>NW_013952474.1:1576349-1581915 GCF_001266775.1 Austrofundulus limnaeus
AAGGCAAAAATGTAATTAATTCAGAAAATCTTTTCAGGACCCCACCTTGAT
Organism: Austrofundulus limnaeus; assembly: GCF_001266775.1. NCBI lineage: Eukaryota > Metazoa > Chordata > Actinopteri > Cyprinodontiformes > Rivulidae > Austrofundulus > Austrofundulus limnaeus. The sequence goes on from NW_013952474.1 coordinate 1,576,401, forward strand.
GTTTCGGGACCCCACTTTGGGTCCTGACCCCAGCTTTGGGAAACGCTGGCCTGGAGGGTTGCTCTGATTGGTCAACTTATCCAATATCTACAAAATAATCAAAAAACATATTGTTATCAGCATCAATAGTGAGATGCCTCTAATGTTGCAAGCCCTATTCTGGTTTAGATTATCCAGCCAATAAAAGAGAGCCACCACCAGGGCTGTTATTTTTAAAAGCGTGTCTGTTTTGCCTAGTCTAAAAGTAAGCCAGTTCTTCACTTCTTTCTCCAGATTTGGGTGTGAAACTAGAAGTTGTTCCTCTTTTTAACCGGTATCAGCTGACAGGCATTGTGAGACATTTCACAAGAAAATCYTAACACACAATGTTTTGTTTTAAATTACAAGTCTTTATGAGGACTCAGCTGTTAATGACAGACTTCAGTATATTTACAGATTCACTTTGGGTTTATGAATCTGTTTCATGTAGTTTTTTTTCTGATACTCTCCTTTCCATGTCTTCTCTGCAGTCAGGTTTGCTGGAGAACCCTGGGGCAACAGATGTTCTAGAGTTGATAAAAAGTAAAATTTAAAAAAAAGTGTAAAGAAAAACCACAAACCACAGGAACCTCCAGGAATGTTATAATGAGAGGATCCATGTGAGGGCCAATGAAAACCCTGGAAAAAACAAAACCCAGAGCAGAATGTCTTAAGATTTGTTCTGTTGTTATTTATTTACTGTATATTTAGGTCATTTTTAAAAATGCAGCAAAAATTACCTTCTGATATACACCCCACATAGCAAAATGTGTCTGGCCCAGGTCTGGCCCACCCAAAGCACCAACACCCAGCCCAAATACAGCAAAAAGAATGATGCCCCTTAGAGGCCCAGATGTGGTTTGTCAATGGTTGTCAAAACATGGGCCACGATCACATTAACAAAGCCACCAGCTGTGGCKCTGACAGATRTGAACCTCATGAACCCAACRARAAYTACACCACTGGTGGCAGGTCATCTTAAAACAGTGCCAGACCTGGTCCARATCCTACTGAKAAACCACTKGCCAGGCCAGCAGTGCCAGCTTYACACCAGATCTGGCCCATATCTGACTGCTGTGGAACAGGTCTACATTTTTATGAACAGTTTTATTTATTTTTGTTGAGAAGATTTTTGTTTTTCCTCTCCAAAATTTACATTTATAAAAAATGTTATGCATATGACCTCCTGATGCTGCATCCCAATGTTGACAACAATGATTTTAGTCCRGTTGGGACTAATTGATGTTTTAGAGCAGGGGTGTCCAAACACTTTGTCACATGGGCCAAAATCATAAAGTCAGAAGGACTTGAGGGCCAAAAATATTTTTCCTTTACCTTCTCAACAACAAACTAAGCATTGAAAACTTTAATTAAACAAATAGTCAAATTTATTGCTGGATATGGATATGTAAATTAATTGAGATCCAGAACTTCAAACATGTTTTGCAGGATTCTCTTATTGAAAGAAATTTGGCAATTGCCTAGGTATCAATTTAGTCAATTGTGATGTGATCAATAAAATCAGGATTTAGGTGACTCTTTTGTTGAAAATGCTTGCTGTATTCAGCCAAATTTAATAAATTATTAGCAGATTGGAGTGCAGTAAAATCAGCTTTTCAGTAGAAGTCACTAGATAGATGTGGAAAAAGCTAAGATCCTGGTTATTTAAAGACAAACGATTGGCGTTGTTGCCAATATTTGTTATTGGAAGAAGATTTTACTTTGTCTGTGATCATTTTGTCCTAATAAGAAATAGAAAGTCTCCACTTACATCAAACACCTGTGCCACAGAGACAACCTTTGAACTGAAGTCAGGGGCCACACAAAATCAGTTCAGGGGCCACAAATGGCCCCCGGGCCACACTTTGGACACCGCTGTAGAGGTTTCCATTACCACCTCGAGTCCCGGTGGCTCTCATGCCATAGACATTAGTTCAAATTCGGACAGATGTMTCCAGCTGTTAGACCACAGCTGAACATGTGGAGTTTTTCTAACTGCAATGCAAAATTCTTCTAGATGCTTTTCTGCTAATATAAAGTCATCTCCATCTTTAACATCTGTATATTCAAAGTGATTGACCTTTTAAATGGGGGGGAGGGTAGAGAGAGAGAGAGAGAGAGAGAGAGAGAGAGAGAGAGAGAGAGAGAGAGAGAGGTTCAAGCTACAGCCGAATAACAGACTAAAGTATTCCTGAACAGTATAATTCAAATAAACCAATGTATCTGTTCGGTTCTCTCATAAAAATACATAGTTTTTAAATCGAGTCATTTTTCAAATAGAAGTCTGGCGTGACTCACTCAGCTGTAACTAGCGCGCGGACCTCACAACAGGCGTTTCACAGACGCCCAAGTTTCTCACCTGTGCCACGAGCCGCTTCCCGTCGTGTTCGGGTTTGTCCGGTCCGAGGACCGGTCCAATACAAAAAAAAGTCCGCGGGTATCACTTTTTATCTGTCCGCTCAGGTTCGAAGGTGACGGGGTGCAGAGACAGGGGCGAGGCGCGCTGCTGTTGATGAGGCTGAAAGCATGAATGGTCCCGAGTACAGAGACAGGCCGTGACGTCATAAGGAGTGGACACGCCCACCAGAATGTTAACAAGTCGGAGCTGGTTGTAGCTGCAAGCCTCACCTTCTGACTCCAGGTAAAACAAAAGTTAAAAACTCCCCATTTTGAACTTAAAAACGCGCCGCAGGCCTGGTCTTTCTGTTCAACTTAGTTGGGGTCAAATAAAAGTATAACTATAATTAAATCTGATGAATGATAAATAATTTAATTGATTTATGCCATCTGCGTGATTTACTTTTGAAAAGAACAAATAAACTAATGGAACAAATAAAAAAAATCAAAACATTTTAGAAACCCAAGAATTTATAAATGGGTCAAAAATATTTAAGAAGTTTGTGGAAATAATGTTTTTCACACTTTAAAGGGTTTAAGCAATAGTCAGTCCATTCATCTCTGCAGGGTAGCAGGACTCTTCCRTASTCTGAGTTCAGTTCTCCAGGAGAGACTCAGAGTAGAGCTGCTCCACATCCTGAGGAACCAGCTGAGGGGGTTCATCTGGTAAGGATGATCCTTTAGGGAGGACAGATGGATGGATGGATGGATGGATGGATGGATGGATGGATGGATGGATGGATGGATGGATGGATGGATGAGTGGACCATGAACTCCTCTGTAGTCCAAAGGGTTCTGGAGTCAGATGTGAGTCCATCTGTCTGACAGKTGAAGTTTGGACCAAACTGGATCCAACAGAGTAATGATCCCAAACAGCAGCTGATCTACAACAGAACGGGTCAAAAAGATTTAAGGTGCAGTGGTCCCGTTACAGTCCAGAACCTCACTCTCCAACATTAGAACTTGTTTAGTGAGAGTTTAAAAAAAAGCTTCAGCTTGTTTTCAGCTCCCTGAGGCCAACAGAAAACAGATTCTTTGTTCTGATTGACGTCTCAGAGCCCTGAGCTGCTCAGTTTTCTGTTCAGAATTAAAGCTGTTTGGTCTCAGAAACTGAGCTTTACACCTTCAGCAGCTRACGTCTTCAGCTCTTAGCTGAAGAGATTCCAGGACATTTCTCTTTCTGTTACCAACAAACGACTCAAAACGAACAGGTCAAAAACTGMTTTTTTTTGCAGCCATTTGTTTCACTTCTCGTGGATCTGAGCTGCAGAGAGGATGATGTCAGCCGCCGTAGGACCCCAGGACAATAAGTCCTGGTTTTTAAAGTGCTCGGTAATGTCCTGGATGGGTTTATAATTGCATCATTTGGTTCAGTCTGGGTCCTAAAATGAGACGTGATGAAAGCTTTTCTGCAGAGCCYATAATGAAACCTTTATGAAGACATCTTAACGTCTCTTTCTTCTGTTCACTCAGGAAAATTAAAATCAGTTTTCATTCGGACTCTGCTCAGCTTTGTAACAGAACGTTTTATGACCCGACTCTGCAGCCAGACCTGCTTTTTGTTTCAGTTTCTTCATCAACATGGACCCTGACTTCCTCTCATTTTTTGTTTACTAGTTTTTTCTGTTTGTTTTCACCTCATARGATGTAAAATCATCCTTCACTTCCTCTTACCGCTCCTCTCTTTTCATCCCTTCCTGTTTCCTGTTTCTGAGTGGATTTATTAAAATTAATCGATTTTTTTGGGCTCAAATCATTTCTGCAGACTTTTTGCTGTTTTATTAATATGTTCAGCTTGTTTGGGAATGATGAGCCGAAACTTGGAATATGTGTTGTATATATTTTAATTATTTGCATTTTGTTTACAGTATAAAGTCCTTCAGGATGTTCTCACTCTGTTTTTGTCTTCTTATGCTCCCTTTACTGTCTTACTAATTTCAGATTTAGAAACAGATTTGTRAATTTAAACAATTAGCTGTTGTTTTGATACTTCAAGCTTTTAGCTACTGTCTGGTCAGTTTTAGCTTAMTGATACTGTTTAGCATTGATTTGARAAATTTAGGCATATGCCTATGGTTTAGATAATTTCAGCTTTTACTTACAGTTTGCTGCATTTAGCTTTTAGCAGTAGTTTTGGTAATGTTYTTTTTAGTTGTGTTTTAATAGTTTAAGCTTCCAGCCACTGTCTTATAACTTTCAGCCACCTTTTTGACCCCTTTTACCTTTGATTTTAACTTTTAGCTTTGATTTTAACTTTTACCTTTGATTTTTGCTTGATTTGCTAACTAGTTTTGTTCAAGTTTGTAGGAACTGTTTTGATCATTTTAGCTTTCAGCTGCTGTCTTGCTAAAAAATTTCACTTTAATTTTGAAAATGCACAAATATCTAGCTTCCACTTATTACATAACATATGTCTCCATAGCACAAAAAATAAAATGAAAATAAACTAAACAAAATGAAGCTCAAAATTGTAAAACTGTTCAACCAAAAAAGCAAATAGAATAGTCGACATAATCAAAAAGGAGTGAATAGAAACATAGCTTAATATACCTCACCCCCTTGTACCTCTAATTATACATKGACATATGATCACYTATACACATTTATATTTTCACACACATACTCACATACACATATCCATGATTGTCAGTCTACAGGACAGCCATRTCAAATTATCATTAGCCTAAAGTACATTAATGGTGATTATAGCTTTAGCTTTGGTATTGCCAAATTTAGCTGCAACCAATAGCATGTTGACAACATGGCAMCATTTAGCTTTTAGCAATAGTTTTGGCAATTCTAGCTTTAGCTGCTGTTTTAATTATTTTAGCTTTCAGCCACTGGCTTGATTATTTTAGCTTAAAAGTTTAGGTAACTTTAGCTTTTAGTTCTGTTTTTTTATTTAACTTCACAGTTTCCTCGTTTTGTCTCTTAATGCCTGTTTAGCTTATTACTGGGCTTACAGGGTTGCTTTAGTTACATTTTTATCTGATTTTAATTATTAGCTTTGGTTTTTGCTCATTTTAGTTTTTTTCTTTGGTTTTGCAAATTTCATCTTTTACCTACAGTTTTGCTATAAGTATAGCAATATATATATATA
>NW_013952474.1:1585269-1586673 GCF_001266775.1 Austrofundulus limnaeus
TAATCTTCTCTAAATGAATGTAAGACATAACTTCTCTTAACCAATGACCATATACTGGAGGATGTGGATCCTTCCATCGAAGAAGAATCACTAATTTTAACTTTTAGCAACACTTATTTATTCTTTATTTCAAACAAATGAAATAAAATAAATGAAAAAACAAGAGTAGCTGTAAGTACATAAATACATAAACACAAACAAGAATACAAAAAAATGTATTGCAACATAAAAAAATTCAGTCATTTCAGCTATTTTTCGAAAAGGAGTGAGAAGTTTACCATCCCTTATCTATACCTACTTCTTCCTTTCAGGGTCACTGGTGCCCACACCCAGCAGTCATGGTGCAAGGGGTGGGGTACACCCTGGACAGGTTGCCAGTCCATCACAGGGACACACATAGAGACAAACAACCATTCACACCTGGGGACAATTTAGAGTTACCAGTTAACCTGACAGTCATGTTTTTGGTCTGTGGGAGGAAGCCGGAGTACCCYGAGAGAACATGCAAACTCTACCCAGAAAGGTCCCTGGGCCATGGATTTGATCTGGCGACCTTTGGGAGGCATCAGCTCTACCAACTGAGCCTGAGAAGTTTACACTTGTTAAAATTCCCACTCTGAATCTTTTAGCGGACACCTGATTGGCAGCACCTGGGGGTACAAGAAGCTAAAAACAAGTGTCAGTATCAACAGCAAAAAAAGGTGTGCTTGACAAAAAGATTTGACCAATTTTTCATGGGCGCAGCTCACATAATCAGCTCTGCTGCTCATCTCACAAATGTGCGTTCCTTACAAACATGGCACCATTTAAAAATAAGCAGGTTTTCTAACCGTATAAGATTCTTTGCCAATYAGCATTGTTACAACAACAAAATGATCTACCAACCTGCCTGCAGACTGCTATCACAGCCACTAGATGGRCCTCGTGGTTAGGATTTTATTGTCTTTAGTCCTTTGTAAGGCCAGTGATTTTTCTTTAATTATAWATGAGTATTTACTTTATTATGAATGTTTACAGTTTATACTAGGATCATAGTAAAATGTGTGTTATTGCGGCAAATTTGGAAAAACCTCCTGTAGAGTGAAYACCTGTAGGAGCTCATTGATAATTTTAGCATTTCATTAATGTTTCAGGAAGAATAAATYGACCATACCTGGAGAAAATCACACACTGCATTAAGTTTGAAGCACTGAGGTAAAGGTATGATGGTTTGGCATTATTGCATTTTTATTTATTTAAATGTCTTTGGTTTTTTAAAAAAGATTCTATGGCATCAAATTTTTGGTGTTTTTTTATTATTTTATCTTCACTTCATTTAATTTAATTCAGAAAGTCCTGATGCATCTCAGTAATACAGATAAAAAATCAAAAGAAAAAAAATTGTGTAGGTCTTCTGGACGGGTT
>NW_013952474.1:1589208-1595474 GCF_001266775.1 Austrofundulus limnaeus
TTGGAAGATTGATCTGTACTACAAGATAGGACAACGCTAGCTGCTTGCTAACTATACTGATGTGCTCACGCAGGAGCTGAATAATGCCTTGAAGAGCGTCGACAAAATCGATAAATGTCAGTGACTTGTGCGATTTCATCCTGTAGAAAAACTTATAAAGTTACTGTATTTCTTACTATAAACTGTGGTTCAAAATAAAGGTGAGGAAATTGTGAATGTTTTGTAAAAATTTTGAATATATGTATATTGTATATATTCTGTTTATATTCACTTTATTTGAGATATATATACAGTATGTACTGTATATAACTATACATTTGTTTCTCATCAAGCTCACTTGCAGCTTGCTCTTCCTTGCTCTGGACAGTAATCACACATTGTTATACTGCCCCCTAAGGGTTGAGGGGGTGTGTCAATATTAAAAGAAAGAACATCAGTATATAGTTTTTTAAATTATTGATTTATATTGATATATAAATTTTTATGCACAGCCCTGGTTTAATATCAGTAAATAATAATTTTGACTACAGAGAGTCGATTATAAAAAAAGGTTAAAAAAGGTTAAACTTGTTTGTTGAAGCTTTTTGACTGTTAGCATACAGGTTTTAGAGTCCAAATCTTTAGTTTTGGTTAAATATATTTTATTTACCTGTGAAAAGTAATCTCTTTTGCTCTAGTAATGTCATTGTCATAATTTCTGTAGTTTATACAGTAGTTAAGTACTTGTACCATTTATATATTCATTTGATTGCATTTGATTGCACCACGCCATGTTCTGCTCATTGATATAAAAAGTTAGCGTTAGCATTAGCTCAATGGATAAAAATCTCCCTTGCATAGCACGCCCAGCTAACATGATGTCCTGTCCAGTAATATAGATCATCAGTTAGAGTCACCCGTATGAACGACCTATAGCTCATGTCAGCAACTGCTTTAAGTGGGAAAAAAAAAGTACCGGTACTCCCTTTAATGTTGTATAAATATGGGACAAACTTAAGTAAAGTTTTTATATAGATCTGTCTATTGATCTGTAGATCTGGAGTTTTATTGCACAGYAATGCCAAAGAACAAAGCTAAACATGTWCATATTACATACATTCATATCCACATGAGTCTAATTCACAGTGTCTTAGAGTGCATAGTACCTAATTACTTTTACTGTTACTTTACTTGAGTAACTTTTTAGAAAAAAATGTAGCTACTTTTAGAAGTAGTTTTACTGCATCATACTTTTTACTTTTACTTGAGTAATGTTACTATGAAGTATCACTGCTCTTTATTGAGTAAAATACTCTACAGGCTATACTTGAGTAAATGAAGAACAAACGTGTTTTAATCTAATCTGCACCTGATACAGACACATCTACAATTTGTTAYAATGAGAATTCTMGTTTGAAAACAAACTTTATTGATCTGATGTTAGTTTCTGCTGAGCCTGCTGACACGTCTGAAGGTGATAAGGATATAGTAAACATTATAAGTTMTCACTGATTGTACTTTACCCTGTTCTAACATACATTGACTTCTGAATTAGTTTAATTTGCTTTAAATTGAAAATAAAAATTTTGGAAAAGTGTTTATTTTGGCTTAATTTGTCATTTTGTAATTATGTTATTTGTTGGTATATATATTTCTTAATTTTAGTCTTTAAAATACCAAACTTGAGCATAACTTTATACTTTTTGTCTGATGACATCATTTAAAATTTTTTTATATCAGATGTTCTGGCCAATTAGTCAGTACTTGGGTAACCTTTTTACCAAATACTTACTCTAATTTGAGTCATTTTGTGGAGGGATACTTCTTAATTTTACTTGAGAAAAAAATGAGTGTACTGTACCTCTGCTTGTTGGTAAATCATAGTTTCTGCCATATTAGTTCTTTCCTTGATGTTTATTTTATGTTAATTGCAATTATCTCCCAGGGATCATTAAAGAATTCTGATTCTGATTATTTTCAGTTTATTGTTGTGTTSCCCTTCCTCAATATTTTTTCCTWTRATGATCTGTGTTTTTGTGTCTGTTCAGGGATTGTCATGCTGTTTATCTCCTGAATTAATTATTGCTCAAAAGGTCTTGCCATAGACCTACCGGTGTGTTCYTTATTTAGTTTCTTAGTTTATTCTTGAATTTTGTTCTTTGTGCATTTCTATTGAGTTTTCTTTTCWTGGTTTATTGTGTCCTCTTTAGTTTCTCTCATGTTATTAGTCTCCTGGCTGTTTTTATTGTATTCATGCAMACCAGTAATTCACCAGTGGTGCCTCATCATCCTCATGTGTTTCAACTGATCTGTCAGTCATTTTTRACTGTTCAGCACTGGATTCCCTGTTTTCATGCATTTTTTTCATCTTCTTTGTTCCGTTCTGTGTCTCGTTTTTATATTCCTGAGTTTGTCTGCGTGCGAGAAGAGCGCTGCTTACAGGCAGAGAGCAAGCATGCTCCTTTTTTTATTTTTTATTTTTTCAGCCTGCGCGGTCCAGAGCTTTAGGTCTGAGCCAAGAGCATATTGAGGGGAAACACAGGCTGACGAAACACCTGTTACAACACCAGGAAAAATGCCGGTACTCACTAGACTCAGGGAAAAAAAATTCCGGGATGCTGAAGGGTAAAATTTAGAGGTGGTGGTACTGTGTACCGGCCCACTTAAAGCTCTGTCAGTAACCATGAAGTGCTTTGAAAAACTGATTTTGTTCTTCCTTAGAACCACTTCTGACCATCAAATGGACTACAGTTTGTTTATGGGTTGGGGTTTTTTATCTGGATCATCTTAAAGTTTTAATGACTAACATGAAAGCATTTAAGAAATAAAATAACAATAAACTAGAATACTTTCTTCCTATAGGCTACATAATTATGCCAGGTCAAACTGCAAACCATAAAAAATAAATGTATTTTATTGGTTATTTGTTCTGCAGTGTAAGGTAGGGATCATTCTAATGTGGTTTGGATGTCTCTGAAGCATGATCAGGGGGGACCTTCAGCAGGTTCCAGTGGTTTATGGAGGCAATGAAGGAGTTCATTATGTGGTTCCTGGGGMTTGTGAGGCTTACAGGGGGATGTGMGTWGATTAGGAGGGTCCTAAACTTTACTGTTTCTCGCTCCAGGTGGCCACCAACGGCATCATCTCGGCTCAGGACCTACCGATGGAAAAGCAATACGTCGACGATGGATTCCCCACAGATTTTCCTGCGGTCGCTCCGTTCCTTGCTGACATCGACACCAGCGGAGGGCGAGGACAGATTTATTACCGAGTGACCGAAACGCCCAGCGTGCTCAACAGAGTGGCCCACGTATGTCGGGTTTACAGTAGAAGAGTTTTAAAATGAGCAAACCCGGAATGAGGAATTATTTATTCAAAGAAAAATAGGAGCACAGCATGGCTTTGCTTTGAAAAACAACAAAGAGGGAACGGTGAAATGAGACAAAAATACTGAAAATTTATATTTTGTTTTAGGTCGTCACAGTTCCCCTTCAACCCTGCAGTCAGGTTTAGCTAGTTTTTATCTGCTGTCTACAAATTTTAGCTTTTGTCAACAATTTTGTTAACTTTAGTTTTTAGATGGCGTGGCTAATTGAACTTACAGTTTGGCTCATTGGTGCTTTTAGCTTTGATGTAGTAAATTTTAGCTTTTAGCTACTTGCTAGGCTGTTATAACATTTAGCTTTGGTTTTCCTCATTTTGGTTTCTTGCTATGGTTTTGTTACAACACCTTTGGCTTTTAGATGCTTTTTAAAATAACCAAAGCGTTGTAGCTACTGTCTTTCTTGCTATTTTTAACTTTTAGTTATTGTTTTGCAAAATTTAATTTTTGGCTTTTGTTTTACTAATTTTAGCTACTTTTTGCTGCTTCTTTGACCATTCAAGCTTTTAGCTACTGTTTTACAAGTTTTAGTGTTTATCTAACTGTAGCTTTTATGTATGGTTTAACTTATTTTACTCAGCTACATTTTTGTTCATTTTGGCTTTTATTCCTCATTTTAGTTTCTTCCTATAGTTTTGCTATGTTAACTTTATCAACAGCCTTGGTAATTTTAGCTTTTAGCCAATGTTTTGCAGATAGTATGCTTGTTTTTCTGTATACCTTTAGTTTTGCTAACTTTAGCTTTTAGCAACACTTTTGCTATCTGTAGCTTTTAGGCACAGTTTAGTTCATTTTAACTTAGCTATATATTTTGTTATTTTGGCTTTTAGCGCCAATTTAGCAAATTTTAAGTTTTAGTTACTGCAAATCAGATTCTAATGTTTAACTTTGTCTCATTTTATTTTCTTCATATAATTTTGTTGTTTAGCTTTAGCAACTGTATTGGTAATTTCATATTTTAACTGCTTTTTTAAGCGTTGTAGCTTGTGGCTACTGTCTTACCAATTATAGTTGYTAGCAACATTTTTGCTGAATTTGACATACCGTAGCTACAGTTTTGTTCATTTTGTTTTTTGTTCCTATTTTGCTCATTTTCATTTTTAGCTCTGATTTTGCTCTTAGCAACAGTTATAGTAATTTTAGCTTTTAATACTTGTTACAAATGTTGTTTATTTAAATCCTTTTCTTTTTTGCCTTCCCCTCTTCTCCCAGGAGGTCCATCGAGGCTTCCCAGACGCAAAATTCACGCCCACACACGCAGTGGTAGCCACGTGGGAAAATGTCGCTGCGTACGAAGACCATACTCAAAAGACTTGGCTCTCAAACAAGGTAAGACACGTCTGTAACGCATGTTCAAGTTGTTTATTAGCCTCACATTATCAGTCCATAAATCTCTRGTCAGAGAAATTCTGAGACGCACTATCACAAATTCCTGTAATTTGTGCCGAGATGCCTGAGCTGTGAAGGGGTCTATTTGTAATCCCTTCCATTCTGCTCCTAATCTGCCTCTTAACCTTTTGAATGGGTCAGAGGTCATCTTTAAAAGTCATCAAAGTGCCTCCCGCCCTCCAAACCCATCCTCCTCTGGTTCACACACCAACATGCCTTGACCACTCATGCATTGACCAGTGCACCCCTCCCTAATTGTCAGCTGGTAATTATCAGGTTTCTCATGTTTCAACCCATTAATGCCATTGTTTTCTTTAGCCTTACAGAAGGATGGAAGATAAGAAACAACGGTCCAAAATTCTGTGGTATTATTCTCATGGTTTGTACAGTTATAGGGGACTGTAAAAAGGAAGTTGATATTAAATGACTCAGTTAGCTTTGGGCAGAAAAATTCAGCAGTGTTTGTTTATTTTCTTTTCCTGTTGGAACAATGAAGCTTTCAGCAACTCTCATGGGTTCATTTATTACACTGAGTAAGGCTATAAGATCACTGTTTTTCAGCGAGCTCTGGAGTCTGTTTTCAGTTCTTTTTAATTTTSTGTATTTGCAACAAACATTAGTTAAAGGGAACCCCAACTAGTTSTTAGATCAGACATTATTTGATAAACATTTACTTCAACTACAAAGACAAGACTGTAAAAATACTTCAGGCCATTTAGTTTTTATTAAAAAATAAATAAATACTGTAAAACATATGACTCCATGTTATTTATGCCACAAAGCCTTCTTGGTACATAATGTATACTGTTTTTTCTGGTGTGAGCTGTATCCGGCTTGAACATTCATTTTGGKCAATGTCTGATGTTTAATGTTTTTAAATGAAACTGAAGCTTATTGACAGAGAGGAGAATGTAAAAATGACGCAGCCTGAAATGGAAACTGAGGATGGAGGACAACAGAYCTGCTTCTTGGAAGGCTGACCTTYGCTTTAGCCTTTTAGCTTTCAGGTTAGCTTTCAAGCTAACCTGAAAGCTGTATCTCTCAAGCTAATGGCTATAGCATTAGCTCCCAAGCTAATATATAATAGCAGTTATATAGCATGAGCTCTAAATKTAATAAATATAGCATTAGCTCCCGAGCTAACAGGCTAACTTCTTGAGCCCCATGCCCCCAATACCGGGGGCAAAACAAATTTTCCCGTTTTCTATTTCTTTTAACTTCTTTTAACTTAAGATCTGTCATTTGAACCTTGACATATTTGGTATCAATAGAAAGCTAAGAATTATGGCTAAAAGCTTGTGGAAACTATTTTTACATTCACCAAACACAGTTCAAAAGTCAAGCAGTTGAATCAGAAAGTAAACAAACTACAAAATGGCATCATTGCAAATCTAAATGCAATCTGTAAAGGAAAATTTTTTGACATTATTTTTTAAAGGAAGTCATAGTAATGAATATGGTCCAACTGAAGTCAAATATACAGTGGTTTGCAAAAGTATTCATACCCCTTGAACTT
>NW_013952474.1:1595808-1600132 GCF_001266775.1 Austrofundulus limnaeus
CTCTGTAACTTTGCTCCGGTTAAATTTAGCAGCATGAATCTTTGCACAGGTAATGTCCACAAGTGGATTTATGGTTTCCAAGAGTTTTTAGCCTACTTAATTATGGTTTGAAATGGGTTATATACTGTCTAATGAAAAAATTATATAGGTGAGAGTGATTTAAAAAAATATGTTCTATCCCCAGTATCTCTAAAACCACAGCAGCTGTTTTAATACTTATACTTGTGATGAAATCTTCCAAATGTTAGCTTTATTTTGATACCGATATTATTTAAGTAGAGTTTGTAAATGCTGAGATACACTCAATTACATTTCGGCATGGCGTTTTGAGACAAAACGTCAAGAAAACCCCTTGGGACTTAACAGGCTAATATATTATTTCACAAAATAAAAAGTAAGGTCAGAAGGCGCGCAAATGGTTTTAATGCCAGAGCTAATTTAATAAGCTTCACGTTTAATCCTTTCAACCCATGTATTGTGCAGAACAAAGATACTTTGTCACACATTAAAACTTTTTAGCCTTGACGCTGTGTTTTAGTCACTATTGCAACCCATCATCATCATCCCCAGAATGCATTGCATCAGTAAAAATTGCAACATGCTTAAGTGAAKCATGTAATAATGAACATGTACAATTTTTGAATAAAATAGGAGTTTTCAAGTGACTCAAACAACTTTTAGTAGAATAGAGAAATAACAACATATCAAGTAGTTGGAGATCCCTTTAAAGTCCTCAGGAGGTGTATTGCATAAATTTCTGTATAAATCTGTATAATTAGACCTTTCAGTGACAAAAAGTATTCAGAAATTGCAGATGTCAGGAGAGGATTTTTTTCTACAAATGTTTGGCAGGTGCACTCTTGCWTTTCAGCTGTTGCTCTAATGATAAACAGTAAGTGGGCCTTCATATTGGGCACCTGTCCCTTTTCCTTCACCCAAAATACAACAGTGTCTTCTTCTGTAACACAACCAAATTCCTCACATTTTTGGAACTGTTCAGTTGTTCAAAATTTTCCATACACTTTCTGGAAAGGAATGCAAATTTCTGAACCACCCTTTGTCATCAATGATGGCCCCATTAGAGAAGAGTTACCTCAACAAGCATTAAGAGCCTTGTTTTAGATAAATTCTGGGAAAGGGTCCAAATACCACCAGGCCTACTAAGGTTATTGATTAAACAAACAGTTCTTTGTAATTCCTGGTGTTCAGGATGAAGGGAGTGGTAGATTTAAGAAAACTCCAGGGGATCATCTTATCTGGGAGGGTCCAACKCAATCACCAGTGTTTGTACTGTTTTTCTTTCATAGTTGATACTTTCCTTTAGGTTACTCCTGCCTTCCTGACTGATCAAACACTCCTTTGGGGATATGTAYCATAAGCCTCTTAGGCTTTTCCTCAATACCATGAGCTTGGTTTGAATGCACTGCTGCCAATGCAGCTCCTACAAGCTTGAAAATTGGAATGACATCCTCAAACCTGCGTCCACTGATGGCCCAGCATTAAGGTGCCTGGTGTCCACCCCCACCCCCCTTAACTGCACAATGTTTCTACATGTAGGTTAAATGTGACTTTAAATGGTTCCTCAGATTGGAGCTGTTTGGCTTCAGTGGGTCTCAGATTGATAGCATCTTTCTTTGAAGAGATTAGCCAGAGGTGCTGGGTGGGGCTATACGCCGGGGGTGGTGGGCCGGTATGTGTGTGTGAACTGATTAACCTGAGGTGTGTGCTTTTAGGGTTTGGGTATCAAGAGTCATGGGGTGGCTTTTTGTGGTGGTGGTGGGGGCAGGATAAAGAGTGTTGGGGAACCAGAGGTGGAGGAAAGAAGAAAAATGAATCAAAAGAGACCTAAGTTCAGATTTTCCATAAAAGAGGTTGTATTCCCTGGAAAACTTATCTTTAAAATGGCTTAATTTGAAAGCAGTTACCTGAGTTGAAATGTTCTGTTATGTAAACTACAGCATTGCTCAGTTTGCTACTAGAGTGATTAAAGTTGCCTTTTAGGCCTGGTCCAAAGGGAACAGTCTTTCCCAAACAGWCTTTTATTTTATTATTTTTAAAAGTTTGCTAGTCAACATGGCACTATTTCTYGAAATGGTGATGGTTAAATAGTTAAACTGATGTTGACGCAGGACACTAAAACACACCAAAAACAGAAGTATTTTTTCTGGTCTTACCCAAAGTTCTTTTCCTGGTTATTATAACCTTTATTTCTACAGGTAAGTCAGTTCCCATTTACAATTATGACCTGGTCAAGAGGCAGCAACAGAACACAAGTGGTCTAGTGGTACTCTACACAATAAAAACAAGGGAAAAATAAAATAAAAATAAAAGCAAGTACAATAACCATGTATTATTGAATTAACAGAACTTTTAAAAGAGGAGAGTGAAATGAATGTGTCAAGCTTTAATYCAGCTGGTTCCAGTCACCTGCAGCATAGAACTGAAATGAGGAGCGGCCAAAGGAGGTACGTATTTTTGGAATGAGGCGGTTGATGAGGTCACTAGAACGCAGACCGGGATTTGGTTTCTGAATAGTCAGAAGTGAGTTGTTAATTTGGAGTTTTTCCAGTGAGGGTTTTGTAGATAAACAAAAAACAGTGAATTTGTCTGCAAGAATGAAGAAAGGACATTAATGTTGGTTTCAAATGCGAGTTTGTTGTCAAGCCAWATACCAAGGTATTATAGCTTTTGGCAAAATTAATCTCAGTCTGAGAGCAAGGAAGACATTTTAAAGGAGCTCACGATTTGTGGTAGGTTTGGTTTAAAAACCAAACATTTATTTTTGTTAGAACCAAATGCAGACTAGTGATAGCCTGTTGGATCGCGGTGAATCTAGCCTGCAGTGTAGACAGAGCAGTAGTCAGGGAGGGACTGGAAGTGTAGATGATGGTATTATCAGCATACTGTATGAACACGAGAATCACCTACTGCAAGGGGAATGTTATTGATACAAACATTAAAAAGAATATTCCTAGAATTCTTCCTTGTGGGACACCAGGGGATCAGACAGAAGACCCCCCCCCACCCCACCTGCTACCTTCACTGACTAGACGGTCAGAACAAAAATTCACAAACCAAGCTAAACAGCATTCAGAGGGTCCTATGTCTCGTAGTCTGTCTATCATTAATTTATAGTTCACGGTTCTCCATCTAGTGTGGTATTGTTCATCAGGCTTGTTGTTTGTTTTTTAAAGTAAGAGGCTCTGTAACATCTGCAGCACAAATACAAGCTTAGGTTAGAGATAGGGCTGTTAGTAAATCTYTTTGTTCTCAAAATTGCACCATTGYAAATTTTCTAATTTCASTTATAACYTCGTAGTCTACTMGTTTGTAGCAGAGAAAGATCAATGTATCACAAACCTTCCAGTGTTGTAGAAAAAAGAGGGAGCATATGTTCTTGGTTTGATCACATAGGATTTACAAATGRTCATAACCTCCGAAAGCTGAGTTTCCTCCACTTGTGAAGAGAAACGACCCAACTGAGCAGAGCTGAAGTCGTTAACAGAAAGTCAACACCGTTAAAACATCTTGTACAAGAGTGAAATCCTCCCTGGATTCCCTCTGTGAGTGTGTGTGTGTGTGTGTGTGTATGTCGCCGGTTCCCACGCCGCTGCAGGCAGGTTTTGGTGAGACCGGCAACTGGACCACAGCTGCTGTCTGTCTGACTCTGCCTGGTTGCAGCTGCTCTGCGGTCGATGAGCTGAAACACCAGCAAACCAAAAAACAAGCACATGCAGCGCGTTCATCCAGAACCTCTGCGCTGCTCTGGGGCCAACCAGACCAAGCTGTGCATACCTTCAGCTTGAATCAGAACAAAACTACAGTGTGGAAACTAAAAAAAAAATCAAATAAGCTCCACACTGTAGCGCTAACAGACAGGTGATGTAACCCGCAGACGTTAAATCAGTCATGATGGCTGTAATTAATGACTCTGCTTGTGTCGGATCAGTGTGAAGATTYTGAGGTTGACGCGTTAAAGAAAGAAAAGGTGTGACAGAATGCCTGTAGGGGAGTTAAGTGTTGAGCTGGGCTCTCTTGAAGTCTTTCATCTGTGTTGGCAGCAATTTGTTTCCTTCCAGCTGTGAGTCTCTGAGGAACACCTACTTTACAGAGAAACACACAACAAATGGCCTCATATAGAGTTGGGATGGGAAGGTGAGCACAGAATCAAACAAAACACCTACTTTGTATTGTTGGAGTTTTTACAAAAGTGTGTTTACCAAAACTATATATTTGTTCAGTATGTCTGTATGTACAGTGGGTAAAATAAGTATTGAACACGTCACCATTTTTCTCAGTAAATATATTACTAGAGGTGCTAATG
>NW_013952474.1:1602640-1605804 GCF_001266775.1 Austrofundulus limnaeus
ATATGAGTACTGTGATTAGGTTTTTACCTCAGTATGAGGGTAATGGTTTATTGACATATGAGTACCATGGTTTGGTACGTACCTCAGTACGAGGGTCTCGGTTCAGTACATACCTTGAAATAAGTTTTATGGTTGGGTTTGTACAGCAGTGTGAGGATCACAGATTTACGCTTTGGTGTAAATAATGTGTTTGAATCTGCTTGTTTACTGTTATGACTGTTAGCAGTTTTTGCTGACCTGTGTTTTGCTTACAGAGAAGATAAACATTTATTGTACCCCAATAAATCATTTCTACGGCATTGATCATGGTATTAGGAATATGCCCAAATCTTTCAATCCTAATTCCACTTTTTATCTGCTTTGTCTTCTTCTCACTAAAAGTAGGAAGTTTAAYAAAGATAACGGACTGTTTACCAGAGTTACCAAAGAATTGTAGAATATTTGAATAGAATTCCTCTGGTAGCTTCATCTTCCTGTCCTCCTCTCCTAGACATAAAAAGAGAAAAACAAGCCCCTCTCCTCACTAATTACAAACAGTCTGGAGACTACAAAGTCCCCCTCTCCCACAAACAACAAGATAGGTTAAAGATGTTGATGTAAACAATTAGCAGGCCCACATACATTTACATGAGATGAGTATAGGTTGTTTGTTTGTGCCCTGGGGCTCACTTTGGAACGTCTGGTTTGTGAGTTGTAACATCATCATGAGAGCTGGTCAGAAACACAGGAAGACAGCTGTGGGATCAACATCTGGGCTTGTGAGTACGAGGTGTGTTGTATATACATTGGTCTGTGTGTGTGTATGTGTGTGTTTCTGTGTGCGTGTGTGTTCAGGTAATCAAATCCTGTTCAAAGGAAAGCAATGTAGGATCGCTCAAAGTCTTCCCTTCATTCAGAAAATCAGTTTTTCTACTGTGGTTTAGTGGGCGGGTTGCATGTGGGAGATGACAGACAAAACGTTCACTCATTCATCAATTCATTTCATTTATTCATGTTTGTGTAACGTCTGTTTGTGGTAAAACAAATTGAGAAATAGCTGCAAGAGGTGGAGCGAAGGAGTGAGACAAATACAAATTAGCGGAGAAGGAGATGGAGGAGTAAGAGGAGGACCAACATGGAGGAGGACAAATATGAAAAGGACAAACATGGAGAGGATGATAAACATAGGGAAGAGGACAAACATTGAGGAGATAACAAACAGAAAGGACAAACATTAAGAAAAGGACAAACATGGAGAGGACAGTTGTGGAATGCAGGACAAACATTGTGGAAATGAGGAGAAAGTGTTCAATTTAAACTAAACTTAAAACAAGAATTAGATGGTTGTAGTTTTAAACTACAACATAATGAAACTGAGAAAGAAAGTCTGAATACCTTCTGAAGCCACTGCATGTTTTCCCTCTTCACAYATAACAATTTTTTTTTTAATTTAAATTGTAATCCAGCTTGTCTTCTCCCCCTAAAGGTCAACACATTCCAAGCGGTGATCGGTTACGATGAGACCGACTCGTACGTCCTCTTCCTTTACCCTGATGGAGGTCTGAACTTTTTTACGACGCGACACAAGGTAACCCTGTTTGAAACCGTTTGTTTTGTTTTACTGATAAATGTTTAAGGTAAAGCTTAAAGCAATGTTGTCATTTTTTTCTCTAGGAGTCATATAATGTTAATATTGAGCTTCCTGCCAGAGTTGGATTRAGTAAAGGAGAAACCGTATTTCTTTTCATCTCCCGGTTTGAGGGACCTTTCTACAGCGTTACCACTGATGAAGATAGTGTTAAAAGTTTATACCAGTGAGTATATTTAAGGCTAAAACACAGCTGTCCTTAGAGTCAACAAATGATAAACACTCTTGCTTAAAAAAACTGCTTGTGACTTCAGTTCTGTTTACTTTTACTAAATTGAGGATACAAATAGAATAAAATGTGTCCAACTCTAATAAAATATGCTGTCTTTGCAGTGAGAAAAAGTTACACAATTATCTATTTAACAAGAGAGGGTATCTCTCACATGACAGCAAACACTTTGCAGGGATTGGTTGTGTTTGAAGGTGTTCTAGATAGATAGATAGATAGATAGATAGATAGATAGATAGATAGATAGATAGATAGATAGATAGATAGATAGATAGATAGATAGATAGNTGTGTATGTACTTTAGTATGAGTGTTGTGGTTCTGTATGTACCTTGATATGAGGGTCATGGTTTAGTACATACGTACCTTGGTACCATGTGAAGTTAGGGCTGTTGGAGATATGGTCAAATTGTGGAATAGGTTKATCAATATGTCAGATCTTAGATTAACAAAACATATTTTTTTATTGGGATTTGTCAAACACTTGGGCCAGACAAATTGAGAAGGTATTTGAAGAGGTGGATTTTTGGTTTATTTATAGAAATAAGTTAAGATGTAATATTGAACAGATTAAACTGTTTTATTTTGAAGTTTATAAGTGTAAATGGGCAGATGACATGCTACGTAAACCAAAATTAATAATCTATATTCCAATAAAGGATATTTATGGTCCTGAGCCTTATGCTACATGGAAGTTATCTAAATGACAAATGTCTGTGTGTGCACAATTTAAATCTGGCACTTTGACTTTGGCGCTAGAAACTGGATGTTTTTGTTCAGTTCCAGATGAGGATCGTATGTTCTTTATGTGATTTGGGTGAAATTGAGAATGATACACTTTCTGTTTTACTGTCCTTTTATATATGATTTAGAGAAATGAATTATTTGGTAAAGTTATTGATGTTTATTCAGACATTTTTATTTAGTTGATGAAGATAAAGTGCAGTATTTAAGTATTTTGTATTTCAGTTTATTTGGTATTTCATTGCAATTTTTGTTAAAAGCTTGGCACCTCAGGAAGAGGACACTTTCTGTTTAAAGAAAGTTTATGTCTGTCCGCCTGTGTAAATGTGTTTTGCTGTGTCATGTAAGCCCTTGTGGGCTGGGCACCTGTTCTGTTGCATGACACAAGTGGAAAATAACAACTACTACTACTACTACTACTACTACTACTACTGCTACTGCTACTACTACTGTATGATTACTGTGATTAGGTTTTTACCTCAGTATGAGGGTAATGGTTTATTGACATATGAGTACCATGGTTTGGTACGTACCTCAGTACGAGGGTCTCGGTTCAGTACATACC
>NW_013952474.1:1608596-1610799 GCF_001266775.1 Austrofundulus limnaeus
TCTATCTATCTATCTATCTATCTATCTATCTATCTATCTATCTATCTATCTATTTTCTGAACAGTGAGAAGATGGAATAAAACAAGTCAAAGTTAAAGAGAAATTGAAAACTTTTTGCATTTTTAAAAAGTAAGGAGTAGAAAGTACAGATAATTGAATTAAAATGTAAGGAGTCTAAGTAAAAAGTAGGCTGAAAAATAATTCACTAAAGTATAAATAACCAAAATAACTACTTAAGTAAAGTAACAAAGTATTTGTACTTAGTTACTTGACACCTCTGATAAAGAGATGAACAGAAGGATGGATGATGGATGGATGGATGGATGGATGGATGAATGGATGGAGGGATGGATGGATAAATAGATGAATGGATGGATAATGAATGGATGTATGGATGAACAGAAGGATGGATGGATGGATGATGGATGGATGAATGATGGATGGATGGATAAATAGATGAATGGATGGATAATGAATGGATAAATGGATGGATGATGGATGGATGAATGATGGATGGAGAATGAATGGATAAATGGATGGGATAATGAATGGATGGATGAATGGATGGATGAACAGAATGATGGATGGATCAGAATCATTAAAATACTTTCCAAAATGTCACTTGTCTCCAGAAGTCACTTCAGACATGTCACATGTGTTGGCGTCATGTGTAAATAACAATAGAGCTGCAGGTCTTAATAATTAAGCTGCTGACACAATAAAGGGTTTGGAGATGCAGATACCTGTATATAATTTAGGATTTGATCTGKTGGATTTATTCCTTTAGGGTTGGTAATACTGGGACTCCAGGTGTTTGGCTTTTCCACACGGGGAGCCGTTACTCTTTCAACAACATCGTTCCTGCATCCATCGGTGGACTCCTTGCTACGCTGCGTCCTGAAGACCCCTCCCCGGTAACACAGCTGCTTTTTATTTACCTTAAAGTTTAGTTTCACTTAGATGACCATCACATCTAGCTTTTGCTTTGTCTTCAAGGAAACCACCACCCCTGAATACGAGTTAGACTACACAGATAATACGTTTGCAGCAGGGTCCCAAGAGGAAGTGGACAGCTTTGCTCTGACAGGTGCAGACCTCATCTTTCAGTCCTGATAGCTCGGATCAAAGTAGAAGTCCTAACTCTCCTTCTTCTGTCTTCAGAGGACTCTGATCATCAGGTGTCATACAATGAGGAAAATGTACCGGAACCCAGGTTCAGTTCAGAACCAGCAGAGAGGCAAAATGCTCCCCTTGATCGTTCGCAGATGTCCTCAGAGGGACGCACTGAACAGCTTCAAGAACAGCAACCACAGGTAAGAGCAAAACTTGATACAGTCAAAAAGAAAGAAAGACTTTTAGAAACAAAAATGAAGCCAAAAAGAAACAACTGTGTGGGAAAACCAAGTCCGCCATCACTGCTTCAGAGGATAGAAGTGGTTCAGTATCAGCTAGGAGCTACAGATCAAACGTATTAGCTGATGACCATCAGTGTGACCTCTTCTATGAACACAGGAGCTCTAAAGGTCTCACTTAGCAGGTTAAAGGTTAAAGTTCATGACAGAACTATTAGAAGAAGACTGAACATGTTTGGTGTATTGGGAATGTTTGCAGAAGAAAAACTCTTCTCTCTAAAAGACGACACCATGGCAGCAGGAGTTTGCTTTGTAAAATGTTGTTTTAAGGAACATGATTCGGTCTGTTTGACAGCTGAAGTTTGGACCAAACTAGGTCCTTCAGCACAATGAGCCCAAACACAGGAACGGCTCTACAACAGAACGGGTCAAAAAGAGCAGAATCAAGTTGCTGCAGTAAGTCCAAAGTCCAGAACTTGGTCTGACTGAAACCCTGAGGTGAGACTTTTAGTGAGCTGAAGCAAAGTTGGAAAGAAGAGTGGGCCAAACTCCCTCCATCAATGTGAGTATCTGATAAAGCCTGCTTCTGAGCATGGTTCTACGAGGTCCTGAATCATGGGGTAGACCTAGTTTTTCACATTTTGACTTCTTTAGCGGAAACACAATGGATTCTGAGGTTAGATTTGAGCAATTTTATAACCTGGTATTGACCAGATCAATGGGCCTCATGCAAGAACATGTTCGTATTCTCATCCTAAATTTCTCTTACTTTTGTTCGTACAAAGGGTTCGTACGAACATGTCACGTCAGATTCAACAAACCCTTCAATCTTCAGGAAAAGTGTGTAAATG
>NW_013952474.1:1611664-1612659 GCF_001266775.1 Austrofundulus limnaeus
GTGTTCCATTTTAAAGAAAAGAAGTAAAAGTATCATTTTTAGTTTTAAAATAAAAAGAAATTAAAGTAAAAGTAGATAATTAAAAAATAATTGGTAAAATTGAAAATCCTCAAAAAAACTACTGTAACGAAATAAATGTACTTAGATACTATAAACCTCTGTGTGTATGTCATTAGAATTAAAAGAGGGGACATACTTTTCCCCATGGCTGTATGTGTTTAGTACTTTCCTCAGGATTGTTTATATTATGGCTGAACTACAGAAGCAAAGTTGTGTAAGGGCTTCTGAAATTTAAATACCAAAACTCTTTGTTAATCTGCTCATATTGTCTAAAAACKGCATAACTCATCAACATGCAGAAGAACAGAGAAGCTTCAGATGGTTTTTATAACTATTTGAATTTGTCCAAATGATGTGGGTGCAGTGGAACGTGGTTTTAGAGTCTGGAGGCGCTGCCAAACACTGCAATCATGACACTCTGCCTACTGGATGAAAGATGTGTAGTCCTCCCATATCTGAGCTCTTTGGAGTGGAGCATCTGGAGCTGGTTAGGTGTTTAAAAAAAAAAAGAAAAATAAAGTTTTATGGTTTAAATTTTCATCCTGTCTCCATCTGTAGCTTCCACTAGAGGTGGTGGATGTGTACCCCGCTGAGAGAGAAGAACCACCCCTGTCCCCTGGAGGCCATGTGGTCAGTGTGGACGAAGATGTGGACTTTGACACAGGAGGTAAAAGACAAAAGTTATAAAGGGTTATCCTGCATGTTTTAGACAAGGTTTATCCAATCCTGGTCCACATGGTCCATTATCCTGCATGTTTTAGACCAGGTGTGTCCAATCCTGGTCCATGTGGTCCATTATCCTGCATGTTTTAGACCAGGTGTGCCCAATCCTGGTCCATGTGGTCCATTATCCTGCATGTTTTAGACCAGGTGTGTCCAATCCTGGTCCATGTGGTCCATTATCCTGCATGTTTTAGACCAGGTGTGTCCAATCC
>NW_013952474.1:1612813-1619862 GCF_001266775.1 Austrofundulus limnaeus
ATGTGGTCCATTATCCTGCATGTTTTAGACTGGGGGTGTCCAATCCTGGTCCACGTGGTCCATTATCCTGCATGTTTTAGACCAGGTGTGCCCAATCCTGGTCCACGTGGTCCATTATCCTGCATGTTTTAGACCAGGAGTGTCCAAACCTGGTCCATGTGGTCCATTATCCTGCATGTTTTAGACTGGGGGTGTCCAATCCTGGTCCACGTGGTCCATTATCCTGCATGTTTTAGACCAGGAGTGTCCAATCCTGGTCCACGTGGTCCATTATCCTGCATGTTTTAGACTGGGGGTGTCCAATCCTGGTCCACGTGGTCCATTATCCTGCATGTTTTAGCCTGGGGGTGTGCGATCCTGGTCCTTGAGGGTCACCATCTTGCAGGTTTCACTTATTTCTCTGCTCCAACACACCTCATTTGGTCTTTGAATCACTGCCTTGTGTTCATTTGAATCCTGTTAATCATCCATTCATTTAAATCAGGTGTGTGGGAGCAGAAACATCTCTAAAACATCCAGGACCAGGATTGGACACCTCCTGTATAGAATGTTTTCCTYGACCTAATGCCTGATGAGAAAATGGACAAAGCTCATCAACAGTTTGGATCATGTGTTCCCCATTTTAAAAAATAAATAAAATTAAAAGAAAGCCATATAACTTGATGTCTGTTTTCCGAATAGCTTTGCATTGAGCTGCATTTATAGACTTGTTTACCATTTTTAACACTGTTTTATTCTGCTTTTATGTGATGTTCTGTTAAACAGATGACCAACAGAACAGTTCTGGGTATAAGTACGTCTGAATGYGTGGTGCTCAGAGGGTAATACTACCTCTCCTCTCTGCAGCAGAGCTGGAAGCAGCTGGACGCACAATGCTGTCGTTGTGCTGGGCAGCTCCCAGGTGTAGGAGTGTGTGTGTGTGTGTGTGTGTGTGTGTGTGTGTGTGTGTGTGTGTGCGTGCGTGCGTGCGTGCATGTTCTGCATTCCCTCCCATGCTTCTGCTCCCACGGGCTTCAGCCATAAATAAGACTGTGTTGTCATTCGTCTTGCTCGGTTACATAATGTTAAAAGTCTGTGCTCAGTAATGAATAAGTACTTTTTACAGAGCTCTGTCAACAGCTCCGTTTAATTTAGCAGATTTCAAATGTTTGCTGCATGAAGAATCAGATGTTTTAATGCATCATTCTTTTGTTATATTGATATTGGTTAGTTGGATGTGACGAAGCATTAGGGCAAGATGAGATTTTTTTTAAAATTAGGAAGATAAATTCATAATATTACAAGAAAAAGTCATAATCTAATGTAACATGTCCATTTTACAACCAGCTCGCACCCGCTGTGGACAGCCTCCAATGCATGTCACTAGCTACGTTTACATGGACATAATTAATTGGATTAAACGGCCATTCAGAACAAAAATGCGTCATGCAAACACCCCATTTGGATTATTCTGACCCGATCCAGGTCGATGCGAATGAATTTGTAATCTGAATGAGGAGGTGGTTTATGCCGATTGATAATCCGAACAGCGTGCATTTAAACACTTAATCRGATCATCTTATTCTGATTGTGGAAACCTGACC
Source organism: Austrofundulus limnaeus (assembly GCF_001266775.1). NCBI lineage: Eukaryota > Metazoa > Chordata > Actinopteri > Cyprinodontiformes > Rivulidae > Austrofundulus > Austrofundulus limnaeus. The sequence continues at coordinate 1,614,397 of NW_013952474.1, forward strand.
TGACTGCGCATGTCTGCTGACTTTCATCCAGCGCTTTCTGATTTTTTGTGGAGGGAAGGACAGTAGTGCTGTAGTTTTCAGCAACACAGAACTTTTCCTCACATTTTCTCATTCAATAAAGAAGGAAGACACACAGCATGTGCTGCTTTGCAAAAAAAAAAAAAAGAAAAAAAAAAGAATAAATAAAGCAACATCACCTGCAGCTGAACCAGAGAGTGCAGTAACGTCTCCACCATTATTAAAACCTGTCAAATCTACCCATCCGTTCATTAACCTGTCTGAGCTCAGGAGCTGTTTGTTTATGTTCATGATGAAAGTAGAACTTTTTTGTGTTTTTTAAGGGAAAGTTAACTGCGCATGTCAGTGCTTCTATTCAGAATAAAAGCCTGGTTCATGTAAACACTCATCATGATCGGATTCTGAGCATGTAAACAATACTGTACATTCCGATTATTTAATCCGAATACATTTCAATCCGACCAAAGAATTTTGCACATGTAAACATAGCTTTAGTGTAATATGCTTCCATCCACATTACTATTACATGACGACTAAATCCATCAATGCAGTCTTTAATTGCTATGCTATAGGGTTTCAGTTTATGAAATGAATCATTTGCCATAGTGRGTTAGGCCTCTTGGAGACACCATGCTCACCAGAGTTCTGGATTTAAAATCTTTGATGACCATCCGCACTGTTTTCTGAAAAATAACAGAACCACTTTGACCACTACCAGACAGCTCCTCTCCCACAAAAGAAGTAATTTCTTCCATCTGATTCTTTCTTTGAAGTAGACACAGTCGTTTGCACAYTCGTTTCAAAGTCCAACTACTAATAATAATTTGATGCTGATGTTAAAAGATAAAATATTTCTTTATTTGTAAAGCAGACATCAAGGTATAACTTTACAAGATGCTCAACTTTCCTCATTTTAACACAGTGAAAAGACTGCTTTGAGTTCTCATAATGTTGCAACATTATTCTCGTAATATTTCAACTTTATTCCTGTAATTTTGACTTTTTTTCCTCATAATTAGAAAATTATATCATAGTCTGTCCCTAATGCTCATCGTAGCTGGAAAATGTGGGGAAAGAATGATAATAACAGGCATCAACAGCCAAACCAGTCTCGAATCATCTAATATGAGCATTTTTATCCATATTATACAACCACATTATTGTATCGTAATGGACAGAAGAAACCAAGGAGTTTGATGTCCCTCGACTGGACGTAGATTACCGGGACCACACCCTGGAGCCCAGCCTGCCAGGGGGGCTTCTTGGTGAGCGCCTGGTGACTGGGCCTCTATCCATAGGGTCCAGTCAGGTTCAACCTGAATTAAGAGTTTTCTGTCTGGTAGATGGGGCAATGGGCYGTAGCCAAAGGCAGGGACCTTGGTGCTTTGACCCTGGCTAACCAAAGCTGGCTTTTGGGACCTTGGGCTCTTGGGTGAGGTTAAGCAGTACCAACTACATATGGTCGCCCTCACTTTGATGCATAGCTTGACAATGAGCTCTGACGGTTGTTGGTATCAACGTGCCAAACGACAGCCATAAGCTTTTATTATGTAATTTATGTTTGTGCATTCARGTTTGTAACTGTACCCTGTTAGAATGAAACAAGATGTGAAAATATACAAATTGCTAATTCTTGACAAAGTTGGGTGATTTCAGAAGTTTGGTTCCTCAACATTCCCAGGACTGCGAGACACAAAAATCCGTCTGTTGGAGAACAATCTTTGCATGGAGTTTGTGAGGGAGTTTCCAAAATGTCTCCAAATATTTCCCGGGGTTCTCAGTTTCTTTGTGTGAATCAAAGATTCTCGCAGTCGTGTTGCTTGATATTTGAACAAGTTGAAAACTTTTGAACAGATTTTCTGTCCAAATTGCTGTAGCTTTGTGGCAGTTGTCTCAAACCCCTCTCAGTTTAGTTTCTGTAATCCTAGACCTGTATTTTTAACACCACATGAGCTCTTCTATGACAGAAAACATCTCAGACTAAGGTTTTAATACCATGCCAATGATGACTATTAAGTATAGACTCATTTGTAAATACTACTCCATTAAATTAAATCCTAAATTTGAAGGTGGGTCAATGAAAATTTAAAGGCTTAGCATGCCGTTTTGCAAGRCACATACATTAAAATACCTCTCAAAACCTGTCAGTCCAGTTACAAACACTCAGAATTAAGTGYGACAGCCAATGAAAATCATYCTTGTTTTCTCCCAATCCTGAGGCTCCAACAGTTTCTATTGAGATATTGCCTTAAGCTTTACATGCTGACCGCTCAGTTTTAACGTTTTTYCTTCACTTTCTGTTTCAAAGGATCTGAACGGAGGAAAACTTTGTTTTAGATGTTTACAAATGTAGCAGGAATGTTCCGTCATTGTGCAACATGTAAATAAGTCATATAAATACGCAATAATCTTGTTTGTTTGTTTGTTTGTTTGTTTTGTATTTTAGTGATTCAGTACACTACAGAAAACAAGGAAACATGTGCCGGGTAGGTGTGATGTAATCCTGCTTTATACACTGTTGGCTTAAGAAGATTTGCAAAAGTTACAAAACTGAATCTCCTTCCATTTTACCAGCAGTTATAAATTGTATCTTCTCTCCAATCATCTAGATTCCAGCAGCAGTGTTCCCAGAATGCTTTTTGTTCCGACTACGCCACTGGATTTTGCTGTCACTGCCARCCGGGCTTCTATGGGAATGGCCGCCAGTGTCTACCCGACGGTCAGAGCTCGATGCTAGTAGAAAAGAACAAAACAAAGATTTTCTCCGTGACATTGCTGACGATGGTTTTGTTCTCCTGCTCTGCTCCTACAGGTGCTCCTCAAAGAGTTAGCGGGAAGGTGAGCGGTACGGTGACTGTAGGACTGACTGCAGTCCGGCTGAACAACATCGATCTTCACGCCTACATCGTGGTCGGAGATGGACGAGCGTACACTGCCATCAGTCAGGTAGAGGAATGAAAATATACCTTTTGCATGAAAAGCTTCATTCAYCTGTAAGGCCTTTCATAGGAAGGCAATTATAATTAAAACTGTAAGCAGTGAGAAACGGCTCTTGTGCACTGGGGCAATTTGAACTGTACTTACAGCTAGCTGTCGCCAGCCTARCTCTGAAGTTTTGTGAAACTCAGCCTACCAGAACTTTATAAAGTAGGCAGTTACCTGGCCATGCCCTTTGGCTGCTGTTAGCCATGAATATGTTCTTGGTTTCTCAAAAGGCCTAAARTTTTCACAGCAACTTTGAAACTGAAGGTTTTGGATATCTACCTATCCATCCATCCTCTATACCCGCTTATTCCTTTCAGGGTCATGGGGGTCACTGGTGCCCATATCCAGCAGCCACAGTGCGAGGGCAAGCCCATCACAGGGACACACATAGAGACAAAGGGCAAGCCCATCACAGGGACACACATAGAGACAAACGAGACAGACAACCATTCACTCTCTCACTCACAGCTAGGGACAATTTAGCGTTATCATTTAACCTAACAGTCATGTTTTTGGTCTGTGGGAGGAAGCTGGAGTACCCGGAGAGAACCCACGCATGCACGGAGAGAATATACAAACTCTACCCTTTGAACCGGCGACCTTCTTGCTGAGAGGCAACAGATCTACCAACTGAGCCACTGTGCCACCCATGTCTACCTYTCACATACTGTATATTATTGCCATGTTTGGACAGTTTACAGTGACGTTAACCCCTACGTCACGTTTGATGCCAAAGTGGGTTGATTCTAAGAAACATCGTTCAGGTTTTTAAAAGTTTAGGCACCGTTTGCCCTAAGGAGATCAGACGGAGAAGTTTTTAGGTAAAATAATGCAGAACTAAACAATTTTACACAAATATGTCATAACTCGCACAGAAACATAAAGCTAGAATCCTAAATAACCCATATAGACAGTTTATCAGCAAAAAAACTTGATTTGGGGGCTAGTTACACTTTAAAGTTGAAAATCAAATACTTTCAATCAAAAACAGTTTTTTTCAGATACATTAAAAAACGCAAATATAATTTTTCACCCCCTACTAACCACAATATACACTTTGAAATATAAATAAATGGGAGAAAGTAGAGAAAATGTGCTGTAAAAAATACAGAAAACTAGAGTTTAAAACCCCTCAACTGTCATCATGGACCCATTGACTAACGTAAGTGTTTTGGGGATAACTGTTAAGGGGTTAAACATTTGTTGACAAACATTTGTGCACCATCTGGTCAAAAAGCTTTGGACCAAATTTTGAAGTTGAAAATCAGCATAAATTGACATTTCATTTAAAATGCTCGACTTCCTGTAGGTTTTACYATATGGGGCCAAGAGACTGTTTTGGAGGGCTTGAACTAGTGAACCTGTCTACCAAATTTTGAATGGGTACATTAACCCCTTAACATCCAGGCCAAAAATACAGTAAAAAGAACAAATGTGTCAAACGGAACGCGGGCGTTACGGTGGATGTTAGTCACAGAGGCTGCAACAAGCCATTTACCACGCCCACATCTGGATGTTTGTGCCTCCTCATATTTATGCTACTTCAAAGTAACTGTGTTTCATAAAGCTTGGCTTATGATAAAAAAACTTCCACTGGCAGAAAAATAAGAATAATGATCTTTCCAAAAACAATAAGGTCTTCTGCTGTTTCACAGTGCTCAAMGCCTGATTAACTTGGGGTTTATCAGACCCTAAAATTAGATAAAAACTTCAGATGAACAACAGAAACATTTGACCATTTGTCATTATTTATTTTACTGCCTCATTCGATCACAGATCCACGTCTGAACAGACAAGAGTCAGAAATGAAGCAAGCGATCTGTGGAGCAGAACTCAGCTGTGATGATGTAGAGCTTTAAATCTGCCTCAGATCATTTTCAAAACATGATAAATTATCTCAGTTTAATGACTCTCTACTTTTTAAAAACTAAATACAAAGTTGTTGTGTGTCATCAGATCCTTCCTTGATAAGAAATCAGTTTKATCTCACACACACCAGATCCCATCCCTTCATCACATTATTGAGCCACGGTACCTGCTGACCTTTTAKAACGTCGACTGTTACCACCTTGCTCCGCAGCACAAAGGTGCATCGGMTGGTGGGCTTGCATGGACCCTGGCCTTGCCACCTCGGTCCGTTCAGGAATCACACCAAGGCTACCAGAAGAGAACTAAATCCACCACCTGATTCAACAACTTATTAAACAGTGGAGACGTTTCGCAACATTTATTTCTATATACTGAATGCTTTTAACTTGTAAACATTAGTTTTTTTTTCATTTAAAGTTTGTACTTGAGGGTGAAATAGTACACACATCTGTACTGTGATGGTTCCGTACAGATTTTTTTGTTTTGGATGGGTACATAACGACTAAAAGTCAGTTGCAGGTGATCACGATTTATTTAACTACACTTTACAGCAAGCATGCATAAATAAATAAATAAATAAATAAATAAATAAAT
>NW_013952474.1:1619948-1625079 GCF_001266775.1 Austrofundulus limnaeus
ATTCTACACCAAACAAAGCAAACACTTTAGTTCCCCTCAGCTGTGGGGGTAAACCTTATCTCAGACAGCTGCAGTAGAAACGAGAGGTGCAGGTATGGCAAGCAGTTGTATCATGTAAGTGACACTTTGAAAAGTGCTGTTCTTTATATTCAACAACGCTGATATCAAACCTAACTTTTTTCACGCTAACACTCAGGTAGATGAGAAGTTTGAGTGTTTCACGTCCTAGAAAGATACTGCGCAGTTCTGTTGCTTTTTATTGTGCTTTAAATCAAAGTAAGATTAATTTTAGTAAWATCTTCTTAAGATATGCCTTTCGGGAGTTTGTCCTTGCTTCTGGAGGAGTTATTGTGTGTAAGTGATTAAGAAGTAGCGATTGTTTCTTTTTCTTTTTGCACTGAACCTGTACCGAAACGTGACTGAAGTGTGCTGTTACACCCCCAGTGTTTTCCTAATTCTTGAGTGATTGTCCTAAAGTTAGAGGAATGAAAGACAGATATTAAATTTTTCCTGACTGTACATGAAATTGATCACAGGTGGGATAATTTGAATGTTTATTTATTTAAATTGTTGTCAAATTAAAAAAAGACTTGCTTAATGGAACTTGTTGGTCAGGTTCCTGAACCCGTGGGCTGGGCCCTGATGCCAGTTTCACCGATTGGAGAACTTTTRGGATGGCTCTTTGCGTTGGAGCTGCCCAACAGCCAAGCAGGTTTTAAAGTCACAGGTGAGCTTGTTTTTTTAACTGTACATTAACTAATCTGCTGTCTTGGACATCTTGACTGAACATCTGCAGGGACACAAGCTCCTCTGTCTTGAGGACATTCTGTGTCTTCCTGAGTGTTTTTAGTCGCTCAGCCAGCTGTTTTGTCTCTGGGGGACATGATGCAATACGAGGCTTCCACCTCCAGTCTCTAATAGGAAACAGCTGCGTTTGTGTCTGAAAACAGATTTTCCACTTTTTCCCTCTTGCGACTGCTGCACCATTGTGGTATGAAAGTGTAGCACGATCATCCGAACCACTGAGTGGCTGATTCGTTGAGTCGTTGTGTTACCAGGTGCTGAGTTCAGCCGTCATGTRGAGGTGCTGTTTAACCCTGGAAACCAGCGCCTGTCAATCGTTCAAARGGGCCACGGCCTCGACGAGCACAACCACCTCCGAGTGGATACTGTCATCAATGGAAACGTGCCTTTGCTGCCGCCTGGAGCTGAAGTTACCATGGAGCCCTTCAAGGAGATCTACCAGTACTACCCATCGGGTACACAGAGTACCAATACTCCAGACGTCCCTGAAAACTGAGGTCTCAAACGTGTCTCACTCTCTCTCTGTTTGCTTCTCCCAGTCATCACCTCCACCTCTGTGAGGGAGTTTACGGTGGTTTCAGCAGAGCGAGGCTCCGAGTCCTTCACCTTCCACCTGAAACAGAACATCACCTACCGCGACTGTCGCCACCACAACCGCGCCGGCGTCCCAGAGACCCTGCAGATCACCATGGAGAGGGTGTTTGTGATGTATGTCAAGGAGGAGCGGATACTGAGATACGCCATCACTAATAAGATCAGTCAAGTGGGAGGTGGGTGACCAGATTTTCTGACCTCTTGCCCCTCTACCCCGTCTCTGTGTTTTACATCTTCACACTGAGGGGAGGGGTGCCCCAACCTTATGTGTTTTAGTGGGCAACGATGTAGGACTACCAAGGATTTTTCTTTTTTTGAATGCTTATAAGGCARTCACAGCATTGAGGTTTATTTTTTTATGTTCATTTTGTGGCATCTATCTCATTTTGTTTGTGTTATTTCAACAATTTATGTYTCAGCATGTTCAGCTCCTTCAGGACATTCCAGCTATGAGTTTTGGTATTTCAGCAATTTATACTTTTTGAGATATTTAGCATTTTCTGCCATTTTTTGCTATTAATATTAATTAATGTGTCTGTCTTCAACATCCTTAAAACCCTTTAAAGTGTTTATAGATCTTCACCGCACTATTCACCTTTTGTTCTGGTTCAGTTTTTTTATCTTCTTTATGCTAATTTCAAATTCCTTCAAGTAGGGCTGGGTGGTATGACCTCAAATTCATATCACAGTATAAAATGAACCCCTTCACGGTAATGTATATATCGCGGTAGAAAATGATCATAAAAATTTAAGATAATGTCATTTTTAGAGGTTTTTTTTGCAGAAAACTGTAATCTTTATTAAACCCAGCATTTTTGTTTTAATATCTGCCTGCTAAACAATGAGCTTCTGCCTGCTGAACTTATCAGCTGCTGCTCTGCTCCACTCTCATCTTCATCATCTTCATCATCAGAGCTGAAGCCAACTTAAAATTAGCAAGATGGGTTTATGACTGAACAAACGTCCACGTCTTTTTTATCATCTCTGTGGGTAACAATACATAAAAAACTTTTTTTTCTCCCAAAACACGGGTGTGAAAAAACTACGGTTGTTAAAGCTTCGCGCTGCACGACGTGCAGCGGGAGGAGAGGAGAGGAGAGGAGAGGAGAGGAGAGGAGGGGGGGGAGGAAATGATCCTGCGACATGACGTAACTTTTCTACAGCGGGAGGAGGAAATTTTGAGGATTTATTCTCTCTATACGTGTTTTAAAACACTATAATTTCTTCATTATATTTTGAACTCCTGCTCAGTTGTCTCTGCACTCGCAGCCCTGCTGACACAGGTGCGATGATGTAATGACGACAGGACAGTAGAGGGTAAATTTCTACCGTAGGCCAACTTCACACCGTTTCTGCCGTCTACAGCATATACGCGCAGCCCTACCTTCAGGTACTTTTTTGCACATTTTAGCTGTTTTCAGCTCTTTCAACTAATCTTCAACTCCTTTCAACTTCTTTTGTTTTTGTCTTTTGACTTCTTGCAGTTAATTTAAGCTTTTTATGCTCCTTTCAGCTCCTTTATCGTTATTCTGCTGTTTTCACATTTTTCTGCCTTTTCAACTAGTATTTAGTTGTTTTTTTGCTAAATTGAGTTTTATTTAGATATATTTATTTTAGTGGTCTTTTCAGCTTTTTTGCCTAATTTAGCAAATACATTATGTGTTCGTTCAATGATGACCTCTACTGCAAGGTTGCAAAATAAAAGATAAAGGTCACAGGTTATTTTTGGGTCATTTTTCTTCTTGTTTGACTTTTTTTGTTTAAATTTCAGCTTTATTCTTTTTTATATTTTCTTTATAAATTCACCTCTGTTTTGCTTCTTGCACCTCTTTCTGGTAGTTTCAACTTTTTCCTGCGTTTTAAGCTACTTTTTTGCAAATAGTTACAGTAGTTTTCTGCTAAAGTTAGTTAAATTTCTGCTCTGTTCAGCTGTTTTAAAATATTTTTGCTGTTTTCCTATTGATTTTTCACTTTTGATTTCATGCTCTCCGCAAACGTCAGCTGTTCAAATTGAACTCACATGAACAGATTTGCCAATAAACCTTTTCAGCTTGACTTCAGCTTTTAGCAAAACTCTTTCAGCATTAAGCATTCACACCAAATTCTCTAGTTTGACATTCAGTTTGTTTATTGGTCAACAAACATCTAGTTTAGTGTGTTGCCATGTGTTCCATTCAGTGTCTTTATTGGCAAGCTTAAACATTAACCTTGTATATCAGTGTTTATTGCAGTTAGATGAAACATTACACCTGAAAAGTTGCACTGACGTCAAATCAGAGACGGAGGTAGGTGTAGGAGTACAAAATAAGATTCAGCCTCAATGCCGGGAGTTTGCACTTAGCTTTAAARAAAGATTTTTCCTTGTTCTGTTACAAGTACTGCTTGGAGAATGTGTTTGGAATGAGTCTCAGCCACTGTCACACCAAATTTTAGCTCACTACTTATCTCAGCTGTAGCCTTTCATGGTGGCACTGGCACGTGATAACACTAAGAATAACAGTCCAGCGTAAAATGTTGGGATCTTTATCRGTTTGTCTGAAACTTTGGTACTAATTTATGAGGTGCTGCTACACATGTTCATTATTCAGACTGATCTGAGATTTACCGTCAACAAAACGTGACTTAAAGGTTGGACTCCAGAGTCACGTCTGAAGGAGGGTCTGTCAGTTTGGACCACCATCAGGTTATGGCATTGATTGAATTTATGCCAATAATATGGAGCTCATTATGTCTGAGTGGCTGCCTAAATCCATTCCAGACTAATTTCATCTGGTTTTAAGTGGCGAATCACACCGCAGGCTGTGAAAATGTGTTTTTTCCCTCTTGGAGAGCACAGAGTAACACCCAGACTGGTAATTGTTGCAGCTCAGCTGCAGAAACCACAGTGAAAGCACGAATCAGGGTTGGATAGACCCACAATAAATGAACTCTAAACCCACAACAATTTATTTAACCACATATGTCACTTGTCTATCAGAGGCTAAAGACAACTTTTGTCAACTTTATTTTTTAACTCGATAATCATCAGACTCTGTATTTACAGCTGTGATCAGAAAAACAAAAACATCCGAACCAGGATGATTGTAAAACTTTTGTTTAAAAAACAATTTAGTCTGCAGTTTTATTCTAAATTAGAAACTGAACATTTGAGAGAAACTAAAAATATCATAAAGAACTAGAACAGACAGATCCTGCAACATCTTAAGATWAAACGTGCAGTGACTCATGACCCTGGCTTTTGCTAAAGTACTGTACAAATGCTTCTTATAAGGCCGTTAATTATTTCTCTAGATTTTCTCAAGACCCCCCACTTGGTGTTTTAACCTCAAGTAGCCTAGCGTTAACATTAAGAACCACCAGGTTAGAATAGTTTTACCACTTTGGACCTACACACCAACTTGACTCTGTGACTAACCTTAAAAATAAATCCTAGAGGTGAATGTTTCTCTTATTCTCTGAGTGAGTTTTATCACAACAGCATTTCATCAACCCTTCTTGCTGACCCTGATCTGGAAACATGCCATGTTTGCTTTTGTCATCCGTTTGTCTTTATCAACTCGTTGTGAGGCGACAAGATTTCTGAAGGTGAAATGTAAAAAAATAAATAAAAAATTCGGAACAAAAAAAGCTTTTGATCGCAGGCCATGTTTCTGTCATGTGAACATCAGCATCCTGATTAAAAAGGTTACGATGATATCTCTCTCTCTCTCTCGCTCTCTCTCTCTCTCTCTCT
>NW_013952474.1:1625486-1632001 GCF_001266775.1 Austrofundulus limnaeus
GTGTGTGTGTGTGTGTGTGTGTGTGTGTGTGTGTGTGACTTCCAGGAAAATAATATTGCAGCCAATGACAGATTGTCTAAAAAAAGAAAGAAAAAAAAAAGGTAAAAAATTAAAAAGCAGAGGTGGGGGTTGCTGGGCAGAATAATTACACTGTGAAGTCATGAGAATCAGACTGCAGACAGGCTTAAGGCAGTGAAGTGATAACAAAAACAAAAATCAAATTAATTCTTCTTGTGTAAATGTCTGCTGCGTCCTATTTTAATCTATGGTGGGAGACTTTAAAAACAATATGCAGCACCAGTAGAAATCCACTGTAAACAGCTTCAGCTTCATTCATTTTGTTGTTGTTTTATAAAAATTGATCAGTTAATCACTTTGTTCAATCTGCTTCTCTGGGCACTTAAATCCTTTAGAAGCAGCAAAAATTAAATTTTTGGTTGACACAACTTTTTAAGTTGTGCTCATCTATTGTTTAATAGATATTGACATGGTGGCATCTGTTGTGTACTTTTTGTGGGGTTGCAGTAATCGGGGAGCCTTCAAAGCTGGAAACGTTTCATGGAATTAGCAGGAAACTTGGGGGGAAATAACCAGGAATAATTATGAGGAAAAACCTGAAATTATGAGAAAAACCGAAGTTTAAGTTACTGATGGTTGGTCAAAAAGAAAAAATAAGTAGTCCTCTGGATGGGTTCTTCTTTAGTGAAACGTTTCGTCTCTTGTCCAAAAGACTTCTTCAGTCTGATGAGTTTCAGGTGAACTTTGAGGTGACCTTGAGCCCCGCCTGCATTCACTACGTACACATGACACAACACCTAAGAACCACAGCATCCAAACCAATAAGTCAGGTGATGGGGCACARCCTCTATGAACAGTAGAGCTAATCAAGCCTATTGTTAAGCGATGGCCCTCTTTTGCATGTGACTGACCTCTTTGTRCACCATGTGGGGGTAGGCWTTTAAGGCTGAGTTCACCTGAAACTCATCAGACTGAAGAAGTCTCTTGGACGAGAGATGAAACGTTTCACTAAAAAGGAACCCATCCAGAGGACCWACTTATTTTTTCTTTTTGATTTTTTTCTACCTGAATTACCGAYATGCATCAGGACTTACTGATGGTTGGTATTTCTTAGTGGTTTTAAATGTAGTTGGGTGGGAGAAATCCAKAAGAAAGCCTTAGTCTTAAGCAACTCCACTCCCCCCTGAGGGTCATTAGTGTCCTTGTCTCCCTCCTGGGGATCATTAAGGTCTTTGTCTCCTTAAGAGGGTCATTAGGGTCTTTTTGACACTCTTGAGGGTCATTAGGGCCTTTGTCTCACCCCCTCCCTCTTAWGGGTCATTAGTGTCTTTGTCTCCATCTTGAGTGAGGGTCATTAAGGTCTCCTTACTGAAGGTAATTAGGGTCTTTGTCTCCCTCTCCTTCCTCCTGAAGGAATTAGAACCTTTGCCTCCTCCTGAGGGTCATTAGAGTATTTATCTCACTCCTGAGGGTCATTAGTGTCTTTGTCTCCCTCTTAAGGGTCATTAAGGTCTTCCTAGTCAGGGCCTTTTTCTTTATGTCCTTCCTTCTGTGGTTCATTAGTGTCTATGTTTCCCTGTTGAGGGTCATTGTATATTTTTTACCTCATCTTGTTCCCGAGAGTCATTATAGTATTTATCACATGACTGAGGGTCATTAGTATCTTTGTCACCCTCCTGGAAGCCATTAAGGTCTTTGTCTCCTTACTGTGGATCATTACGGTCTTTTTCACCCCTTTTAGGATTATTAGGGCCTTTGTCTCACCCCACCCAAGGGTCATTAGTGCCTTTGTCTCACTCCTGAGGGTCATTAGTGTCTTTATCTTCTTCCTGAGGGTCATTATGGTCTTTGTCTCTCTCGGGAGGGTCATTGGGGTCTTTATCTCCTTCCTGAGGGTCATTAGTGTCTTTGTCTCTCTACTGAGGGTCATTAGTGTCTTTGTCTTTCTACCGAGGGTTTCTTTATTGAGGAGGGTCATTAGAGTCTTTGTCTTCCTCCTGGGTGTCATTAAAGCTTTAATCTCCTACTGAGGGTCATTAAGGTCTTTTTCACCCTCTAGAGGGTCATTAGGGTCTTTCTCTCACTCCTGAGAGTCATTAGGGTCTTTCTCTCACTCCTGAGAGTCATTAGGGTCTTTCTCTCACTCCTGAGAGTCATTAGGGTCTTTATCTCACTCCTGAGGGTCATTAGGGTCTTTGTTTCACACTCCTCCATCTTGATGTCTCATCAGGTTCTCTATCTTACTCTCCTCCTTTATTTAATGTTCAATATGGTCTTTGTGTCACTCTCCTTCCTGCTGAGGTTCATTAGTCTTTGTCTTGCTGAATGTGTTGTAATCTACATTTTGTTTGTTGGTTGGTTTAATTAGCTTTAATCCTTTTGTAGTTGTTTTATTTTCTTGATTCCATCTACTTTTTCTTTTTGTTCCTTGTGGGTATTTTGATAGAACAATCCCATCCTTTTCCAGTACATTTCATTCCCTCCTTGGTCCTGCTACTGATTTCTCACCTGGCCCTTGTTATTTTATCAGACCAGCTACAMTCATTCTTCTCATTTCTCCTTACGTATGTAAAAACTCCCAGTTCTCACTCAACAGTCCGTCAGCTTATAACCTTGTGTACATGTATATACTGTCTGCTATTTTCTTGCTTTTTCCCTGCATGCTTCTCATTGTTTAGTTCTATACAGTGTCCCTGTCAGCCTTTTTTTGTTATTAAATTCTTTAATTTATGTTATCCGTCCTCGAGTCCTCAATTTCACCACTTCCTGACTGCAATGGGGGACAGACTTTCTTTTTCCTGCGGATGTATATCACATTAATTTAATTTTAGACGTGTTCAATGTGAGAGTAAAAGTCAGTGGTGACAGAACGATAATMTCATGTTTTCCAGTTGGGTTGCAGAAATGCACCTTCAGCATACTCCCATAAATTTTTTTTTTTTTTTGTAAAAGAATTTGTGTGGAGAAGCAACAGGTGGGAAACTGCAGTCAACACTTTGATGGTGTGCAGTGCATGTGTGTGTGTGTGTGTGTGTGTGTGTGTGTGTGTGTGTGTGTGTGTTCTTCACTCCTGTTCTTCTTCGTCCTCTCTGTCTCTAATTATCCGTCAGCCTTTTCTCCAGTCCATGTGTCTCAGCCTCTTATCTGCCCTCCTTCCTGGCCACACTACACTTTGAAGAGCCTTTCTGGTAATGAGCCAAAATTGCTCTCTGGCCCGAGGAGATGAGAGCTGTGTGTTTTYTTTATGTAAAAAATGTTGGAGACGTTGTTTGTTCCCAAAAATGCTCGTTTGTAAAGAAAATGTCTGGACTAAAACCCYTTCACATCGTGGAAAACCTATGATTGTTCATGGTGTAAACTTATAGTTGGACCCCGAGTTAATTTAAACCCACAGTAATGTGTGGTATTGTTAAAAGTGTTGTGTTTTTTAAGTACCAACAAATGGGACATTAAATTTTAGAGGTACCGACAATCATGGCTTGGCATTTTATTCCCATCGTCACCCACTGTGATCTGCTTTAAGTCTTGTTTTTATTGATGAAGATTGGTTTGTTTTTTCTGTCTGAGCCTCACAACATTATGAGGAAACTTGTATCCGCTGACTCATTCATCTGCCTGCGTGCCGTCTCGTACATGTGTGTCTAACTTCATCCATATGGTTTAAATATTCAGAACATAAAGGGGACTCCCTTCTGAAGAGGAAACCATGGCATGGGAACTCATCCGGAGTGATTTTACATGTGTGTTTGGTTAAGTTGTCCTGTAATCATCGAGACCAGGGACTAATCCAGGTCTGAGTTAGAACTCGTGTGTAGATGAGTTTTCTTGAGGTTTTTTTTATATTTGTCCAAAAACACTCTGTTTCAGAAATTGTTTCTCTTGAACTCTGTGTATTTTGTAGCTGACTCCTCAGAAGATGAACTTGTCAACCCCTGCTACTCCGGGAACCACGACTGTGACACCACAGCCCAGTGCATCCCCCTGGAGGGCCTAAGCTTCCGTTGCCAGTGTGCTACTGGTTACAGAGGAGATGGACACAACTGTTATGGTAACGCCAACTGTTTCTCTCTGACAAATTTACTTTGTTGAAAGTAAAATTACCCTTCTTCAGTTTTAGAGCTTTGCATTTAAAATAAATGTTTTAATTGTCTTCAGATTATATCAATTCAACAAAAATGCTTTGGTATGCCTGGGTCAGAGTGCTAAGACTCATGCCTTCGACAAGCAACCATTTTACCATGCACCTGACACGTATGCCATGCTCGAGCAGAGAAAGCCTTGAGCGAGCAGAAATGGAGKCTTTTGAGTGGTTTGAGTTGAGCGCGTGCCAGAACACTGTAGAGAACATGTGTGATTTGAACGCACATGCTTCAAATTATTGTTCGTTCATCTTGATATCTGCACTCAAATCAGTGTTACTGGCTGGTGGTACAATAGTAATGCCATAATGAGCCAAAATCCACCATCGTGAAGTGGTACTTGGCATCACACACAGTCATAAGTACAATGCAGTGAGCTCTTTATAYTAAAAATTGTTTCTCTCTGCATGTGGCGGTGCTTTAAATAGCTTAAATGAATGAATGATATATTTATTCGGGACAGTGTGCAATTWAAACATAATTTGATGCATTATACCAGATTTAGCCTAAGGCTAATTTACATCTGTAGTCCCATCAAACAGTAAAAACAAAACAACATCCAACAGTAAAATAGAAATAAGGGAGGAAAAAAATCAGAAAAATAAAAATAATATAAAATAAAACATTTTGCAATTAAAAAATGCATAAAACACCCCACCCCACTCTCCAAACATAAAATCATGCCCACCTCCACCCCACCCTCCAACCTACACAACCAGAAACAACTTTAATATCAATTAACCAGTGCAATTCAATGATTGCAACATTGGGTAGATTTAAGATATTTTTTAAGATTATTTTTAAAACTAATAAAAGAACTACAGGTTTTTACATGATCAGGAGCAGCATTCCACTGAGCGATGGCGTTAACTGAAAAAGCTGCTTGACCAAAGGCTGAGCGCCGAGCAGGAACTTCACAGTTCTACCTGGATGTTCTGGTTAAGGGCAAAGAAACATCTGAACGATAATAAACAAATTTTTGCAAACAGATTGGTGCTAAACCATTTAAAATCTTATATACTGTTTCCATATTTGAAAAAACTCTAAAATTCTCAAAAGAAAACAAGTTATATTTCTGCACAATCTGACAATGATGGTGTCTTAAGAGCTTGTAGTCCAATACTTTGAGGACCTGACTCTACAGYTTTTATTACTGACAAATTGGTTTGTCCCCAACATGAAATACAATATGAAATGTGCGAAAAAATGCGTGTAAAACCTGGAGGCCCGCCAGGTTTATAATGCGCTGCGGGAAACCCTGGATGTGTTTGTCAGATTAAAAGTAATAAACACACTATCTCTTCTTCGTCTAATAAAAGTTCATCTAATAAAAGTTTGTTGAGACTCCGAGCAGCCATTTTGTTTGCTGTTTGTCAGTCTCCTGCCACCTGTGGGTTAGGAAAGAACTGCACCAACGTTAATGTCAAGCATAGACACACACTGCTCAGATCAGGAGCGCGTGCATCCTGCTGAGACCTGCGTGACTGTAACCAAGTCTTTAAAAAGCTGAGCAGACACTAATATTTGCAAACCTTAGTGAACTGAAGCAATGTTGTAAATAAGAGTGGGCCAAAATCTTCCCTAATCATGAGACAGAATGATAAAGTCATACATAAGACATATAGGAGCCTACTTGACTGCGTAGACCCATGTTGCAGTTTCAGTTTAGGTTTGCGTGCTTCTTACTGTTGCTGTTCTTGTCCATATTTAAGTACACAGCATTTCCTAAATTGCAGTGTACTAATGATGTTTTCCCATCGTTGCTTTCACTAATAGTGCTGGCTTCACACACAGACATGCACATACTAAGGTGAAGAGAGTTCAAGGCAGTGTGTCTGTGTTTCATCAGCATCTGCCCGTCGAGTGTTGACAATTTAAGCTTACACTGGATGAATGGAACCAGCGGTACTGTCATCTATCCTCTTCTATCAAATTTATTTCACAAGCTGGAGGAATTTCAAGGACCTATAGCTGGTGAGCGTCTTGTCAGTGAGCTAGCAGTTGGTCTGTGTCTCCTGCTGACAGCACTAAGAAGGCRCCAGGCTCGGCCTCAGCTCCCACAGAAAGACCTCAGGATTTCCCACCAAACGTTTAATCTCTCTGTGTTTCTGTTCCGTGTGTTACACAGTGCCTTTTAGAACCACCAGTCCAGGTGTTGTTGTAGTACACACCAGTGGRGGCTGGTGGATTTTTCTCCGGGGGGTGCTACAACTCCAAAATAGACATATCTCAAAAAGTATTCATTAAGTTGTTTAATGGCAGTGTATTTATTAAATAAATGAAAATAATAAAACATAATTACAATGTCATGTAGTGTTTTATTTTATTTTATGTATTTAAATTTTGCTCTTCTGTAAC
>NW_013952474.1:1632382-1638150 GCF_001266775.1 Austrofundulus limnaeus
ACAAATTGTTGCACCTCTATTATATGTTTTGTTTTAAGATGTTTTAATTTAATTAAAAAAACAAACTAAAATCTACACACAGCAGAAGAAAAAAGATAAATAACATGAAAGGCAGCAGAAAGAAGAAAAAATCATCTTCTAATATCTGTCAAAAGCATAATTTATAACATAAAAATATACTATTTTAAATTGTGTTCACCATTGATATATAATATATATAATATACTATGATTAACGAGCATTACAAAAGTATTTTAGCTTTTCTTACCTGTTTTAATCCATGCTGAATCAGATCATGCTTGAAAAACGAAGCAGAAACAGAGCATTAGCCTCGCTATTAGRGGTTAGCTTAGCCTTGTTTATAATCCAGTCTTGTAAAATGATGGGAGTGTAAACTCTTCCCTCTGTCTTGGTCTGCTGCTCTTCATGRCCATCTGATCATGTCCAGGTTCTTTTGGTTTAACCTRCTCCTGGGTTGTTCTCATCAAAAAGGTTGTTATGAGAGCTGAGTTGCTAGCTTCTCCATTAGCTTAACTGGYTGTACTGAACATGGCTGARGTCGACTCGTTGACACAGGTGGACCCACCCACTGCTGGTGTGCGTTCGGGGACCTGCGAACCCAGGCAATCCTTTACTTTTGCATTGAGAACTTACTGTGCATGTCCAAAATCTTCACGAGTTGTCTTTGGGAAGCTGTAGCGCCGAACACAGCCGTCACCCAGAAGTGACTCACACGAAAACGTTCATGAGTAAAACAGAAGTTTGCACATAAATAACTATAAATTATTATTTTTGCTTATCGGAAAACATAAATACGATATATTGTCAAAACATTTATAACATTTTCTTTTGTTATGTTATTTTATTTTATTTTATTTTTGCGTACCGAAAATACGGGGGGACCAGCGCCCCCTATTGACCAGCTGCCACTGGTACACACTATAGTAACAATCATCCACCTAATTACAGCTTTCTTTTTTGCTCACATGGCGCACCGTGTGATTTCAGACGAGATACCTGCTTTAGTCGTAAGACTGTCTCATTTTCTCTTTCTCGCTTTGATTCAGATGTCGATGAGTGTGCAGAGGGTCTGAGCTCATGCGGTGAGAACTCGCAGTGTGTGAATCTTCCTGGTAGCCACCGCTGCCAGTGCCAGAGGGGTTTCGAGTTTGGATACGACCGGCGTACCTGTGTTGGTGAGTTGAAGAAAGAATGAGACCTCAGATCCAGGAGGTCCAAGCAAGTTTTCTTTGCAGGGTAGCTGGACTCTCCTTAAAGATAGTCTGAGAAGTTCAGTTCTCCAGGAGATACTAGAGTCTCCAGGAGAGTAGAGCTGCTGCTCCTCCACATACACAGGAACCAGTTAAGGTGGTTCATCTGTTTAGGAAGGCTCCTGGATGCCTCCCTAGGGATGTGTTTTGGACATGTCCAACTGAGAGGAAACCCCTGGTTAAAACCCAGGACACTCTGMWGAGACTATGTCTCTCAGCTGATCTGGGAACACATTGGTGTCCTCCCAGAAGAGCTGGAAGAGGTGGATGTGGAAATAAAGTTTTAGACCTCCCTGATCAAGATATTGACCCCAAGACCTGACTCTGGAACAAGAGGAAGATGATGGATGGATGGTTGGTTGGTTGGTTGGTGGATGGATGGTTGGTTGGTTGGTTGGTTGGTTGGTTGGTTGGTTGGTTGGTTAATGGATGGATGGATGGATGGATGGTTGGTTGGTTGGTTGGTTAATGGTTGGGTGGTTGGTTGGTTAATGGATGGATGGTTGGTTGGTTGGTTGGTTAATGGTTGGGTGGTTGGTTGGTTGATGGATGGATGGATGGATGGATGGATGGATAAATGTCATTGCTCTATTTCCTTTGTGCATAGTACCACAGTAAAATACCACCACCGTGCTTAAAAATTGACTAAAGTGTTATTTGGTGTAAAATTCTCATCTTGACTCTTTCAAACATACAGTATATGTTGGGACCCAACAGATCACTTGTTGCCTAATGTTTCTTCAGAAAGTGTTTGGCTCATCTATGTGAGCAACTGGAAATCTCATCTGAGTTTAAGGGTTGCTTAAACATGTTTTCATTGTGGATGGGGACAGTGGTGCACTCTCCAGCTCATGGGGTGTTTGAGCTAAACAGACATTTTATTCTGTGAAGGAACTATCAGCTGCAGTCAGTCATGATCTGACGTTAATAGGTCTTGTCAGGGTAAAAGACATTCTAGAACCATTAGCTCTACCTACCAAAATGTTTAGGTGAATGCTTGTGTATGTTTGAGCCTGTATGTAAAGTTTTGGCCCTACCTTCAACCTCCTTCTCCCAGTTCTTGTTCAAACATCATTAAAGTCAGATGTTGCATTTCCACCTAGAAAAAGAGCAGCTCAGATAAATCCTTTAAAAACCACAAAATGAATAAGTTTTGTGTCCACGATGGGCATATGTAAACTTCAGACTGTGGCTGTATTTACAWCAGGTTCATGATTTCTGGTCATACATCAAACAATGAATAAAAAATTTGTCCCATAAAAAGTCTCCCCATCATGAAGCTCTTGTCTCATCCTTTGTTGGTTGTAATTGGTGCTTTGGACCATGTTGTGTTTCGTGTTCCTCACTGAGCAAAATATTTGGAAGAGGCCTGAGTTCAGGCAGGAGATTTCTTTCACAACAGCAGTGCACAGCTGCGAAAGCTTGGAGCGCACAGCGAGGGGTGGAGAGAAGACAGGACGGGGACTGAAGGGAAAAGACGAATGGAGCAATGGCACTGTGTCTTTGCTCTGCTGCGGAATGTGTGGAGGAGTYAAGTCCTGTGCATGATTGTGTCCTCTGTTCACCCATCACCGTGAACTTTAGATGAACCTCCACCGAACCCTCCCTACCTCCCTTTTGACAAATAATGGAACACTTTAAATCACACAGAGATCATTTAGCTTACATTTAAAATCCATCTGAAGGGAATTCAGCATCATTAAAATACTCCCAAACTGCAATTTATGTTCATCTTTATCTCCTGCTGCTGATGTTTGATACAGAGAGGGGGATTGGGGTAGAGTCGGGCGATGGCCACCCCTAAATTGACTTGTATACAGTTACTATRAGGGATGTGTATTGGTGAGATTTTGGTGATCTGATACATAACARGATGCAGGGGTCATGAAATGATATATGGTGATATATTGTGATACTGTAATCGAGATGATATATTACCATGTTTTTTTTCCCAAAAGATTCAAATTTTTTAAAAACTAAAGAGCACACCATGCATTACATGCTTAAAATCGGATTAAATTCAGTTTATTTTTATGCAGTCAGAAGAACACTAACAACAATGAGGACTGCCTCTGTAATTCACATTTATTCTTACATCATTAGGGTGTATTCATACCTGAAACATTTYGTCCGCTTTAAACAGACCAGAGTTTGTTTTCCCTGTTGGTCCGGATCTTTTATGCATGTTTGAATACACACACGCAAACCCTGGTGCGAACCAAACAACCGGACCAAGACCCATGTTTTGAGGTGGTCTCGGTCCGATTCCAAATTAACTTTGGTGCGGTTTGCTTCAGGTGTGAATACAGACCGGCCTTGAATCAAAACAACTACAGAAAACATGCACCTTTTTGGACTTCACGAGCCACCACTGCTAAGCATCATGTTATAAATTATCCCTTCAGTGTTGCTAACACTACCACTATGCTACAGTGAGCCGTTGTGGGTCAGGGAACACAGACATCTCTTGTCTTTTGGTTTATGACATATACTGTATTTGCCAAAGCCGTCACAAATTTTGATATATATCATTGTGAAACTGTCGATGAATGAGCTGCTCTTGAATTTCTAAATGGTATTGCAGTTTTATCAACAGCACCATCTTTATTTCCGGGTCTGTGCTCTGTCCTGCCCCGTCATTTCTGTCCAATGGGAGCAATGACTGCAATGACTGAAAAAAGCACAATGGGAATGCAAATCGCACCAAATAAAAAATAAAGTCCACTTTTGGTCTGGACCAAATAAGTGAACCAAAGGACTTTCCTGGTTTGAATTATCCTGGCCCTTGCCTTCCTTTGCAGTTCCGCTCAATTCTAGTTTCCCTTCACTGCAAGGTGGAGTTTTGAACYACAGTGTCGATTTTCTGTGCAGTGTCTGCTTGTAATTTATTTTACCTGGGCCAATCAGAAAACAGAAGGCGGAGTTTTGAATGAGGTCGATTTTCTGCACAGTGTCTGTTAGTTAGCATTCAGCAGTGGAGGAAGTGAATGAAGCCAGTCTGTGTTGATAAGGCTTCCAAATTAAAATAAATTTGTCTGACAAAGCAGCAGCTCTCATTTACAACCATCTCGTTCGGCTCGGTACTTCTCTCCTCTCAGGAGGGTTGTTTACAGCGCACTCAATTTCCAGTTAGCTTCTTAGCTTAGCCTCCTTCCCAGTGGAGCTGACACACATACGTCGTGGCCAACCGATCCAATCATTTTAAACTTCAGCAGAGGCCACACCTCCAGCAAGAATCACTTCTCTATAGCCAAGAGTCCAGACCCTCGTCCGAAGCAAAGTGAAGGACAAGGGTCTGGRTTTAACCAGGCTAGGTTTGAATACAACCTAAATAAAAAAAAATGGTGCTTTTGAGAACCAGTACAGTATCAGGAAATAAAATATTGCAATATTTCAGTATATCYATATTTTCTTAAACCCSTAGTTTGTAATGCTCAAAGTGAATGTTTTGTGRGTTGTGGTCTAGATATTTTTATGCAAAGTTCCTGTTTGTTGAAATACAGCTGGCAGAATTACAGGTCGAGGATATTTTGCTATCACAACATAAAATACCAATTAAACTAATTTYTAAATAAAGCAGCTGTGAAGGACCAAAAGACTAGAGTTGAACACTTTATCTTGAATACCAGAATTAGCTATGAATGTATTTGGGCGTGCGGTGCCCAATCGTAAGCATGGGTATCTGTAAAAAAGGACGATTCACTTTTTTCCGACTGAGGTCCATATCTTTCATTTTTCTTTCAGACATTGATGAGTGCAGTTCCTCTCCTTGTCACATAAACGCCAGGTGTGTGAATGAGCTGGGATCTTTCCACTGTCAGTGCCTGCCCGGATTTCATGGCAGCGGTTTCCACTGCTCAGAACTCACAGGTTAGTCACAGAACTACAGGGTGGCGTCAAAAAAGTTCAAGATGACAGATCAGATTTCTTTAAGTTTTAATCAATCCACAGGTCGCCCAAAGAGCCAGTGTGAGCAGCACAGAGACAGTCTGCAGAGTGGAGGACCTGATGGACGTCCCAGTGTTGGAGCCTACATTCCTCAGTGTGATTCTGACGGGCTGTACCAACCACAGCAGGTGGGCCCTGCCTGACAACAATACAGACCAAAGTATAGGAAGTTTAGTACAGGATATTTTTGGGTGTATTTCCCCTATCTGGGTCTAGAAATAATGATTTAAAACAGAGGTTTTCAACCATGGGGTCGTGACCCCAAGTGGAGTCACGGAGATACTGCAGGTGGGTCGTGAAATATTTTTTTAAAAATTGTAAATTTTTAAAACTTTTTTTTCAAAATTATGTCTTTACACACACAGAACCATGAATCCAGCATGCATCAAACTGATAAATGGAGGCATAAAATAATGTATTTCAGTCAGAAATTTACACATTAAGTGTAAATGAGCTGAATTCTGCTTTACCCACCCCTATCCATCCTGGATAGGTATCTATCTATCTATCTATCTATCTATCTATCTATCTATCTATCTATCTATCTAT
>NW_013952474.1:1638352-1643980 GCF_001266775.1 Austrofundulus limnaeus
CTATCTATCTATCTATCTATCTACGTACATACATACATACATACAGGGGATTCTTGCTCTGTCTTTCCATGAGTTTAGGGGTCACAGACTGAAAAACGTTGAAGACCCCTGATTTAAAAGAATTAAAAGTGACTGAAAGCACAAGGTTCTTTCAGTTGARAGTATGGCCGACTGTACAGCCTGAGTTGATGCTCCCTCTGCTAGGTCAGAAGTCACAGGCAGACACTCTTTTACTGCGCTCAAACARGCTTTCAGAGAACATTTATTTAAAAGAGGCTACTATGATTCGTTGCTGTCACTAAAGCTGCTGATGAGAGCAGCYTGAGTTACAGAATGGCTCCTCCCTCTTATTACTGTATGTCTTTTTAGGGTTTTAAGTTTTAAAATKATCTGACTGTTATCAAAGTTGTATCTCTACTGCTGCATACTTTTAGTCAGTCTTTGTGCCAACACAGAAAGTTTACATCTGAAGGGAGTTCGGCTCTGGTGTTTGACTTAAGAACCCCGCAGCTGGGTGGTCCTCGAAGGTGTCAGTCTGCGCTACACCAGCCCACCTGTTCAGGAGCTGACAGTAACGGATGCGTTACCTTGCTCGTAGGAACAGAGGCGCTATGGAGGTGGGGTGTTTCAGTCCCCCCTCTCCACCTTCATGTGTCTTATGAATGGCCTGCTCAGAAGACACTTGAGTAACGATATGAGGTGTCTGCCTGAGCTGTTAGATTAATCTGCTAATTATAAAACTGATGTTTCTTCTACAACAATGCAACATGGCAGAGCATCAGAATGCAGGACCTTTACCCTGAATTTGATACAAACTCTTGTTTTCCCAGGTGATGTTGGAGTCTACAATTAGCAGGTTTTGAGTTTTGATGATTTTGTTGCAGTGCCACAGCTCTACAGGATATTGTTGGTGTGTGGACAGTAGAGGACAGGAGAAACCAGGAACCAGGACTCCACCTGGTACCGCTTCTTTAGACTGTGATGCTACAGGTATAGCATTTTTTCTTAGAATAACTTAAAAGAAAACACATTGATGGGTGTGAATGTAAAATACATTTTATATTTTGTTTTACAGACGAGACAGAACCTCTTAAAACTCAGTGTGAGCACCACAGGGACAGCGTTCAGACCACCAGTCCAGATGGACATCCTCTTGATGGAGCTTATGTCCCTCAGTGTGACGGAGAGGGACAGTACACACCACTTCAGGTCAGGACTTAATGATTAATAATTGAAATTGAATAATTAATTAATTAATAAAGTGTTAAACCTCTCCTGAATGCTGTGAACCTTTTACAGTGTCATGGTTCTACTGGACATTGTTGGTGTGTGGACAGTAAGGGACAGGAGAGACCAGGAACCAGGACCCCACCTGGTACACCTCCAGTAGACTGTGATAAACCAGGTGTGTAAGACAAACGCACGTCACTGGACAGATGTCTGCAGTTTCAGCGTCAGCAGGTGGATTATGTCAGGTCCTTCTGAAGRTTGCTTGTTAAACGCCGTCCTGTGAACCCTTTAACTCTTCAGCCCGCTGACAGCTCAGACAGCATGTTTATGTGAGCTCTGGGAGTTGTGCGCTGTTGGGGTCACCAGGTCAGAGCTTTGGAATGACTYGAGAAACAGGTGGGGACAGCTGAGTGCTGTTGGAAGGGGAAGAAAGACAGTAGAAAGAGGTCAGAGATTTAAAACAAGGATTATAATGRCTGTATGGCCCCATGCTTGGTTGTTCTCACAGTGGGTTGCAAAAGTTTTCATCTGCTTGTTTTGTTGCTTTACAACCAATAATTATTTAATAATTTAAAAAAATGCTAAATACTACAAATACAGTATACTGTATGAAGTTAAATGGAGAAAAAAAACTTTATTACTTATAATGAAATAAAAAAATGTGGCYTTTGTATTCACCCCTTAACTTTAAAACCCTGACCCAGATACATTTGTTGCTACTCTTCCAAAACCCTTCAGTTTTTCCCATCAGTCCTGAAAACTTTGGTTCTTGTAAAGGTGCATTCTGGTGAATTCTAGTCTTAATTTTTGCCCTGAGACTTTGTCCATAAAGCCAATAATGATCCAGTTCAGGAAGTGAGCTTGGGACAGAAGCAACTCCTGAGCATATTCATTTCCTGAATCAAWATCAACACAAACGTTACAATTTGTGACACATTTACTGTGAAAAATACAGACGTTACTTCTTTAATCAGTTATTTGTGCAAAAAGTTGTCCCCACCTCCCCCCTCCCCCCCGCAGGTTGTAACTCGTGAAAATGAGCCCTTCCTAATATATAAATACACAGTGCGTCGGCCTGTAATGCCCTATCCACGAGAAGGGGTAATCTGCGGAATCAAAGTGGGCGTGTCACAAGCGTGGGCGTGTCAAAAGCATAAATACTGTGGGCTACGAGGCCTACATGACGGCATCCTTAGACCCTGCTTGACCTCTATACAGCCTGACCCTGACCCCAACACTAAGGTTAACCAGGAGAAATGTGACCCAAGTAGGGTTCTCCAGAAAAAGTGGTGCCGTACAGTAACGCCCCTTTTGTTCTTGTCCAATCAGGTGGTGCCGTACAGTAACGCCCCTTTTGTTCTTGTCCAATGAGGTGGTGCCGTACGGTATCGCCCCTTTTTTGCTTGTCCAGTTAGGTGTGTCCCTTTAACAAAGTCCGTCAAATCAGGTGTGTCGCTTTAGAATCGCRTTTTGTTGTGACACGCCCACTCGTCCGTACTCGTCCGCAAAGACCCCTACTTGCTATCCACAGTATTCGTGATTTCGCGCCACTACCCATAATTCATAGCGGAAGCGGGTTCCATATTTCGGTCTGGTTGTTGTTTACAATTACGTGGATACACCGTCGCTGTTTATCAAAGCATTTTTCATTGAAATTTGGCGTAGATGGCCACATATCGGAGGTGTAGAACACTGTAAGGATGTTTTAAAAAGCTGCAAGGACAATTCTTTATCAGTGGCTCAGCTGTCACTGCTCACAGACTGATGAAGCTATGTCCCGATGTTAGCCAATAGCTACTACTGACTTCAACTACCTCGACATTCCCCGAAGACACACACATGCAAAATCATAAAAGTCAACTGTTGTGGTTGTACAATGTTCATAAGCCCCTCAGAATTGTAATAATTTTATAAGTATTGTGATTAGATATTTTCTTCCCCCTTATCCTAAACATACAATTCACTGGGTGCTAGTTCGCTAGTAACTTTTTGAGATGAACTGGAGGGTTTTATACAGCTACAGTCATTTTAAATAAATGATAAACAAAAATAAATAAAGTGCCTCCAATAACTTTTTAAGCACATTTTTTATTTAAACAAACCAGACACTTTTACAGTCCCTGGGCGCTAAGCTCCTCGTCTTTTAATCCTGTCATGATGTAAAAGAGGATTGTTTTTTATTCCGAGCTTACTCAGAACTGAAACAGTTAAATTAAGACATTTATATAGTTTTGCCAGCATGTGGCTACTAACTATAGGCATAATATTTCTTTAAATTTAAGATTAGCTGCTAATAGCATGCTAAAAAATCAGGCTATTCACCATAGGCTTTCATTCAGTAAAAGCAAAGAACTGCACGATTAAATAACAACAGGGGACACACAACGTTTACAGTTTAACTCACCAGGTACAGATTCAGTGTTTTAGTTGATATTACTGGAAGCTGTTTGACTCACAGTGGTTCAGACGAGACGCCTTCGGTAACCAGCCTTAGCCCAGATAGAGCTCTGAATCGGAGTGAATATTTGTGGGATTTTTGTAGATAAAATGAAAAAAGCAAGCAAACTCTCTTTGGATTTTTCAGATTTAACGCTGCAGCCATGTTAGTTTACTATCCTCCTTCGTTGGCATAAAGTGCAGTTTTTAGGGCGTTATGCCTTTACTACTACTTGTTCCAGCCAAAATGTTTCTAAAGCCTTTCTCASTTTTCTTCAATTGTTGTGGCAGCCGACAAAAACACAAGATGAACACCAACTCGTGATTGAACTGCTCAAGCCGCCAGTTAAAGCAAAAACAAACTGAATTTGTTCTTATTATAACTATCTGAATGAATGAATTTCTTGCGCACCGGAAAAACCGAACAGTCGGGACGGCTGTGGGCGGGGGCTAGTGACTGTCATGGCAGCCTACATGTGCATTTCCAGAAACTTGTGGATAAATGTAAACAAAAGAAAAAAAATAGAGAATGAATCATTAAAACCCATTTTAAATTCCATTAAATTGTTGAAAAACATACTGAACAAAACAATACACAAGCRAAGTAAATGAACAATTTACATTGTTTATTAGGAGGAACTACTTTATGGGGTGAAGTAATTTAGTTTGAATTCTGTCCTTATGAACCGGACGCGCCTGCCTTGGGATTCAGCTTTGAATAGATTCAGATGGTTTCTTCTGCTTTTTTCCCACCATCTGCACGATCTGTCTGACCAACCTAGGGTTGCATTTGCTCTTGCATCCACATCCTGGGAGTTGGCTACAATCTAATGAAGCTTGTACTTTTTATTAATATTGTTAGCCCTGTTTGTAGGGAACATGAAGCAATGTGATGGTCTTTTAGCTTTTATCTTTGCCATCTACAATCTTCTCTCTGAGCTCCTCAGACAGCTCTCAACTTTGTTTTCTCTGGCTGAGCTCAACCTTAGAGTCAGGGTAAGAACCTTGGAGTACAGCTCCACCCCGTTGATAAGAGTCAGCTGAAGTGGTTTGGTTGTTCAATCAGGGTGACATCTCCTTTTGGAGGTTATTTTGGCACAAAGCCATTGGGAGGAAACAACGGGGCAGACTCACAAGAAAAAAATGTGTCTTTCAGCTAAAAACTTTTCTTGGAAGGCATCCAGAAAATATCTTTACCAGATACTGAAGCACCTCAGTGAGTCTATCTAATCTGCAAAGGAAGCTCATTTCAGCCACTTAGGTTTCAAATATTATTCTTTGTTCATAGCTGAATTCAAATTGATTGGTAAATTAAGATCTTTGCATCTCTGCAAAGACTGATACTGATTTAATTCAAGTATTCTTTTTACCCTCTGAGGTACTTGAACCTGGAGCTGGTAATACACATTTGGTCATAAACATCCAAAATTAAAAACGATTTTATATTGGATTATTGTTTATTCTGTATAAATTATTCTGGCTAAACGCTAAATCTTATGTTTAATACATGTCTTCTATCCTCTACATTTTATTTCTGACGTTCCTTATAAACAATAGAGCGTCCCAAGACTCAGTGTGAGCACCACAGAGACAGTGTTCAGACCACCAGTCCAGATGGACATRCTCTACTTGGAGTTTATGTRCCTCAGTGTGATGAACATGGACATTATCATCCACAGCAGGTTGGCATTTCTTCAAATTTTTCTTCATTGTTTCTCCAGCATTCAAATTATAGTTTGGGGTTCTTTGAAGTGAGGTTCTTTGGAGAGGTTCTGAATAAACATGTTGCCGTAGTAAATCTGAATTTTCCATTGAATTTATTTCACAATGCAGTAGTGTCATGTATGACAACATGAACTTTCATTACTTTTATAGTGCCATGGTTCAACAGGACATTGTTGGTGTGTGGACAGTAGGGGACAGGAGCAGTAGGGGACAGGAGAGACCAGGAACCAGGACTCC
>NW_013952474.1:1644927-1646070 GCF_001266775.1 Austrofundulus limnaeus
TTATTTTTCAATAAAAATTAAAAACTTACTTTCAAATAATTTATTTATGTGTTTATTTTTGTATGTATTCATATTCAGATGAGCCAGATCGTCCTAAGACTCTATGTGAGCACCACAGAGACAGCATTCAGACCACCAGTCCAGATGGACATCCTCTACTTGGAGCCTATGTCCCTCAGTGTGATGAACATGGACACTATCATCTACAGCAGGTGGGCATTTCTTAAAACTTTTTGATTTAGTGRTTTAATAATGAATCAGTTCACTGTTTAGAAGCATGAAATGATCTTTTTTTACTTTTTCAGTGTCATGGTTCTACCGGACATTGTTGGTGTGTGGACCATAAAGGACAGGAGAGACCTGGAACCAGGACTCCACCTGGTACACCACATGTAGACTGCAGCAGAGCAGGTGAGGCTCAAATTGCATGACAATAGAAGGAAGCTAACAACTCTTATGATATGTCGCTGGACACTTTAAAATGCAAAACTCAGTTTTCTCATTTTTATTTCACAACCTCTTTAACACTTTGTTTTTGGATGTGTTTATATATGTCCAATGTTTATCCTTTTATGAACCAGATCAGACCAGACATTTTATTTCTGACATTCCTTATAAACAATAGAGCATCCCAAGACTCAGTGTGAGCACCACAGAGACAGTGTTCAGACCACCAGTCCAGATGGACATCCTCTACTTGGAGTTTATGTCCCTCAGTGTGATGAACATGGACATTATCATCCACAGCAGGTTGGCATTTCTTCAAATTTTTTTTCATTGTTTCTCTAGCATTCAAATTATAATTTGGGATTCTTTGAAGTGAGGTCCTTTGGAGAGGTTCTGAATAAACATGTTGCCGTAGTAAATCTGAATTTTCCATTGAATTTATTTCACAATGCAGTAGTGTCATGTATGACAACATGAACTTTCATTACTTTTATAGTGCCATGGTTCAACAGGACATTGTTGGTGTGTGGACAGTAGAGGACAGGAGAGACCAGGAACCAGGACTCCCCCTGGTACACCACATGTAGACTGCAGCAGAGCAGGTGAGACCCATCAAGGTTCTTTAGGACTAGACAAAGAACCAGAACCTGGCGCTGAAGCCACAAAAGGAGCGCCCTCTATTAGCTGGCGTTTTTT
>NW_013952474.1:1647516-1651165 GCF_001266775.1 Austrofundulus limnaeus
CTATCATCCACAGCAGGTTAGACTTTCTGTACTCCCTTTATGGTTGGATCTCATTCACATCATTCTCAGAGTTGCAGTCATTTTCCATGGTTGATCTTTCTTTCCCAATCAGTGTCATGGTTCTACTGGACATTGTTGGTGTGTGGACAGTAGGGGACAGGAGAGAGCAGGAACCAGGACTCCGCCTGGTGAACCACATGTAGACTGCAGTAGAGCAGGTGAGGCTCTTAACTGGTCGGTTTCTAAAAATGTACTTACGAACGTTGTGTCTCATCTGGAGAGGACAGAAGATCAATCAGTCATTTGTTACAGTTTTTGAATGATCTGAAGAGCAGCTTGAACAAACAAACTGTAACAAGTGTGAACAGCTGCTCACCAGGTGGAGCTTTAATGCCAAAACCAATGTTTGACAAAGTCACCTACACTGCTTAAAAACCATGACGTGGAAAACTCATATGCTTTTAAGAGGACTTGAAAGGCCAAATTGACCAAAGAGTGACCAAAGGGTTCTTCGAGGGTTATGGAGGCTGGCATGGATCCTGAAAATCAACACACCTTCTTGGTGTTTTTCACTAAGATGTAGTTGGAAACATCTAGCATTGGTTTAGAAATGATCTCGTATTTTCATCTAGATGAGCCTGATCGTCCCAYGACTCAGTGTGAGCATCACAGGGATGGTGTTCAAACCACCAGTCCAGATGGACGTCCTCTACTTGGAGCCTATGTTCCTCAATGTGATGAACATGGACACTATCATCCACAGCAGGTTAACATTCTTCACTCATTTTTACTGTGAAGTCTCATTTAAGTTTAGAATTARAGTCATTAAATCCAAGTAAATGTTTCTTATCATTTTAGTGTCATAGTTCTACCGGACATTGTTGGTGTGTGGACAGTAGTGGACAGGAGAGACCAGGAACCAGGACTCCACCTGGTGAACCACGTGTAGACTGCAGCGGAGCAGGTGATGCAATAATAATACTCTTAACACTCATATCATCTGCATTTTTTGAGACTTTATTCAGCAACATTCTTTGGGAATCTATTGGTAGCAAYCCTTAGCAGGGTCTCCGTTATACTTTCTACCATTTATAGGAATTTGTTAAAGAGATTACAYCACAGGCTCCCACAGTAAGTTGTGTCAGGAAGGGATTATCAATGTGGTTGTGATTCAAAGAAGGCAACTTTGTTAATTTATTTGCCAATATAGTTGAGCATCATCAGCATATCATGATACCTCTTCCTTGATACGACTCTTAAAAACTGTTTGTTTTATGTCGTTGAAACTTTGAAATGTTTTTCAGATCATTCAGAGCATCCAAAGACGTCCTGTGAACGCCACAAGGAGAGAGCACAGGCCACTATTTCAGGGGGATACCCTGTAGCTGGAGCTTATGTCCCCCAGTGTGACACTGATGGACACTACATACCACTACAGGTTTGGATAAGACTGGCAAATATCCTTAAGTGACTTGTCAAGAGTTACAAATGTTACATGGGAATGGTTTTTATTTATGTTTTAGTGCTATGGTTCCAGTGGACACTGCTGGTGTGTTGACCAGAATGGACAGGAGAGACCAGGAACCAGGACTCCCCCTGGTACACCACCAAAAGACTGTGATAAATCAGGTAACACTTCTTACAAATAGTGAGTGATGATTGTAGCTAATATTAGCAGTTTACTTTTGTAAGAAGATAACTTGAGATCTAGACTTTTTTTTACAGATTGTTCCAGAAAGTTAGATTAGCTGTCCAATCSTTGTCCTTGAGGGACCATTAATATTTGAACAACTCATGTCCAATCCTGGTCAATGAYGGGTGTCCAATTCTGGTCCTATAAGACCGCTAATACTTCAACCAGTGGTGTCCAATCATGGTCCTCYAGGGCCACTAATACCTGAACTATTGGTGACCAATCATGGTATGTACACCACTGATTCAGGTATTAGCGACTCTCGAGGTCCAGGAATGGGCTAATCTAACTTTCTGGAACAAAATGTAAATAAGAGTCTGSATCTTAAATTAACTAGTAGTAGTCTGCATCCCTACCTTGTTAGATCTAACAAGAAGGAAGAAAGCTAACGTCTAATGGGCTAAAAGTCTTCTTTCTTACCTTGTTTTGRTGTTATGAGACAGATCGTCCCAAGACTCAGTGTGAGCACCACAGAGACAGTGTTCAGACCACTGGTTCGGATGGACACCCTGTCCTAGGAGCCTATGTCCCTCAGTGTGATGAACATGGACACTATCAAACACAACAGGTTTGTCACTTAAAACTTTCCTTGAACTTTTTTTATTATTGTTTTAGAGTTTTAATAATAGTATTACTCATGTACCTCCCAGTAGCATCAGTAATATTCACATGGTCATTTAACACTGTTCTAGTGCCACGGTTCTACTGGACATTGTTGGTGCGTGGACCACATTGGTCAGGAAAGACCAGGAACCAGGACTCCACCAGGAACACGACATGTGGACTGCGATAATCCAGGTCAGAGTTTTAATTTGCTTTGTCACAAAGAAATCCACTAAATTAATTAATTTTAAACTAATGTATTGGTAATTGTGTACTGTTGATGCAAAATTGAACAAGAAAAAAACTTTTGTTTTTTTTTTTCCTCTTTCTCTTTTTCTCTTACACATATTTAAAGAGTTACACGGAAGCTGTTTTATAAATCCAGCTCATGCTATAAACTGCATTTATGAGCAACAGAACATCTGAAGTGGGCACCCTGTGGTGGGGCGAGCTGCAGGCTGCTGCTGAGCAACCAAACCAAAACAAGTCTGACCCCCTAAGTGACAAACACAGAGTTCCACCCACACAACACAGAAACACAATCAGTCATAGCAGTGGTCCACAGTCCTAGGGCCACTCTCCTGCATGTTTTAGTTGTTTCTATTCTTTGATACGCCTGATCTGAATGAATAAGTGATTAACAGGCTTCTGCAGAASTTGAAGACCTGTTGAAGAGCAGAGAAACAACTAAAGCATACAGGATAGTGTTCCACCGGGACCAGGATTGGACARATCTGTTGTACATAGATTGGATTTAATCCCAAATAATGACAAGTTTAGTTCTATCCACAAATTCATATTTTTTCACCGCACCCACATTCAGCTCTACTTGAAGTCTGTATTTATGTGTTCCTTTCTGAGTGACACAGCTTTGTGCCAACTAAATGAATGAGTCAGAAGGCTGAGTTTTCTAAACCAATAAATCCAGTAGGTTGTGAAGTTGAAGAATAAATGGGAGTAAAATCAAACAACTAGGACAGTATTCTAATACTACTATAGCAGGGGTCACCAATACGGTGCCCGCGGGCACCAGGTCGCCCGCAGACCCCTTCTGAGTCGCCTGCAGGACACGTTCTAAAAATAGCACTGATCGACTGATCAGCGAAGCAGCATTCTAATTTAAATATTAAAAAGGACCCAAAGTCACCCGTGTGCTCCTCTGAGCTTTTATTAACAAAACACTTTCCAAATAATGTCAACAAATGCCATTGTTATCTCACGTTAAACCCACAGAAAACAGGTGATTCACTCCTGCTGTGTCTCTCTCAGAGCCCCTCTCTGTCCTGAGTGCTGCCTGAGGCTCACTGCACACAGTTAACTCCGCCCCCAACCCCCACTGTTAACAGTTAACTC
>NW_013952474.1:1652060-1657939 GCF_001266775.1 Austrofundulus limnaeus
GTTCTGACCCAAGCAGAGGAGTTTAAATATCTCTGGGTTTTGGTTAGTGGGTGGATGGAGGGAGGGAGGGAGGGAGGGATCTTTGGTGGATGGATGGATGGATGGATGGATGGATGGATGGATGGATGGATGGATGGATGTTTGGTGGATGGATGGATGGATAGAGGGATCTTTGATGGATGGGTGGATGGATGGATAGAGGGATCTTTGATGGATGGATGGATGAATGGATGGATGGATTGGTGGATGGATGGATGGAGAGATCTTTGGTTGATGGATGGATGGCTGGATGATGGATAGAGGGATCTTTGATGGATGGATGGATGGAGGGATGTTTGATGGATGGATGAATGGATGGGTGGATGGATGAATGGATGGATGGATGATGGATGTTTGTGGATGGATGGATGAATGGATTGTGGGATCTTTGGTGGATGGATGGATGATGGATAGAGGGATCGTTGATGGATGGATGGATGGCTAGAGGGATTTTTGATGGATGGATGGATGGCTAGAGGGATTTTTGGTGGGTGGATGGATGGATTGATGGATGGATGGATGGATGGATGGAAAATGGCATTTTAAAATCCTGTCTGTATAAGTATTCATGGTGTTTATGTCTCTGTTAGTAAAAATTGTGACCCACCTTTCCTGATGGAGCCGCTCATTCTGGACACTTTCTGTAAGGATTTTTCCACAGCTGGGTGTTTTTTTTTTTTTTTGCCCTTCTTCTCACTCTGACCTCAGAACTTTACTGACAGAYGAGAAAGAGCAGAATAAACATGAACAGAACCCTAAAGTGGTTTCAGTATTAGTTACAGAGCTCCTTTTAAAGTGAGTTATTAAAAGCACTTCAGTCTGGTAAACAGTTGTGACTGAGGGAAGATGTGTGTTTAACACAGAACCATTCATACTCTGCTGGATGAACTCAARGAGCTGGAAAACCGTCTGCGGTGGGATAAATATTGAAAAATGTCAACACAAGAAGGTCTGAATGAGGATTTTACTGGCTCATATCGGGGCTTGTGTTTCCTACAGAGCCTGTAGCTCCTACCAGCCGCCCTGAGAGCGTGTGTGAGCGATGGAGGGCCAGCTTGATGGAACATTATGGCGGGAAACCAGATCCACAGCAATATTTGCCTCAGTGCGAGGCTGATGGAGAGTTCAGGTTTGAATCCTACCTGCYTTCTCAAACAACTAAATCAAGGTGAAAAAGAAAAAAAAGGGTCTGACTGCTGTGTTGTCTCAGTCCGGTCCAGTGTTATGGAGAGACCACCTACTGTTGGTGCGTAGACCAGGACGGACGYGAAGTCTCCGGCACTCGATCTCACGATGCAGTCAAACCTGCATGTAAGTCAAGTTTTTTTTCAATGTAGCTCATTACATCATCGCCACCCTCAGTAATTAGACTTGTTTTATTTGTCCCAATCTCAATCCAGGCCTCCCAACGGTGACCCCACCCACAACTCYTCCTTTGCCCCGCCCAGATGTGACGCCACCGTCTAATGCTGACATTACACTACTGTACGCTCAGGGGCAGAAAATAGGAGCACTGCCGCTCAACGGGACCAGACTGGAGGTGTCCAGGTCCAAAACACTGTTGACTCTGCACGTAAGATGGCATCACATCTTTCCCCATATTATTATTACAAATTTATTTTATTATTGCCTTAAATGRCTGCTTTGATTGCTTTGTGATTTTCTTAAATTAGTATATTGACCAACARACAGGGTCAAAAACCTCAGGATATTTTTTCCTGCATAAAAACAGCYTTTTASCATGTCCTCTTATAAACACTGAAAAGTACTACATGTACAACTGACTAAATGTGAAATAAATAATARGGCTGTCAAGATGATGGCCATGTTCTGGATACAGATAGACCCCCTTCACCCATTACATGCTGGGGTATTCAAATATTTCATTTTCCCTTTTGTTTCTCAAATAAAGCTRGTCCTGGGGCTTTTGACTCACCCTGTAGATWAGATGTTTTAATTCTTGCTAGTGAATCAAAGCGATAATAAATTGGGAACAGGGCAAAACAGAAATGTAATTTTGCCATCACCAGTCCTTAAAGGCACGATGGACAATAATAAAAAACATGTCTAATCATTGCAGACAAAGACCTTGTTTTATTATTTTTACATTATAAAAAGCTGTTTAAATCTCCATGGTCGGGGGTCGCCCTACAAGCAGCCGCCATCTTGCACCACCATATTGTCTACGAAGGCTCAGGAAGGACAAACTGTGGTGTCGGCGTCAAAAACGGTTTTAGTTGTAATACTATAAATGTAGTATTTGTTGTCTGCCATTGTAGCTGGGATAATATTACTTATTAAAGCTCATAATCTTACCACTTGAAACATCACTAGCCCTGAAGCTGCTGGTAGACATCGTGGTTGGAATTATCAAAGGTTTTTGACACCTGAGAGACACCGTAGCAATTTTATTGCATTTGAAAGCAGGGGGGCGGGGGGAGGACCAGGGAGGATGATTCAACCACTCAACCACTAGATGTCGCTGAAAACCACAAATCCTACACACTGTGCCTTTAAATTGATGAAAACTTACCCCGGATTTACACTACATGCCACWCCGCTGCGCAGTTCGCAGCTGTTCATTTGCAACCCAAATTATACAGCGTCAGCTCCGCTCCGGTGCGACACACAGAGGAGGGAGCGTGTGCAGGAAGGAGATAAATCCAGTGATAAATGTGGAAGTCAGAGCAATAAATAATGAATTTTGTGAAAGACGAATTCCAAACACAGCTGAAAACATTCRCTGCATTTCTATTGARCATGAAAACGTGCAAATTAGAATTTCGAAAATAAATTTGCTCAATGGAAACACATCAATTTCGAAAAAACTTCCTTTTTTCGACAAAATGTTTTTGCGCTAGGAAGGTGGTTTTTTGGCCGTATTGAAATTGGTGTGTTTTGCAAAACTGCAATGGAAACAGTTTTTTTGTATCATGGGAGTCAGGTGATCAACAATCAGTTGTTTCTACTGGCGAAAAGACAGCGATGACGAAGAAGATAACAGGAAGTAGAAGTAGTAGTAAAATCACTGAAGTTGTAAAAGAAAGTAGTAAACTCACCAACTACAATTCCCCAACAAACACTGCATACGTAGCCGCTCCCAAGTATAAGGGGCTTGTCKCTCGAAAGCCTCGATCAGACGCCGACMTCTCKTCTGATGGCTGATGATGAGCGCTAGTGTCYTGGTAGCAYTATGATATGTGTTTACATCCYTCGTCGCTATGTTTGTAATGACTTATTGCGAGAACAAACGTGTTCACCCGTGACTTAAATYGCATTTCTTACTTAATGGAAACACTGCAGTTCCGAAACTGTGTTTTTTCGACATTAACAGAATATCGACAAAGTTTTGCGCACGTTTGCAYTGGAAACGCAGCTATAGATATAAAAGCATTTGATATTTATGGTTGAAACTGTATCGCTGTRGTCTTTTTGAAACTTCTGATTAAAAAAAATCCACGTGTATCGTGTGTGTACACATATGCTTCAGGCTACATGCTGCCGTCTGCTTCCCAAACAGAACGATACATTCTGATAGCATTTGTGTAGAAATATATCCATATATTGATTAATATAGCTGGGATTTTGACAAAATTTTTCTGCCTTATGGTGTCTTATTCTGAAAATACAGATATTGTGCTTGTTCCTTTTCCTGTTGGTTCAATGAGATCTTTGTAGATTGACTCCGGAGCAGCAGCTCCGGCYTCCAGCAAAAAATAGGATCAGTTCTAATTTTGCAGGATTGCCGTCCGCTCACCGCCACTCTGCGGAGCCAGTGTAAATACACTCATTGATTAGAATGGTTGCGTATTTGCTGCAGAGGTCGGACCGGAGCGGAGAAACATGTAGTGTAAATTAGGGGTTAGCCTCAGATGGGCGAGCCGTAAGACGTGGCTTTAGGTTGCAGGTTAAAGATTAAAGGTAGTTCTAAATGAAGTAGAAAAAAACACCCCGACTTCAGCTTCTTTGGAAGGACTTCCAGGTGATAACAGCATCTGTAACCAGTGTCTTAAAGGGCTGGGACTGTAAGAAACCAATTTGCAACAAAAAGAAAATAAATTATTTTTTTATTTGTTGTCTTACTGTGTTTCGTCCCATTTTATGCAAAGAATTTTGATAATCACAACCTGTTTTAATGCACTGGGTTGTACACAAATAAATCTTTAGAGTTTAGTCTTTCATCATTTTTAAAAACATTGGTGGCACCAAACTCACTTTATTGCTTCTGAGCCATCATGGATTTGTTTCTACATTTTGGCTTTGTTTCGGTCGTATTTACGAAACTTTTGTTCTCATCTTTAAGAGATTGATGGTGAACAGATGAGCCCTCTGAAAGCTCTTTATTAAAACCAGGTGTTCACTGWATACTGATCCGGCTGTAATTCTTTGTGTACATCCAGGGCTCCATCGTTGTTGGAATCGCTTATGACTGCAAGGAAAATCAAGTCTATTGGACGGATTTGTCTGCGAGAACCATTAACAGAGCTTCCATGGTGTCTGGGGCTGAGCCCGAGATACTCATTAACTCAAGTAAGAATGTACCCTTACCCTTCTTTGTTTGAACAATACATTTTGCACTGAGACTACAAAGCTGTCTGCTCCTTGTAGATCTCGTCAGTCCAGAAGGTCTGGCGGTAGATGTCAAGCGTAGGTTGATGTTCTGGGTCGACTCCACCCCCGATGTGATCGAAAGCGCCAACTTGGACGGCAGCGAGAGACGAATTCTGTTTGACACCGACCTGGTCAACCCTCGAGCCATCATCGTGGTGTCGTCCACCGGGTAAAGTAGCCTAAAATATATAGTTTTTAAAGCACTAAAACCTCGATTCATAGATTAGGGCCTCGTCTTCAGTTAGGAGGGTATGGTGAAGAGAGTTGCATCTAAAGGCAAAGCTCTCTCTATTTACTGGTCAGTCTATGTTCCAACCCTCACCAGTCATCATGAGGTTCATGAAGAACCACTTCCTGGATCCAAGTGGCTGAAAGAATCTTCCTTCGTAGGGTAACCAGACTCGGATAGGGTTCATCTGATTAGGAAGCCTCCCTTTGGAGGTATTCTGGACATGTTCCATTGGTAAGAGATGTCGGGGCAGATCCAAAACTCTAGATGAAATATACATCCTACTGGCTGTGGAAACACCATGGAACACCCAGGAAGATCTAGATCAGGGATGTCAAACATTTTCCCTGAGGAGTACATGAGCATTATGGTTGTGTTTAATTTCAACATTTCATTTATCTTCAACTAAACATAAAATGTCACGTTCCTGAGCACCACTAACAAACAATAACTGAGCTCTACGTGGTATTTCCTGCATAGAAACAGTGTTTTAACACCTCCTCTTATGAAAACTGAAAACAATGTGTATGACTGACTGTGAAATAAATCAAACAAAAAAGATTAAAGTAAGAGTTTTATCAAGTATCAAATGAAAAAAAAAAGAAAATGTATAGATCCATTTACAGGTTACATAAGTAGATAAATTCACATTAAGTCTGTCTAGATCTTAAATGGTTTTCATTGCCTTTTTGTTCTCCAGAGTTCTTTGCTGAAGTGGATTATGTTAGGCTTGGAGTTCAACCAGTTCTTGTGAATGGTTTTCCCAGGAAAAGTAGAAATTGGATGAAGTAGAGCAAGTCTTTATCCAAAAAGCATAGTATGTCTTTCTCTGTAAGTTGAATAGTTTGTCAAGTTTTCAGTCTTATAAGTTGTTGTACATCTGTCCAAAATGTATTTGTATGAGTACATTATTAGAATAAATGAGAAATTATTTCCATGTATAGTTCAGACTGTCAACAATGGACAATAATACAACAATAGTCAATATCCAGTTTAAACC
>NW_013952474.1:1657954-1659604 GCF_001266775.1 Austrofundulus limnaeus
TATTTATTTATTTGCAGAGTATGGCAGAAGTAGAACTTGGTCAAGTAGAACTCAGACAAAAAGTAGCCATCATCTTGAATTCTGAACTCTCTCACTTTCTGACAGGGAATTTCCACTGGAGAGGAGTTCCAGATTAAATTTACGACTTGTAAGTGGGAAATTCCCACTTCCTAGTACAACTGGGCTACAAAAGTAGCTGGCAACAAAATGGAGATTTTATATGGAGAATTTATGTGAGATGTAGTTTATGGTCAATGCTCTTATTGCAGCTTATTACCTCCGCCAAGGGGAGGAGGTAATGTTTTTGGTCGCGTATGTCTGTCTGTCTGTCTGTCGTTCTGTTCTGTCTGTGGACAAAATTACTCAAAAACGTGTGGACATATTGTCATGACATTTTTACCACTTGTGAGTACCGGCCCAAGGAACACACCATTAAATTTTGGTGATGTTCCAGATCACGATGCGGATACAGGATTTTTTTTCTTTTAATTCGAGCYAATCAGTAGGGCTACGCAGTGTCATTACGTCAGACGCATGCCTGTAGGAAACAGGAAGTACAACTCGCTAACTCGATGGGACTACACATCCCAGACTACTATCACGTAAGTTTTGATTATTCTGTTATCAACTACTTCTGGTGATGTTACTGCTGTCTGGAGACGTACAAAAAGAAATGCGATTCTTTTCACGTTACGGGAATAACAGGACAGCGACAGCGGGAGGAGGCTCCTGCTGCAGCTGAAGCTGGACTGTCCACGGGAACAGCTGATCAACCTGGTACCCCCTCCACACAAGAACTTTATTATGTGATTGCTCTGAAGTTCGTGGGAGTGTTTGTGCTGAAAGTGCTCACATGCTGTATTTTGCTTCAATCACTCGCTTCAAAAAAAAAAAAAAACCCACTCACTTCATGAGCCGACGGTACCAGGAAGCACTTTATAAAGAGAGTCAAACCATTACAAACTCATAAAAGGGGATAAAAACAGATGTTTTACACGGTGAAATGTGACTGATGAAAACTTAGAAGCTTAATCCGACACCAGTTTGATGATGAATAACGTCGGGTGACGAGTCTGACTTTTTTTTCACTTTGGACTCCACCAGGAAGAAATCC
This sequence comes from Austrofundulus limnaeus, assembly GCF_001266775.1. Lineage (NCBI taxonomy): Eukaryota > Metazoa > Chordata > Actinopteri > Cyprinodontiformes > Rivulidae > Austrofundulus > Austrofundulus limnaeus. Next base: position 1,659,069 of record NW_013952474.1, read on the forward strand.
CGTGCATTCTGCCTGTTTAAATGTTCACTACATCACAACTTATTCAGCAAATGTGTTTCCATCTCTGCTTTTGCGCATTAACTCCATTGCAGGATGGGGGAAATTGGTCTTGGTGGAGGTTTACACTCTCCAAGTGCTTCTAGTTTTAAAATATTAATAGTTTAATACATCTTTGTAGCTTTCATGGGCCACAGTAAAATGCCATAGTGGGCCACATTTGACCAACAGGCCTTGAGTTTGACACATGTTTTTTAGAAGATGGAGATAAATACCTTGATCCTGTCATGTAGAAATCTTTCTCTAGAAAATTTTGTGAGACCAGGTCCTCATGTACAAAGACTTGCGTGGATTTCTTACTGAAAKKTGACGTACGGTCAAATCCAGAAAACGGKGTACGCACAAAAAAATCCAGATGTATCAAACTGTTCGTACGCCTGAATCAACGCACATTGCTTTTGTACATCACAGTTAATGTGGAACTGAGCGCAGGTAAGACACCTCCCCTGACACGCCTTCATTAACATATGTTAAACAGA
>NW_013952474.1:1659929-1675141 GCF_001266775.1 Austrofundulus limnaeus
CTCAGTAGAGTTCATGACGTGACGTGATGTTGGAGAGTCCACACAAACGCTCCACAGCCTTGGTGTGCAGTCTGTCTGTGAAGCTTTTGCTCTCCTGCTTACAGCATTTTCACAAGCTGTAAAGTGTACTTCCACGTGTCATTMTGGAGAAATCTACAACAACGTAAATGCAAAGTATGAAACATCTCCACTGCCGGCGAGGGTGCGCACGCTCGACCGCGACCATAACTCAGCCTTTAGAATCATATGGATGAGAGGGTTCCGTTGGTCATGACTCAGCTTTGGGTGGACTGGACTGACACAGTCCTTATGGGTCTGCCAGCTCCCTCTGGAAAGCTCCTGTGGAACCCCAGTTCAATCACTGCTGCTGCATGTATGGCGCATGCGGCTACTCGTTCCGGAGCGCAGCGGTGCCAAACTGAAAAATGATTTTTCCTCAAAACGGCTGATGAGCCACTCGTCATCAGAAAATTATATCTGTTTGTAAATAAAAGCTCTGCATGTTACACTATTTATTATATCCTCCAGTAAGGCTGAATCTGTTCCTGTTAAATCTATTTTTGGCACAACTTTGCGCGTCCTTCATTTAACTGCGTCCATGTGGATGTAATAATTGTTAATCATGTGGATGTAATAATTGTTAATCATGTGGATGTAATAATTGTTAATCATGTGGATGTAATAATTGTTAATCATGTGTGTCTGGTGTGAACAATAATCATTTTCACATCATGAACAGTTTCTCAGAATCACCTCTAAGAGTCGCCAATGAAACTAAAACCACAGAAACGTGTGACACCAGCCCTGGAGTTGGCGTGGGGCTGTGCACATTTCCACGTTCAGCTGAGTTTTGATATCCGGAGTTTTGCGTGGAAAATGACGTACGCAAGGTTTTTGTGCGTACGCACCGTTGATACATGAGGCCCCTGGACACTATGACTCATACTGAGTTTTTTATTTWATTTTAATGTAACAGGTTGTTTTCAGCTCTTTATTAAAACCATAAAAACTCAGTGCACACACAGGACTTGCTGAGTCTTGGGTCTAGGCTTCAGACTGTACCATCTATCTATTTGTGGTTTTAGGGTGGAGCGTTCCTTTAGAAAAATGTATATTATAAATAAATTTAATACAAGCATTTTTTAGTYCTCCCTCTGCGGGTGGTGCAACAAGCCAAGAAAACTAATCCATCATCATTCCGCTCCCAAAGAATAACATCTGCTTTTCATTTTCTAAATCAAGAACCTCATCAGCTGTTGTGCAAGCGATTGCGCGTGTCGATACGGCTGATTCAAACAGTGAGTGTGTGTTACACGTTTTTAACATTTTCTGACTCGAGGCCAAATATGTGTGTGTTCCACTAGAGAGCCAGTTTTCTCCTCTTACGGTGACGTAAACCCGGCACGCCGTCAGGCACAGAAACCATGTGTTAGTGCATTTTTCAAATATCTGCTACCTGGTGGGTCGTCAGATCCATATGGTCCATGTTACCTTCAGACCCTCGTGGGCTGCCAGCGTGTTCGTGGTGAAACCTTTTTGTGTTTGGAAATGCTCCAAACAGCCAGTCACCCTTAGATTCCTTACAAATCTGTGTTGGTGGTCCATAGTTTAAGCCTACAGTAGAGGTTGGTCATGATATAACCAGACCATGGACTCCTCTCTGGTCCCTTCAGCTCCATGGTCCTGGACCTGCTCGGCTTCTTCTCATCTCTTGTATTACCTGCAGAGTTGTATTGTAACTAAGTGCTTTTACTTTGTTACAGTACTTCATTAATTTTTTGAGGATTTGTAATTTCACTAAGTATTTTTTTAATCATAACTTTTATTTTTATTTTGTTACATTCAAAACCTAAAAGTGATACTTTTCCTTCTTTATTTTAAAATTTAACACCTAGTTAGTTMTCACAAATTTAAATATGAGTAGAATTCATTGTGAAAAGAGCTGTTTATGCACTCTAAAAAATGAAATGTTGAATTTAATTAACTAAGTTAGGTCAACTCGGTTTAGGGGAACCAGTTTGGTTAAGTAAAATCAGTACTTCATTTCTAACAGTGTGTGTGATAGTACTTATACGATTCATGGGAGCAGTTTTTACTTAAGTACTTTTCTTATCAGTGAAATTAATTTTTTTACCAAAGTCATTCTGTTGGGGTATTTTTACTTTTTACTTTTACTTATTTCTTTCAAGTATTTTTAATACAGTACCTCTGAGAACCTGTGTGTAATAAGTTGAGTCACGTGTCGGTCCTGTCTGTCCCTGCAGGACTCTGTATTGGACTGACTGGAACAGAGAGGCTCCAAAGATCGAGAGCTCGTCTGTGGATGGTCAGGACCGCAGGGTGGTGGTGTCAGATGGCATCGGTTTGCCAAATGCTCTAACCTACGACTTCTCTTCTGGACAGATCTGCTGGGCCGACGCAGGTAAACACAGTTTCTGTAAGAGTAGCACGAGGAAGAGACCCAGCCTCCTTCAGTTCTTCAGTTCTGGGGTTTAACATCTTCTCAATAAAAGAAATTACACAGTCTGACCTTGGGTTCGTTTTGCTCGGACGTCCACTTCTGGGAAGAGGTTAGAGGTGTTGCCTCACAGCAGGGTCTGAGCTGACTCATTTTAGGACCTGATAAAAACCAGATCAAACCCTCAGAACTGAAGGAGGACTTATTTGTTTCAGTAAATTTGACTGATCTTTACTGTCTGCTTCAGCTTGATGTCAACTAAACTTCAGAGTGTCAGTCTTCTTCTTCACACCAAAACTTCTCTTCGTCTTTCCATCAGGTACCAAACGGTTAGAGTGTGTGTCTCCAAACGGCTCKGGACGAAAAGTGATCCATCCCAACCTGAACTACCCCTTCAGCATGGTTTACTATCAGAACCACTTCTACTACACGGACTGGAGGAGGTAAATGTCTGACTTCTACTACCTGTTTGAGTTCTACTTCCTGTCTGACTTCTACTACGGCCCTGACCCAATACCCACACTCCCACCCTCGTTCCACCCTTGTGCACTTCGCACATTTGAATGTACATTTGCACCGAGCATTGGGACTGGGCCTAACTGTTTGAGTTCTACTTCCTGTCTGAGTTCTACTTCCTGTCTGGGCTTGACTTCCTGTCTGGGTTCTATGTGCAGCTGTGATGAAGTGGTTTGGGGGAGTCGTCATGTAACTGGAGATTTGCTATTTCAATTCCCTTTTTCATTTATKTCAGTRGTTGTGTCCTTGGGCAAGACACTTCACCCCACCTTGCCTACTGATGGTGGTCAGAGGGTCCGGTGGCGCCGGTGCATGGTAGCCCCGCCGCTGTCAGTGTGCCCCAGGGCAGCTGTGGCTACAGTGTAGCTTACCATCATCAGTGTGTGACTGTGTGAACGACTGCAGTGTAAAGCACTTTGGGGTCTGATGGGGCTTGATAAAGCACTATACAAGTTCAGTCTATTTACCATTCTACTTCCTGTCTGAGTTCCTGAGCCTGTTTTCCATCTTCTGCCTCTCAGGGATGGAGTGATCGCCGTCAGCAAAGACAGCAGTAAGTTCACTGATGAATACCTGCCCGAGCAGAGATCACACCTGTACGGCATTGCCATAGCAACCAACTACTGTCTACCAGGTACGATTTGTTCTTTTATTCTCCATTACCTTCTAGGTAAAGTATTTGTTGCGTTCTTCTGCACAAACAGATGATGAAGAGTGGTTACAGTGCAGAGATGAACTGTTTACATACACCGTGTAAAATTATTTAAAATATTTTCTCAGATTTTGACCTTTATTTCATCTTAAGTCCTAAAATTTTTCTGGTTGGTTAAATAGAAACATTTCAGTAGCTGCCTCCCTCTCTGCCAGCTCTCTGTGGGTCTTTGGAGTTTCTGTGGGATTGAGTGATCGACGTTGTTGAATCCCGGTGCCGACCCATGAGCTAAAAGAATGTTATCTAGAAGTCCAGCTGTCCCAGATCAACCTTCCATGTGTCCGAGGAGCTCAGGGTGGAAACACAGCACGTTTCTTAGAATTCATCAGTTTTTCTTAGGTTTTCAACAAAACTCTGAAGTTAAAGTTCTGCGAGAACATCTGAGGATGTGGAGCGGACTCTGTGGCTCAGCAGGAAAGTCCAGGACCAGAAAAAACCAGTGCTGGAGGACCTGGGTCCAAGTCCTGCCATGTCCACGAGCTGGTTCTGTGGTTACATCAGACAACTGTGGTGTGACAGGTTGAGGGTTCTAATCCCAGAGATCAGTGGTGGGCACAGTTCCCCAAAAGCACTAAAGCACTAATAGGGGAACTAATTTCCTGATTAGTGCTTTAGGGATTCTGCGAATTTTAAAATTTATTAGTGGATTAGCACCTGCTAAATTTAGAAGCACTAACTGAATGTTATTGATCAACATTAATGTTAACAGCTGAGGGTGAAAACTGTCACACATTTTGCTCATATGAGTGTCACTGATCCACCAGGTGACAATATATGAACCCAAACACAGCTGTGGGATGTCAATGATAAGTCTTCAGAGAGCAACATGACAACATGTGACTCATGTTGTCATGTTGAAGAATCATGTGTTGACTGGATTATTTTAGTGCTTTAGAATTAGGTTTTGCTAAAACTTTTAGTGTGTTAGTGCTATAGAATTAGGGGACCTAAATATTTGAGTTAGAGTTTTAGGGCTACTGGAACTAATTTGTAGATTAGTGCTGCCCACCACTGCCAGAGACAACCTCTGAGGAACATTAGAGAGAGGTTACACTCTGACTGAAACGAGTCCTGGACCACCTCGGACTGAGAGAGGACAGTTACAGTTTGTAAATGGACACAAAGACCTGAATGTCTGGAGACATGTCCTGATGTCTGAAGAACTAAAACTGAACCATAAAAACCATGGCTCCATTAGGAGGACAGAGGAGGAAGCATCATCCTGACTGTGAAGCACGGAGGTGGCAGCATCATGATGTGGGTTGTAAAACTGCAGGAGGGACTGGAGAACGTCACTGAACATTATGAGGACAAGGACATGGTGGAAATGTTGACGTTAAAACTTGGACACAAGTAGGTCTTCAGATGGACAATGTCCCTCAGCAGATGGACAAAAAAGCAGTTGTCTTTTCACAGGGTGTATGTAAACATCTGGTTTCAGTTGTGTGGGACCCTCTAACTTCAGACTGGTGAGACCAAACTGATGATTACACAGCTGTTGACGACCCTCTGCCTGGACTTTGATGTTGTCGACAGACGGCCTCAAATCCTTTCAGAGACGGGTTTTTAAGACCTCTTCAAAGCCCCTCTAAACACAGGATGATCCTCAAAGCAGCACCTGCCCAGATGTCAGCGACACATCTGCACGCCGTGAGACCTGCTGACTCAYGTCCGTTAGGACTGCGTGTTGGTCTCACACAGGAAACTGTTTTTGATCCTTAMCTGCACATTTAGACTACATTCACCCTGCAGGTCTGGATCTGATCCAACAAGTCAGTTTACCACTGTTAGCATCATATGTTGGTGTAACGTGATGATGCTAACAGTGGTCACTGGTTTGAGAAAACTTTGCTTGCAGTTTGAACATAGCCTCAGACCAGGGGCGGAGCCAGAGGGGTGGAAATGGGCACCCCTGGCACCTGATAGGCTACTCCAGGTGCCAGCCCAAAATGATTGATAATGTGGGGTGGGGATCGCATTTTGAGGGCGAGCAGTTAATGAGAATCTTTTTTTTTGCTAGCTGGGGTAGCTTTCATAACGTCATGGGGATTGCTCCTGGCTATCACCACACAAATTTTAGCTCAACATGTCTAAAAACAGCTGAATTGGAGCCATCTAAATTTAGCTTTGGCAGCCAACTTGGATTTTCTATTTGAAATCAGATTGTTAAAAATTGTTTCTCAACTACTTTAAATATTATCAGCTGTTTAAAATGGCTAATTATAAATCTTTGTAAAATTAGCATTAGCTTAGTTGAGTCTAGCATGAATTTGGGATCATCGGCTCTTAAGTCTAAAAATAGCTGAATTAGAGCCATTTAAAAGTAGATGTGGTGGTCATCATAATTTTTTTTATTAGTTTGTAGAATTTGGTAAAGARTGTTTTTGGCTTCTACTCCACTAATTTTCTGCTTTTTTCATTTAAAAATAGCTGAAGTGTAGGTCCTTGTAAATTAGCTTTAGTAGTTAGCCTAAACTGGGACGAAGTAKTCTGCATTTTTTTAAAATCAATCTCAGCTACGAAGACAAAATATCAGCTCAACATTTCTTTAAATACTGTAGCTAATTTACAGCCATTCAAAAATAGCTGAGTTATTTTATTTTTGTGCCCCCTTAAAAAAAAAAATCCTTGGCTCCACCCCTTGACCTGTGGCCCACCTCCTTTTGACATGACGGAGACAACGAAATGTCTTTTTGTGTCCTCTCACAGGGAACCACTAACGACTAGGMGTCCGGCAGCTACGGCGGGGTCTTTTGGTGCTAAACATCTGTGGGGACAGAAGACAGCGTCCCCTCAGAGCAGACAGCAGGACGGCTTCCCGAAGCCGGATCAGAGCCAACTGTCTCACCTTCAAATTATAACCCAAAGTTTTGTAAATTTGTGTCATACCTCATTTTTAATGTTTTTTTTTCTACTGTAATTTTTGTATTTTGATGTTTTTCTATTGAAGCTACAGTCAATTTGTTTTCTGAAGCCAAAGAACGGCCACATAAAGCTTTTTACAGAAAACTTGAGTCTCAGCTTTTTTTGTTTTGTCCAGATGGTTTAAAAACAGCATCGAATCCTCTCATTTTATTATGTTAAAAACATCTGAATCAACTGTTTAAAGGGATATTTCAGATAATGTAGTCTGGTTCTGAAGAAAGGTTATGAACAATTAATTTCTTACGTGTTGTAGATGGGTTAGCGTTACCACTTTTGGCTGTTTTGTTAAATATAGCTTATAGCAACTTTTGTCTGATCTCAGCTTTTAGACACCATGTTGCTAGTTTTACAGTTTTTCTAACAGTTTAGCAACTAGTTTGTTTTAGATATGTAACTGAGAACATTCACTCTTTTAGCTAATTGTAGCTTATAACCCTTGTTTGTTATCACTTTTAATCACTATTGTCTTAGTTTTAACTTATCTATTTTGTTGTCACTGAGTCTATAGCAACCATTCTGCTAGTTTTAGGTTTTAGCTAAAATTGTATTAGTTTAAGCTTTTTGGTTGTTTTTTGGAATTGGCAACTTTTGTTAAGCTTTAAACTAGTGCTTTGCTATTTTTAGATTGTAGTTAGATCTTCCATTTACAGGCCTTTTTGTGTTAGCTTCACGGTTTTCCTAGTTTAAACTTTTAGCTATTATTTTGTTGAGTACAGCTTTCAGCCACTCATTTTTATTTATCTTAATTATTTAGCCATATCTGTACTTATTAGTTGTTTTAARCCTCCTGCTGCTGCAGCTTGCCTACCAAGGTGGCGGCCATATTGTATTGTGTGGATCCGTGGGAGATTTGTTGAATTATTTTGATTTCATTTTATTTATTTATTTTGGTTGCTGGAAAATATTTTTAGTTTCTTGYCATTAATTTTCTAAGAACAAAACAATCTAATAAATCTGTATTGAGCGCAAAGATTTTTCCACAATCTTTAGCTGCTATTGAMACGTGATCATTAGAATAAAACATCAGAATATTTTGTCCTTTTGACACTTTTTGTATTTGTAGAGAGAATTCATCAGACAATCAAAAATCAAACGTTCCCAAACATAAACCGTCTTATTCCTTCTGGCACCAAACAAGAGTACATGTTTCAGAGCAGGTACCAGTTCTACAGTTTTCTGAAGTAGAAATCTGAAATCATGACCTTTGACCCTTGTTTAAAATGACTCCATTAAAGAACAAAAAAAATGCAAACTTATTTATGTCTTAAAACAACAAAAATCTGGTCTTTCCGTCTGAAATTTAAATTAAAACCCTCAGGAGGTTCAGTCCTTCCCTTCCTTCCTCCTCTTCACCCTCGTCTTCATCGGCCCACCTTGCCCAGCCGGTGGTCGGTCTTGGGGTCGGCGATGATGGCCTGGACGGCCACGATGGCCTCGTTGATCTTGGTCTGCAGCTCCCGCAGCTCCTCGATGTGCAGCAGGCGCAGGATCTGAGCCGCCTGGTTCAGKGTGGCGTCTGAGGCCAGAGGAAARGCAGGGGTTGATTTTTTTTTTWMTRWYSTKAYWWAAWWWWWWWAKWMAAATCAGAACTCACCTCCGGTGTCAAAACCCAGAACATGTTTATCTAAAGCGACAGGAACACCCTGAGGAGATAAAATATACAATTACTATACATTTCTGTCTAATATCACTGAGGACATCTGTCCTACTGCTGTCCTCACACACGTCCTGCTGTCCTCACACACGTCCTGCTGTCCTCACACACGTCCTGCTGTCCTCACACACGTCCTGCTGTCCTCACACATGTCCAGCTGTCCTCACACATGTCCTACTGTCCTCACACATGTCCTACTGTCCTCACACACGTCCTACTGTCCTCATACATTCTTAGCAAGTTTTTTCTTAACGTTTTGACATTAAATATCACAGGACTGTCCTCATTATTAGTAAAACAAAACAAAAATAAATTCCTGAGTGACTCTAAYTCTGTCGTATTATAAGCTTCTTTTATTCAAACATTTCTCTTTTAGTCWAACAGTTTCTGAGAGTGTAACGTGTGCAGGTGTACCTCTCTGCTTTGGTTGGCTTTAGCGATGGCCTCAGGTGAAAGTCTCTCCTGGATCAGAATCCGGACGGCCTGTTGAGCCCAAAWAAATAAATAAAAATACTGAATATTAAACTGTTCAGAAAGTCCAAGTTCACTTGAACAAACTTCAACAGCCAGAGGCTTTTATTGTGAAATTTAATGGAAAACACACCAATTATAACTTCCTGAAATACATTCAGTATTTACTTACTAACAGGTTTTATTAATCTAAAATCTGTTTGAAGTCACGATGAGGCTTCAAACAGCCGAGCACGGTGGCGGCAGCATCATGCTGTGTGGACAGAGTCATATAAAGTGTTCCTTAATGAGGAGGAAAGCTCCTCTCACCTTGAGCATGACCAGGTAATCGTCGTGTCTCTGGATCTTCAGGATGTTRGCCAGAGCTGTTACTCCTGCTTTGAAATCTGGAGAATTACCTGTAAAAACAAAAACTAAAATAAACAAACACATAAAGAAGAAAACAGAAAGTCAAACTAATAATGGAGTGTTTAAACTTACTGTCCAGGTTCAGGAGAGGATCTGTTGGTTTATCGCTCAGACCAGAAGCTGCTAACGGCTGACAGTTTTTATACTTTTCCACTGTGACAAAATAAAGTCATTAAAATCTGTAAGAGTGGCTCACAGGACATTTTGCTAAKAGACACAAAATGTTGTTTTCTTTGATTATASCCCCATCTGCTGGTCATCAGAGATACTTCAACTGTTGAGACTTTTATGAGTAAAAACAGAACTTGTGCAGCGTCTCACCGTTGTCTCCATATTCGTATCGCACAGCCAGGCCCAGTAACCAGTCCACAGCCTCCTTCCGCTCCTGGACTCCAAAGGGACAGTTCAGGTCCTGCAGGTACTGCGTCAAACAGGAAGGAAGCTCAGAACCAGCTCACTGACGGGGGTCATGTGGATCAGGTTTGATGGTCTTCTCACCTTCTCATAGGCTTTAGGCCAGTCTGAGCTGGGGATATTCCTCAGGTTGCCCCTGTCCTCGATCTTGTAGTGTCTGACCTTCTGGTCCTCCAGCCACACGARACAGTTTCTGAACTGAGTTTCATCTGAACAGAAAACAAAGAAACACTAAACACACAGGAGGCTGTAGAATAAATTATTATTGTTATCACCCATTGTCATAAGAACCAAAGGAGTTGTTCCAGTTTAGCTTAAAACTATAACTTAGTTGCTAATGCTTCACATATTGGACCAATCAGAATAGGACTTTCTTAAATAACAAAATACCTTACTACTAAATCTACCTTGCTAATATTATTGCCGAAAAGTTCAGTGATGTATTGGGATTATGATTTAAAACAAATCAAAGTAAACAAAATATGACTATTGCTAAAACAAAGAAGGACTCCATAAAATGTATATATTTTAACATAGGCGTTCGCTGTGTCTGTGGCAGGGATTCTGGGATTCGTACACGCTCGTTAGCCGCGGCTCTACCTCTGACTCACCGAAACTTGTAAAATAAATTATTCTGTGTCTCACCTGAACAGTCAAACCCGTTCGGATCGTGATAATCCAGAGCTGTTAGTTTTCTACGAAACATTTCACAGAAAACACCTTGTTTTTGATGSCACAGGAACAGACTACCACGGAGCTAACTCAGTGCGCGATACTGCGCATGCGTCGTCGGAAACTGCACGCTTCTACCGGAACTTTCAAAATAAGATCAAAACCGGATATGGCAACAAGAGCATGTTTCAACATAAACTTTATTAAAAATTGTTTAGCCCTTAGGTCATTAAAGATTTGTGACTTTGTGGGTTTAAACTGTCGACAGAAAAACTTGCGTGGCTGCCGCACATCCTCACGGCAGGTGAAAAGTGTGCGTGTATTTACGCACACTTTCACGCAATATACGTTTATACATGAGGCCCCAGTTATGAATCAAGAGGAATGAATTGGTTTGTTCAGCTTTGCTAAATGTGGAGTTCAAAATATTTCAATCTTAAATGTGATGGGGACACTTCCCCTTCACGAATAGTTACTGTGATGTCTGTCGTTTTATTTAAAGTAATGTCACAAAATACAGTATATTTTAAAAACATTTACTAAGAACAAGCTTTCTCAGTTTTAAAGCCTCTTCTGTGTTAAAACAAGTTTTATTTACTTGTTGATGTTWACTTTTGTTCAACTGTACAAACTACATCTGTAGTATTATCCCAAGCTATTCTTTATTTGCTTTTTCATGACACATTAGTTTGAATAAATACAGRGGGTAAAATAAGMATTGAACACYTCAACATTTTTCTCAGTAAATATATTACTAGAGGTGCTAATGACATGAAATTTTCACCAGATGTTGGTAACAACCCAAGTGATCCATACATACAAAGAAATCAAACCATAAATGTCCAGAAATGAAGTTATTTGTAATAATGTGGAATGGCACAGGGAAAAAGTATTGAACACATGAAGAAAGGGAGGTGTAAAAAGGCATGGAAAGCCAAGGCACCAGCTGAACTCTCTCAGTAATTAGAAAGCAAGCCTGCCCCTTGTCAGTGCAAATTAATATCAGCTGGTTCAGTCCCAAATGATGGCCAGGTATCACACAAGAACCATCTGATGATGGGTAAAAGTAAAGAGCTCTCTCAAGACCTTCACAACCTTATTGTTGCAAAGCATAATGATGGCATCGGTTACAGAAGAATGTCTAAACTTCTGAAGGTTCCAGTGAGCACTGTTGGGGCCATAATTCAGAAGTGGAAAGAACATTATTTCACCATAAACCGACCACGACCAGGTGCTCCTCACAAGATTTCTGACAGAGGAGTGAAAAGAATTATCAGAAGAGTTGTCCAAGAGCCAAGGACCACTTGTGGAGAGCTTCAGAAAGACCTGGAATTAGCAGGTACGATTGTTTCAAAGAAAACAATAAGTAATGCACTGAACCACCATRACCTAATTTCCCTCTGGGATCAATAAAGTATTTTTGAATTGGATAAATTTCAGTAAGTGTGTTCAATACTTTTTCCCTGTGCCATTCCACATTATTACAAATAACTTCATTTCTGGACATTTATGGTTTGATTTCTTTGTATGTATGGATCACTTGGGTTGTTACCYACATCTGGTGAAAATTTCATGTCATTAGCACCTCTAGTAATATATTTACTGAGAAAAATGGTGACGTGTTCAATACTTATTTTACCCACTGTGTGATTTGGGTCTGGGAGAGAAAACCCACTCTTGCACAGGMTGAATATGGAAACAACTCAGAAAGTTGATCTAAAACTTTCTTCCTTAGAGGGAACATGTTGCTCTACCAACTGTGCTGCCTAATTTTATAATTATAGTAGAATTACTTCAATTTAATTAACTATTTAATTAAAATATATCAATTTTTGGKAGACTTAACATCCATATTTGCATAATAAACACACTAAAGAGGATAAAAATGTACATTAATAAATAAATGCATTGATAAAATCCTACTGATAAAATTTCACGACTTAAACAGAGATCACTTCATACAGAAACAATTGAAGCAGTGTGTTCTCAGGCTGGATAATAAGGATAACTCACTGCTGTTACCTGATCCATCCAGGCCTTCTTTAAAACTCAACATCAACTTTCTTAAAAGTGCTTTCAATGTGCAAACGCACTCCTAAAATGAGCAAAACACAAACAAATATTAGCAACACATGATCTAAATACTAAATTTGGCACTTTAGAAAAAGCTCAAATTAGGAACCCAGTAACTAGCTACTAGCATACAAAGTAGAAACACATTACGCTAAAAAGTCAAAGTACCTTTATTAGTTTCCCTCAGGATAAATTTGCTTAGGAAAAGMGGGTAAGTAAAATTTATTTATATAGCATCTTTCATTAATATAAATTATATGGTCTGTTGCACAACGAACACATTAAAACTCACATAAAGGACATTAATTCTCTGTCCCTCTCTGACAATGATGAGTTTCTGTTTACATAAAATAATCCTGTGTTTTCTTCCTCAGTTCACAGCATAAACACATTCTGAATGCAGAACARGAGGAGTTAGAAAGACACTGCCTGACTGAGGGGCGTCTGCTCAAACAGATCTTGTAAAGTTAAAGGTGCAGCTGTACCCATGATTTTTACCTGTTTGATTTAACACCAGAGTCTGGTCAGATTACAAAACTAAAACAATGAATTTAACACGGTAGCTTAACTCACATCAAGTAACACATTAATGTAGAACTACCACGACAGCAGCTAAAAGCTTCAACGATAACAAGCTGAAATAAATGTTTMGTTATAAGAAAGGTAAGATAAAAAATCAAACTGTGGAAATATACAGAATTTACAACAAAAAACTTTGAAGGGAACGATGACTCAGCAAAAAACAGACGGTAGAGTCGATGGGGGGGAACCGCTTTATTAAACACTAAGATTTATAAAATGAGTCAAAACCATTCAAGATAACAAAAAACGAAAACAGACACGCGTCCTCCTGTCGGACGATGTGGCGTGCACATGTTCAGAAAGGCCTCATGCGTGGGCCGAGGGGCGGGGCTCGGTTCGGCGGCGTGATGGCGATATCCAAATAGTCTCCGATATAYAAGCGCTGAGACTGCAGCGTCATGGAGTCATCCGGACCCTTCCGGCCTGACACAGTGCTGCCGATGTCTTTCAACCTGCGGAGGAGGGGACACGTTTCAGACTCAGGGTTTTAATACAAATCTTGATTTCTACGAGTTCAATCAGCGCCGCGCGGACCGAGATACTAACTTGTACATTTTACTTCTGGGGTCAGGGAAGACGATGGCGAAACTGAAGTGGGTCCCCTTCTTCCTGGCCTCTGGGTACACTTCTTTAACTAAACCAGTGAGTTCCTTCAGAGTAGCATCCATCCTGCATCAAACAAACAAAAAAACTGGGTTTTAGTTTTCCCCGCGACCCAACCGCTCACCATCAGAACCCAAGCTTGGAGAGTTTCAATAAAATGTCACCAGGTGTAAATCTGCAGTTCACTGGAAGGAACGCTGCCTCGAGAAAACTCATCCACTCGGTGATGTCGGCCGCTGTTGGTGGTAAAAACTCGCAGAAGAAGAGGGCAGGTCTGCAGAAAACCGAGAAGAAATAAGGAAATCTTACACTTTCAACAAGATAATCAGATGATGCTCATTTTCACTTTTGACTAATGAGTTGTTAAATATAGCTTTTAGCAACGTCTCACCTGATTTAACTTTTAGACACCATGCTGCTATTTTTGTCTTTTAGCTACAGCTTTTCCAATTATACTGTTTAGTGACCATTCTGCCAGATTTAACTTTTTATCCGCTATTTTACTGATTATAGCTTTGAGCAACCACAGTGCTTGTTTAGATTTTTAACACTTAAGCTATTTTTTGTTAAGCTTTATTGTTAGCTATTTAACAATAAGTGTAAACACAGCAGTGTAATAATCCGAATTACTTTATTTATTTGAAATAACCTGAACACAAGGGTAAAAGCTTTATGGGAGATTTATTTTGAAATCTCGTCCGGAACATTCGCAAAGAACATGATAACTGACGCCCTCTGGTGGCTTTAATACATTACTACAACTGTCCGCGCAAACACTACTAGTTTTACAACAAACTATTAGACATAAAAGRTGAATAACTGTAAATATGCCACACAATGAATTTATTTTATTCTTTAAAAAAAGCTATCTAGCTCTGATATATAGCTACAATTAACATGAAGATAGCCTGTAGCTTTAGCATGCAGCATGTGAACAMAATCATGCAAACCTTGTTTTTATTTTTTTAAATTCCCAAGATAAATGTTTAATAAGACGCTAACACCCGTGTTAAAGATTGTATAATATCTCGACTTTGTTTTAAATAATGATYAAATAAGAAAACGTGTTTACACACGATTATACTATATGTGGCGAATATAATGCTGCTAGCACAGTTAGCACGCTGTTCGATATTTATAAGTACTTTATTGGTGCAAAATAATAATAATTTTAAAAGAGCACTCATAAAACGTAAGTTCTGTCGCTGTATATGACTCGTTTTGTGAATTACCTTACAGTGGTGGAAACTGATTAGCGTTTTGTAAGATTTGCTAACTAAGTTAGCTCGAGGCTCATGGTGGTAAACAAGCCATTAAGTTATGCAATAAAAAAATAAAGTTTACCTTTTCCCGGTCGATGGGTTTTTCAGGCTCCTTCTTTATCTCCTCCTGAGTGATCCGTGATTCTAGAGCCATTTTTATCGGTTTAATACCTAAATATTTCGGCAGCGACTTGTGGTATTTTATCGTAACTGATTGGGGGCCAGCTACAAAAAAATGCCGTAAAGCGACCGACAAGCGTTCCGCTGTCGTGGTTGTATGGCAGTTCGTTGCATCATATAATTATACCACAGGTTCGATGTCTTCYAAGCAGTTCATTCAATCTATATAAATTGCATTTTTACTGTTAGAGCTGAAATTAAACATGGTTTACATTAAAAAACATCTTATTTAAAAGATTTCTTAGGAAAAAAACATTTAAAATGTTTTTTAAAAAATCAATA
>NW_013952474.1:1676656-1678002 GCF_001266775.1 Austrofundulus limnaeus
ATTTCCTCTGACAGCAGACTGCAGAACTCTCCATCCATGCCACTTGTTGCTCAGGATTTGATCCCTTTTTGCAGAGTCAAAACCTCATTTTCAACACCAGAGCAGTCCAGCAGAAACACGGACACGAATTTGGACACAATGTCAACCATCCTGGACAACTGCACGTCTTTATAGCTGACTCAATCTCACTTTTATTTTTAAAATCACGGAAAAACATGTCTGCAGCATCAAACGCRTCTTTCATAACTTTGTCATCGCTGAAAGACCTTTTTGTGTTGAGGCAGGATGGCTACATTAAACCTCTGGTGTGAAAATCTATGCTGTGTGGTTTTAGGAGGAAATCTGTGTTTGTGCCTTGTTTTGAAATGCAGTTCCTCGTTATCCTTTTTGGACAAGGCAGCGCTCAAATTACATATGAGTCGTCTTCCCACTCCAGGTGAAAATAATACGTTTTTGTTTGCTTTTTAGCTCGTTTGTCGTTCATTTTTTTCCCGCCTCAAGATCATGTTTTAAACACGTGACCTTAAAGTCTCACAAGATCATGTTCGGAGCGCTAGCTATCGGGTAAGATAACTGTCAGAATCATTGCATGTGTAAGAGTCTAAATTTGTACATGTAAGTCTATAAACGTACATAAATTTCTTACAACTTTGCCACATTACAAGTACGATTCAAATTTACAATAACGAATCAAATTTACAATAACGAATCAAATTTACAAGTACAAATCAGACATAATGCATGGAACACTGAAAAGATCGATTGCAAACAGTAACTAAGCCAGATCACTAGGGGGACATGACCATTACCTCATTTGGGACCAGATGAACTCTTTATAAACACAATTTGCTGAAGTGAAAAGCATTTGGAGGTTTTTAAGTTTGTCATTCATYTCATGTAGTACAACAYTAAAGTAGATAGTGGATTTATGATGAACAACCAAAAAGGAAAACTGATGCTTTCATAAAACCGACTGCATAATGGAAAAAATAATGCAAGTTCAAAAACACATAACGGCAGTGCCCTGACCCGGCCAGCAGGGGAACTCAAGTCCACCATCAAACCCCTAAACAACTGTAAGTTAAACGCTTTCTACTTTTAATAGTAGTTTGTATTATTAATTTCACATTTGGTACACGTAGTACMTGTCAGTATTTGTAAGAGGATGTGTTTAAACAGTTTCTATGCTGAAAGTAGAGCTTCGTTGACTGCTGTTGTTGTTAGCATGGTGTTAGCATTAGCATGATGATAATAGGAAAGAAAAAACAGCCTCATGTTTCCTGTTCAGTCGAAGTTTATTTAGAACGGCTTGAAAAGAAAAAAAAACCTGATTGGTGTTAACTGTG
>NW_013952474.1:1680107-1680648 GCF_001266775.1 Austrofundulus limnaeus
CTAATCGATTATTAAACTAGTCATCGATTATTTTAATAATCGATGAGTTGTCGATTAATTGATTAATCGTTGCAGCCCTACCATTAAGCACTGGCTATTTTTTGGCAGCTTAAATTTTAGATTTTGTTAGTATATGCTCTAAATAATTAAAAGTAAATCACCAGGAGCTGTACTGTGGCTGTTAGTAGTTATATGTGTTTTAACCACAAAGTAAATGTGTGATTTAATGAGAGAGGATGATAAATCACTCAACAATACCTCTGAAAAATGTGTCCCCCTCACTTCTGAGATGATGGTTATGCTCTTGTTCAAACTGTATGCAGACTGTTGCATGTACAATTCACTAGCAGTAAATGTGCTACAAACAGTTTTGGAGCAAAGGAAGGACATCTGCAGTTAAGTTAGTTTTGTTAGTTAGAGGCAGTTTCAGATATAAACACTGAACTAAACAAGCATGTCAGATAAATATTTAATCAGATCTGATTGAACAACTTCAGAATCCATGTTTAGCTACCTCTGTAAACACCATGTGACGTCACAT
>NW_013952474.1:1683851-1685669 GCF_001266775.1 Austrofundulus limnaeus
GTATTGAATGGATCAAATTATTGTGGAGGTCATAGCCCCCTTAACCACCCCTCAAATTACGCCCATGACTAGGAGCACTGTCAGACCTCACGAGATCTCAGTGAAATTGTGTTTCAAAAGTTTAACTCACATTGGGTATATAAGACATTATTAAATGATTTAACTCTACGGMTTGACCATTATTTACATTTTAAGATTATTTATTTAAATAAGACAACAGAGAATCTCAGGACCTCATCCACCTCAACTGGGTTCGGCCAAGTTCTCCTACAGACCTGCTGCAGGGTCACATGCTGCTGCTCCCCCTCACTCGTTCACTCATTCATCCACTCACTGATGTGTGTGTGGGTGAGTCAGTGTGTTCCTGACAGAGTTCTCCTCTGTTCTCCTGCCGGCCGAACAGGAACCAGAACTGCTCCAACAGCAGAACAAGCTACAGAGTGAAGCTGCTTTAAGCTTCGCTAACGTCTGTTAAAGAAGCCGAACCTGAAAGCTAGAAAGCTAAAATAGCTTAAAATAAAAGCTAAAAACAATCAGATTAGAAATTTCTGAAGCTAAAATCACCATAATGGCTAAATATAGCAAAACAGCATGTACAACGTAAAATTAGCAACACAGTGGCTGAATGATAAAACTAGCACATGGTGGCTAAAACCAGCAAAAAACTTGCTAAAAGCTATACTTAGCAAAATGGTCACACTAGATTTAACAAAACATTGAAGCTTATTTCAAACCAGTAGCTAAAAGCTAAAACTAACTAAACAAGTACCCAAACGTGAAAACTAGTTCATAGAAGCTAACATTAGTAAACCAGTTAAAATAAAACAAGTACAGAAAGTCAAAATAATCAAAAAAGTAACAAGCAGCTAAAACAAGCAAATCAGTAAAGCCAATAACTCAATTAGGAAACTTTAAAGCTAAAACTATCAACCAGGTAACTAAAATGAGCAAAACAATGGCTTCAATTGTAAAGTAGTGGCTGAAAGTTTTAAAAAAAGTAGAATAGTCACTAAATACTTTAATTAGCGAACCCTAGCTAAAAGCTAAAACGAGCAAAACAGTGTCAAAAAGCTAAAACTACTAAAATGGTGGGTAACAAGCAGAATGGTCACTGAAATCGATCACTAGTAAAAACAGTAGCTAAAAACTAAAGATGAAGCAAGCATGCAGAAGATTTTAAGGAGCACATTTAAAGATTTGTAGAGAACTCAACATAATTTTAAGACAAAAYAGTCGCTAAATTAAAAAGTCTCAGCTGTGATGTCCAGAATGAGCTGAGTAATTTGACCCTTAACAGCTGAAACAGTCAAAGTTATGCTGAAGTAATTTGGTTAAAAAACATGAAAGAAAACACCAACAACAGAATATTTGTGTGAATTCAGCAGTCACACAATTAGCTTGATTTTCTGCTCTCACCACCCCCTCATGGACCCGGCTTCTCCCGTCTGTTTCGGCTCTGTACTGACCCATAAATCAAACAGAAGCTCTTTGAGTCCGACTCTGACACTGATACTTGTTCTTTGATAACCATCAGAGGAAAGAATAACTTCAGAATCACAGACCCCCTCTTTTTCTGCAGCTTTGGGTAACAGATGACCCGATTCTGATCTAATTAGTCTAATAAAACTCTGTGTTATCACCATTTAGTGTCTYTGTTTATCTGTTAGTAAAATATCTTCAGGTAAGATAACAATAGTCCTGTCTGGGCCTGGGAGTTTTGTCTTCAGAGGATGTTGCTCTTGTTCCCACACTTCAGCAAACAAAGAGAGCAGCTCATCTGTCCCATCAACACAGAACAGCTCTGTCCTGCAGCCTGAC
>NW_013952474.1:1686669-1691933 GCF_001266775.1 Austrofundulus limnaeus
GTGTGGGGAAGCTTCAGGAATTGCAGGGGCTGCAAGTTTTGTTCAGATCCATTTAAAGTCCTCTAAAGTAATGAAGATTTTTATTTTTAGTGAAATATTTTATAATAAAATAACTTGACTGAGTGGATACAAG
This sequence comes from Austrofundulus limnaeus, assembly GCF_001266775.1. NCBI lineage: Eukaryota > Metazoa > Chordata > Actinopteri > Cyprinodontiformes > Rivulidae > Austrofundulus > Austrofundulus limnaeus. Next base: position 1,686,803 of record NW_013952474.1, read on the forward strand.
GTGAGAACTGATCTAATCAACTAAAACTAATACTTGAAATTAATTATTTCTGAAATAATGTTAACCTTATGTTTGCATATTTACAGTTTCAGTGTAATCTGAATGTTTTTTTTTTTTTTTTACAGTGAGTTTTTACAACAGTGGGCTCAGTTCGGTGGGTAGGGAGGTTCTTCAGATGTTCTGATGAATGTTGGCACCGGGCCTTCTTCCGTCCTCCTCTCGCTTTTTCAAACTTGTCTTTTGTTTCCTCCGGAGCTTTCATCTTCTGCTGCTGACTTTGTGCTGAAACAACCCAGGAGACCCAGAACAACTCTCAACCCCGGCTCAGGTCCTTAGAWATTTTTAACAAGAATAAGAGTTTTGTCGTGTTGTTTTCTAATTTTTATTTTTAGGACAACGGGCCCTGTCCCACGTCTCTGTCTGCACCCACAGATGTCTTGGCCCGCTCTGTACGCTCAGCTGGTTGGGGTGAACCATCACTCCACCTCTCTGGGTAAAATCTGGCTCTCTACACTCTTCATTTTCCGGGTTATGGTTCTGGTTGTTGCTGCGGAGAGCGTCTGGGGGGARGAGCAGTCGGATTTCACCTGTAACACCCTGCAGGTAGGGGAGGGATCATGTTTTGTTATCCTGTAAACCCAGTGTAATCCTTTACATCTGTTAGTTCTCACACATACGTTTCATGACCGCTTGTGTTTCACCACTAAGATAAATATGTTCAATCAGGGCTCTCAAGTTTTAACCTGAGCTTGGAGTGAGATTTCGAGCTGTTGATTCATTTGTGATGTGGACTCAGAGTGGAGTGGGGCTCCTCTCTGCTCTGACTGCAGACAAGGTTTGAGGCTGGTGTGAGACGGASCAGCTGTCAGTGCTTGGGAAAGGGGAGGGGCTCACTCTGAGGATAGTATCTGCAGACTGATTGGTGCTTTCACACGCAAAGTCGCCAAAGTCTCCAATGACAGAAAAATATAAACTTGTCACGTTTTTTGAAGAAAAAAATAAAAACTTCGCCAGAGGGGTCTGAAAACTTGCTAAACATATCAATAAAGTTTCTAAGTTGTTAGTTACAAGTTGCTAGGCTAAAGGCTAACCAAACGATTGTTTATTTTTCAGGCCTTTGAAGGAACTCTTTCTCAAAAACAAACTACCTGTGTGAAATAAATGACACATTCCTTGAGATTAAACATTTACACTTTTGTGGGACATCATTTTTTTAGTTTGTGTAACCAAACAGCATTTAATAAAGTGAAAGCTTTTCAGTTGTGGGAACAACGCTAAACATAAATAAACAACATCTTGCAAAAGCGTAGATATTTAATGTTAGCTAATATGTTGAATACAAATATGAGCTACTCTGKTTTATTTATGTTTTTTCTCAGCCTGGTTGTGAGAACGTCTGCTACGATCAGTACTTTCCTGTGTCCCACGTCCGCCTCTGGTGTCTTCAGCTCGTCTTCGTCTCCACACCAACGCTAATGGTTTCGATGTATGTGGCTTATCGTAACCATGGCGACAAGAGACGGCTCCTCCAGGTACGTCGAACATCATGTCCTGACCTATGTTCACGATGGTCCAATACACAGGGGTTAGACAATGAAACTGAAACACCTGGTTTTAGACCATAACAGCCCTTTCAGACAGCTTCCTCTTGCGTCCACAGTTAATCCTGTTGGATGTGGTTGGTCCTTCTTGGTGGTATGCTGACATTACCCTGGATACTGTGGCTCTTGATACATCACAAAGACTTGCTGTCTTGGTCACAGATGCACCAGCAAGACCAATAATTTGTCCTCTTTTGAACTCGTGTGCATTGCAATATTTTGAGCAAAACTGTGCTCTTACCCTGCTAACTGAACCTTCACTCTCTGCTCTTACTGGTGCAATGAGCAATTAATGAAGATTGGCCACCAGGCTGGTCCAATTTAGCCATGAAACCTCCCACGCTAAAATAACAGGTGTTTCAGTTTCATTGTCTACCCCTTTAAGTCTGTACACTTTATAAAATCCATCTGATTGTTAGTGTGTCACATAAATGTTGTTTATTTGCATGTTTTGCTTGTTTATCACATCTCTAGATTAATAGATTATTGATGTCAAATAAAGTAATTTGATATGACAGAGTTCGGGCAAAGTTGGATTACCTGGCAGCAAGGCACAAGAGGAAGAGTTGGAGACGCTAAAGAAGAGGAGACTGCCAATATCCGGCACCCTCTGGTGGACGTACCTGTGCAGCCTACTGGTCCGGCTTCTGTTTGAAGGTGGATTCATGTAAGATCTGAAACTCAGATGTTCTCTTTTTATCAATATATTTGTTTGGGGAATAGTCTAGTCATTTTGGGGGTGATGTTCTGTCAAATAGTGGTACAATGTGGAACGTTTTTATCAGCGTTGCTTCCAAAGCAGCGAGGATGATTGAACCAACATCAGAGTCCACAGCGATACCAAAACAACCAGTATTGAATCATCAAAAAACAATTTTGATGTGTGCTCACTAGTAGATATCCCAAACAGATATTCAATTTCCAGCAACAACAAGAGAAAATAACAAGAAGAGGTCAAAAGAAACATTTCAAAGAAACCACGAATCATGCCATGGATCAACCAGACTGGAAGACAACCATCTATTTATTCATCAGGAAATCAACCACTTTGAGAAACGAACCAAACATCTCGAAAAAAAAAAACAAAGGTGGTGAAAACAATGTGCAGATAATCCTGATTAACCAAGATATCCAACGACCATCACCTGTGCAGAGACGTCTGTGCATCCAGATAGGGGGTCTTCAGTCAATGAAGAATATTCAACCAATAGGCGACGATCATCCTTTAACGACAACTTTATCYGCTGTATCATCAGTCAAAGAGTACAGAGTATGGAGAACAGGGCAGAATTTTTCATCCAGGGTAGTTTTTAAGAAAGGGTTGGCTCAGAGGCAGACATTTACCCTTTTCTCCACACTTGGTGCTTGATGTTTGATGTCATGACCAAAAGGTACCAACTAGGYGTGTAACAATATATTGATTCACATAGATACACTTACTAGTCACTTTATTAGATACACCTTGTTGGACCCCCTTTTGCCTTCAGAACTGCCTTAATCCTTTGTGGCATAGACTCAACAAGGTACTGGAAACATTCCTCACAAAGTCTGGTCCATATTGACATGATAGCATCATGTTGCTGCAGATTTGTCGGCTGCACATCCATGATGCAAATCTCCCGTTCCACCACATCCCAAAGGTACTTTTTTGGATTGAGATCTGGTGACTGTGGAGGCCATTCGAGTACAGTGAACTCAATGTCATGTTCAAGATACCAGTCTGAGATGATTCATACTTTATGACATGGCACATTATCCTGCTGGATGTAGCCATCGGAAAATGGGTACATTGTGGTCATAAAGGGATGAACATGGTATTTTTTGGCCCATTCTCTGTAAACCCTAGAGATGGTTGTGCATGAAAATCCCTGCAGATCAGCAGTTTCTGAAATATTCAGACCAGCCTGTCTGGCACCAACAACCATGCCACGTTCAAAGTCACTTAAATCACCTTTCTTCTCCATTCTGATGCTCGGTTTGAACTGCAGCAGGTCGTCTTGGRCATGTCTACATGCCTAAATGCATTGGGTTGCTGCCATGTGATTGACTGATTTGATATTTTCATTTAATGAGCAGTAGGACAGGTGTACCTAATAAAGTGACCAGCGAGTGTATGTTGATTAAATGATTCGTGATTTAATTACATCAAGTGAAAATGACATCGATCTACATCGTCATCAAATGCCCAATATCAATATCATATCAATCGCAGACTTGTGAATTGAATTGAATCAAAACTGTATCGTGATAGACTTTGTGATATCCAGAAACATCATAGCATCCTCCAAATAAATCAATAAATATTGTGATAAAGTTGGTGAGTTACACCCCTAGTCCAACCACTGAGATCTATCAGACAGAACACTCCTTTAAATATGACTAGATGACCCATTTCAGGTTTAATGCAACAGTGTGTTGTCTCTCCAGGTATGCCTTGTACGTGGTCTACGATGGCTTCCAGATGCCGCGACTGGTGCAGTGTGACCAGTGGCCATGCCCTAACCTGGTGGACTGCTTCGTCTCGCGCCCCACGGAGAAAACCATCTTCACTGTTTTCATGGCCACCGCCTCATCCATCTGCATCGTCCTGAATGTGGCCGAAGTAGCGTACCTTGTTGCCAAAGCTCTCACTAGGTAGAAGTATTGAGGTGATCAAAGAAAGGATTTGTTTTTCAGTAAACYAATTCCCTTTTCCCAAGCTCCAAGTCATCACAAAGACTACTGGGACACTTAGAAATGACCCATGAGTGTACATACACTTCCTCACAAAGGGAAATGTGAACCATAAATACYAACTGTGAAATACATGAATTTAATACATTTATGAGTCTTTGGTCATAAGGGTAATGGCTGTAAGGGTTTTTTTCACTACGTACCAAAGGACTAGAAGATCTTATAAAGACCCGAGAGAAAAAAAGAGGGTCAGTTTTTGTAATAACAGAAGTTCCAAAAACTTGTAAGATGGTACACAAGGACCAGTTCAGAGAAACATCATACCCTGAACTGCCAGAACATCCGATAATTGTTCCTCGTCACAAGAATAAAAGCGTGCTTAATTAAAATGGGCAGAATTCTAAAATTTGTTTAAAAAGTAATTCTAACAGCTACTTTAAAGCCTGGATTCATCAAAGATTTAAATATGACCACATCAACTCTTTCTATCTTCTAATAAAGAATTTGTTGGTGGTCCCAAGAGTTCAGAACATGTTTTTATTATCCAGTTAACTCTGGCCTGTGTGTCTGTGGTAGAGGTGTTGAATTTCAACAGGCACAGATCATTTTGCTCACATGTGGATCATTTTTATCTAAGGTTTAAGCTTCAAAACAAAGGGGGTGAATACATATGCACACATCAGTTACGTAGCTTAGTATTTAAAGTTTAACGTCAATAATCTGGATTATTTTGTGTAGATTTCTTGTAATCAAAATAAAAACCCTGATGTGAACTCTGTACATGAAATAAAGAAACTAGATTAAATAATCTGGGGCTCCATCTACTGGATTATAATTAAACTTGATCAGTATTAGAG
>NW_013952474.1:1692933-1694769 GCF_001266775.1 Austrofundulus limnaeus
CATCCACCCATCCATCCATTTTTCATTGATCCATCCATCCATCATCCCTCCCACCATCCATTCAATCCATCATCTATTCAGCATCGATCTATCTATCCCTCTCTACATCCCTTCATACATCAAACTCTCCATCCATCCATCCATCCATCCATCCATCCATCCATCCATGCATCCATCCATCCATCCATCCATCCATCCATCCATCCATCCATGCATCCATCCATCCATCTGAAAGAAAATATTGTTAAGCATGTTCTTTTACTATTTTATGTGCTTGATCCACACAGAGAATGTACCAATGCATGGAAATTGAATAGAAAATAGTTCATTCAACCACACACAGAGCTGCTCGGTTTGAAGGCATTTTATTGGTCTGCGTTCAGGCCCGTTTTCCTGAAGTCAGTTCYATATAACAGAAAGCTGCAGGACAAGACTTCGCTTATTTTATTACGTCATCAGGAAGGGGTTCCTCACCTTGCTCGAGCCATGTCCAAAGACAYTATAATCTGACCTAATGAAGATTAATGGTTCAATTATGTGRTGAATCTGTGTTCAGGCATGTGTCTACACGAAATCATCAGTTTAAGCAAAAATAATCACATTTAACAGTTATTYCAGTGCTGTGCCTGCTGGTGCACTGGTGGCCCTCGGTGTCTGGGGATGGGAGCTTGGGCATGTGCCGGCTCGGCCTGGTGACTGCCTGCGGCAGGTGCCGGCGGGGCCTGTGAGCTCGCTGCTGTCGGCCCCGGGGATTACTGTGTGGGGTCACTGGGGGGGCTCTCCTGGATCTCTCCTATGGTCCGCTCTGGGGGGTGGGTGTATGGCTCTTCCTGCACTGGTGCCCCTGGAGGCTCCGCGCTTGGGGTCACTCTTGGGGTCTTTGGCACTGGTCGCCCTTATGTCCGCTTTAGGTCTTGGGGGTTGGGTCTTTGGGTCTCCATAGTCATGATTAAATATTCCATTGGAGAAATCTTGTATATGTATACATGCACATTCACAACTGCACACAAACAAGCGTTCTGATTCTGGGGTTTCTGACGGTCATTTAGGGTGTATGTAAGTATAGATGTGGATATGTATACATATGTGTATAAGTATAAATGTATATATGTGTGTACGTATATTTATATATGTATGTATGTATATATTTCAGAAAAGTTATAATTATGATATACACATTATTTGTTGCTGTGTTTTTGTTTTCTCCATTTTTCAGGTGTGCAGACAGATATCGGGTGTGTTGTCTTGATTTATATTTCACATGTCTAATCCCTCTTTCAATCTTCTCTTTCTTTTTCTTCTCTTCTATTAAAAACTGTCACTGATGATGTAGAAACTAAACTAACACTCATTTCTGTTTTCTACTGAAGTGGCTTACAAAGAAAAAATATAACAGTTATTTCAGTTCTCCTAATAATAAGAGTATACCATGTGTAGTGTAATTAAAGTCAGTGTACAACTCCTGGCAATGATCAATAAAAGTAACATTCACTGACTTTCACAATGTTTTCTCTTCATTTCTTTGAGTGTTCCTGAAAGCCAACAAATTTGGAATGATCTTATTATTGTATCATGTTTTTGATCTGAGTTTGTTTTACAGAATGAAATGTCTGAAAGAGTGCTCATCCAGGACTGGTGATTCCATACTTTTTGCCAGAGGTTGCATAAACAAACGCCAATAAATTTCTTCACATCCATCCATCCATCCATCCATCCAGCCCATCAGTTTGATCTGACCCAAGCTATCTGCAGCAGTTAAATGTTTAAACTTTTAAAAACTAAACTCAGTTTGTTTTCAGACCTCCCCCCCCCCCCCCCTCCCCCCCCCCCCCCCTC
>NW_013952474.1:1694934-1696429 GCF_001266775.1 Austrofundulus limnaeus
TCTCTCTCTCTCTCTCTCTCTCTCTCTCTCTCTCTCTCTCTCTCTCTCTCTCTCTCTCTCTCTGTGGTTTGTCAGGAATGTGGTGCCTCGTGACACTGTGGCACACATTTATGCGTGCACGCACCACCTGCCACCCCTCGTGCGCCCCAGTGCACGGGGGACACCAGCGTGTGTGTGTGAGACAGAGGCGGATGGCCTTGGCCACGCGGGACGCACCCGCTGAGCTCTGCCTTCGCGGGACGGGTTCCAAACTTGCCCCACCTTTTGTTCTTTGTTTTTTTTTTTATCTTTTAAACTGCAGCTTAAACTGAAAGGTTCTACATCCTTCTCTTGGTGCCACCTGTCTGACTCCACCCCCCTTCACCTGCGGAAACAAACAGAAGAGGAATGAGGGAGACTCAGAGGGTAAGCAGGTGGAGTGATGGAGCTGTCTGAAGGGGGAGGGAGGAGGAGGGATTCTCCTCCTTCCACCTGTTATCACCTGTCGTGGGGCGTTCACTGCCCTGTGGCAAAGAAGCCACTGAAAAAATTAAAAAGCTATATTTAATTAAACTTTTCTTCAAGCTCAAAAGTGGTCAAAATTGACTTACTGTTTAAAGTTTTACCACTTAATCTGATTGATTTAGGTGTTAATCTGGTTTAAATTACATTAAATTCATTCTGTCACGTTAGCGTAAGCTATATTTATAATTCATGGAGTCACATTTGCTAAAACTTGATGAATATTTGTTGATTAATAGATTTATGTGGCATCCATTTAGCAGCTTTTAGTGTCTTTCTGATTATTTTTGTTTTTACAACCATTTTTGCTTTTAGATCACATATTACACACCATCTTTAGTAGATATTGTAAGTGTTAGCACTTATTTTAAAAGCTGTATCCCAAACCAACTTACACTGTAAATAAAAAAAAAACAGTTTCAGGGCGTAACAGGCAGCCTGGGAGTTAACAGTTTGGACAGTTTTAATACAAAGACCACTGATCCATCAAAAGCGCCCATCAGTCGGGACAATGTCCATCTGGCAGCTTCTCTATTGTCCTCCCTGACTGGTGGTATTTCATCACATCAACACATCACAGGACCCTTTCAGATCAGACCTGTCAGAAAATGTTGCTGGTCTCTGAGAGGCCGACTGAAGTGTTGGACTTTAGAAAAGTCAACAGATGTTGAAATTTGAGTGACTAAATGGAGGACACTTTTATGTGGACTCTATTTTTGATTTACTTTRTATAATGATTTTTAAATGTTAACCTGGAGGCAGCTTTGATCTGAGGTGAAGTGTTGGAGTGCACCGTGCTTGTCAAAGTGTGTGTTTGGGGACAGGTTTTTCCTACAATGTGGGAACAATTTTCCCAAAAAAAAAAGCAGCCTCGTGGGGACCGGAATGAATCGTGGGGACCACTGCCAGGTACCCACGGGTCCAAATGCAAACGATGGGTGTGGGTTTAGGTTTAGGACCAAGGTTTAGATTATTTTTAGGGTCAGGTAGGTAC
>NW_013952474.1:1698833-1700673 GCF_001266775.1 Austrofundulus limnaeus
AACCACTTCTCCACTGTACTGTGTATAACAATATGTACAAAAATACACAATAAATGTCAATGATTCCACAAGTGAACTGGCTCAAAACCAAAATGTTCTTTACATAAACTCATAAACCCAGTTTGGGGTAAGAGAGAGCCATGTAATATTTTGGTACAAAAGGATCAGTGTTTTATGTTTTGCAGACATTATAATTTAGTTTGGGGTTATTTGACAATGACCTAAAAATGCATTTTATCTCTTTCTTACAGATGGATATTTTCTTCTGAACTGTTGTTGATGGATTTATTACTATCAACCATATTTTAGTAAGTAAAGTTCCTAATTTTTTATGCCACAATCCAAACTTATCTTAGATGTTTACGGATGTCTTCTTGCTTTTGTGGTTAGTTTAACAAGTTCTGTTCTGTTCACTGAACTCTCCTGTCTCTTTCTCCTCATTTTCAGGTTAGAAAACTGAGTGAAAAATGGGTGACTGGAGCTTTTTGGGGCGGTTGCTGGAAAATGCTCAGGAACACTCAACTGTTATTGGAAAGGTGACTCCAAATAAACAACAATATAGTAAAACTTTCTGCACAATGTCCTCACTCACACTGACACCAAAATATTTTGTGCATAGGTTACTAAAGAAAGAGGTTTAGTAAACAAAAGTGTGGAAATCTAATTCCTTTAAGTTCCTCATGAGGTCTCAATGTAAACTGATGATCAGATAAATAATTTACAATACAATTTAAGTTAACACAATGCAACAGATAAGATTACTGTTTAATACAAAACAATATAATTCAATGCAGTTTATTGCAATACAGAACAATACTGTACAGTACAGTGCAATATGATACAGTGCATTCATTACAATACAATACAACACAATATGATTCAATATGATACAGTATGATATGATACGATTCAATATGTAGTCATACAAATCAATATAAAATGATACAATAAAATACACGACGATACAGTATGATACTAAAATTCATGTGGCTTTAAACAAGGCCCTGTTTATRTGTTGTCTGAAAACTTCTTTCAGTTCATGAAAAAGTTTTATCTAAAACTGCTGTTTTGCTTTTTTTTTTATCCTTTTCCTTTCCAGGTTTGGCTCACTGTCCTTTTTATTTTCCGCATCCTGGTTCTGGGTACAGCAGCCGAGGAGGTTTGGGGTGACGAGCAGTCAGACTTTACCTGRAATACACAGCAGCCTGGTTGTGAGAACGTCTGCTATGACGAGGCTTTCCCCATCTCTCACATTCGCTTCTGGGTGCTGCAGATCATCTTTGTCTCCACACCTACCCTCATCTACCTGGGCCATGTGCTACACATTGTCCGCATGGAGGAGAAGAGACGGGAGAGGGAGGAAGACCTCAGAAAGGCAGCACAGCACCTGGAGGACTATGACCCCTTGTATCACAATGGGATTGGCGATGGCGGAGGAAGAGGTGGGAAGAAAGAAAAACCCCCAATTCGTGATGAGCATGGGAAGATCCGGATCCGCGGGGCGTTACTAAGAACCTATATCTTCAACATCATCTTCAAGACGCTGTTTGAAGTGGGCTTCATATTGGGACAGTACTTCCTCTACGGCTTCCACCTGAGGCCGCTGTATAAGTGTCGCCGCTGGCCCTGCCCGAACACCGTAGACTGCTTCATCTCCAGGTTAGAGACAAAATCCAAAACTGAACTCACCCTATCTCTAAGGGAGGGTCCAGCTACCCTGCAGAGAAAACTCACTTCGGTCTCGTTCTTTCGGTCACTACCCAGCATTCCAGAAGTGAGAGTAGGAATGTAGACTGACCAGTAAATACAGTGGGGTGCGAAAGTTTGGGCAGCCTTGTTA
>NW_013952474.1:1702345-1705622 GCF_001266775.1 Austrofundulus limnaeus
ACCCCACCTTGATGTTTCGAGACCCCACTTTGGGTCCCGACCCCAACTTTGGGAAACACTGCCCTATATGATATATTTAACTGATTTTTTAAAAATCCAAACAATCAATGATTTATGAAGATAAATCAAGAAAATTAACAAGGCTGCCCAAACTTACGCACCRCACTGTAGATAGCTTATCCCCACAGTTCAGCTGCCTCTGAACCACAATGGACCATCACAATGTCCACAATACTGAATATGCTGCACTGAACCATCTGTAGATCATGTCCCATTATTCTCTCACTTGTGAACAAAACTCAGAGATACTTAAASTCCTCCARTGTCTCTACTGTGCCACATTTTAGAATACTGTTGATCTTGTTTGACAAGATTTGAAAAGAATTGTTGCAAAGGCTATATGTTAGTGTTGGTCTGTAATACACGTATAAGGTATACCCTACCAATGAATCCAAAAATAGCAACATAAGAACATATTCTTGATGTCATAAATTTAATGCATTAAGACATTGTCACAAGTCTTTCTAGAGAGATGYTAAGACCGTTGATGGTATAATTTGAGGACAATACTAATATTATAGCATATCAGCTTCTTGAAGGGTGTCACATTTTGTAGTGTTGTTTTTTTTACTTTAAAGTAAGAGCCATGAGGTATAGATAGAAACAAAAGGAACAATAGAAAAATAGAAAATTGGATTTAGCCAAACAGTGACTCCTCATTCTGAAAACTTAATAAAATAAAGTTTGTTATTTTTTGTTTGTTGCACCAGGCCCACTGAAAAGACAATCTTCATCATCTTCATGCTTGTGGTAGCATGCATCTCCTTGGTCCTCAATCTGCTGGAGATCTACCACCTGGGCTGGAAGAAAGTCAAGCAGGGGGTCACCAAAGAGTTTGTTCATGACAGTCAGTCGCTGCTGGGTGATAAACCTAGAGAGACAGAATTCATTCCTGAACAGACGTCTCCGTCGGTGCTCGAATCTTTGCCAGTCTATGCCAACGTGAGTGTGGTGGAAGATGAAGAAACTGAGGGAGGAGCTTACAGTCAACCTGGGACCTCTCACACAGTGATCTCCTTAAACCATGACARGGCCTCCGCACCTATGCCTGCAGGATCTACATCGGATCGTGCTGCGTTCCACCAAGAAGACTTCCTGTTGGAGACTTCGTTTTACGACAACAGTGAGAGTTTGGGAAGCCATGGACATCTGGCAGAGATAGAACAGAACTGGTACAACACGGCTTTGGAGCTGGATGGAAAACGTTCTTCCTCATATACCCCTCCTCTTGCCTCCGGCTCCTCATCTCCTGAGAACGATACAGCACCTTCAAAAGAAAAGCAACTCTCCATGTTTCCAACGCTCCCTCTCAATACCCCTCTTTCCTCTCTCGCACCAGAGGAGAAAAAATTGGAAGAGGAAATCCCGGTCGCATCAGCACTTTGCACGGTGCCACAGGATGACTTCACAGTCGTAACCAGGGCAGAGATGCATCAGCCTCCCACAGATGCAGGAACAGACTTTAGGAAGCCAAGTCGGGGAATGAAGAGTGGCGGTGCTCGAGCTCGTCCTGATGATCTGGCAGTGTAGCTAAAAAGCAAAAACTCAAAACACTGACATGATAATGTATACATGCTCTTTAAGAGATGCTTTATGAACAGTAGCGTAAAATTACACCCCATGTTCTGCAATGCAAGACTGGTCTTTTGCTACAAGAAGCACAAGACGTCYTGAAAAAAACAATAATTTCAGAGTTGGATTAGAAGACCAACATCATACTTACATTCGTGTGATAACAGATGTGAAGAATCAAGACCTTGATCTTAGCATGGTTGCAGGAAACAATGAAACAGCTAACCCAAGTCACTTTAAAGCTCAGTAGCTAAAACTTTCACCAACAGTTTGCAAAGACGGAACAACCTAATTTTCAACAAGGATTGCCAGTYCTACCCTGGCCCATCCATTTCCTCCTGGTTAATGTCCTAAATAAAGACTTTTATCAACTTTGGCTCCAGTTGCCATTGTTAGAAACATCAAAGTACAAATGCTAGTTTTAGAGACTCTTTCACTCGGGGGACTGCAAGAATGGACACAGCTGACTTGTTTTTTAACAGAAGAACYCATTAACAAATTGGAACTTGATGATTGAGGCCAGCTGTAAGTGGATAYCATAACACTGGATCCTGCAGGTTGTGGTGTACCACAGTTTTTAATTGAATCTTTCTGACATTGTAACATTTTTATTCTGTAAATCTAGATCGCTAAAGTCCCTGTGAATTAGCACTAGTTTCTAAGAAACAGCTACATCATGTTTACTAAGTAGCTTACGTTTAAAAATGTTTACCATCCTAGTTCTAAACAAATCAACYAAATTAAACTATTGCTAATAAATGAGCTGTATTAATTTGTCCTTTTTAGGAAATGTAGTTGCTGTTTTGAAGCTAGCTGAAACAAGTTTTTCCTGCTCTTTCCAGCCTGCTAGGTGATAGCAAGCCTTGATGTTTACTGTTAGCATTTATGCTAAGCTAAACAATCCGTTTATTTTTGTAGTTAACACTCGAACATGTGAATGACATTTATCTAACACTCAGCAAAAATGCAGATCGTTCATTTAAAGAAGTATAAATATTATCAATCTTTTCAAAAGATTAGCAACAAGGCTTGATTGAGAAGCTTAAAAGCTTAAATGACCCATCTCAAGACGCTTAAAGGGATCTCTGACTAGTTGTAACAATAGACTTTATTTGATAAACACTTACTTTGGTTGTAAAAAACCAAGTATTGTAAGATGTTCAGTTAAAAATAAACATCAAACTAATGCCTCACAAACGTCGCCCTTTTGTTTACACTGCTAAGGATTCTGGGTAAATGATGTAAACTGGTGGCTCCGAGCAAGGCTGGACTGGGACCAAAAAACGGCCCGGGCATTTTTTGGTCATGGCGGCCCACCATCATTATTTATACAATATACGAATACCAGAGGGTGTGTTGCATAATGTGTTGTTTCACAAGMTAAAGTGCAGGAGCCTACAAGGAAGAGAGTAACCATGTTTAAAAAGACTTGATGAGCTCTCCACTCGGAGACTTTCAGTAATGTTCATGAGGTTCTGATGCTCAGTCAGTGATCATCAGAGAGACTGTAGAGAACAGATCAGACAACTGCTAAACTTAAAGTTTTCAGAGTCACAAATGAAACTAAACTAAAACTTCCACCTTCCTAAAAGTCAGATGTAGAGTACTGATTCACATCTAAAGGTTTCATTTTTAAATTTAATAT
>NW_013952474.1:1707709-1711470 GCF_001266775.1 Austrofundulus limnaeus
ATATTTATGTTTGTGGTTATAATGTGACAAAGTATGGAAAAGTTCAAGGGGTATGACTACTTTTGCAAACCACTGTATATATATATAGGCCATAGAAATAATTGTGATGGACTTACAAACTTTCCAGGGTGTACCCCGCCCCTCACACTGTGACTGCTGGATATGGGCACCAGTGACCCTGAAAGGAAGAAGCAGGTATAGATAATGGATGGATGGATATTTAGAAATAGGAAGAACTAAATGTTTAATTTTATTGATACATTGAAATTTATAAATAAAACAAAAAGGTTTGGCTGTTAAAATTAATGTGAAAGTAGTCAGAGTCAAAAGTGAACAAAAAACAAAAACGAAAGAGAAGAACCAACCATTTTCAAAAAAAAAAAAAAAACCAGAACAAATACAACTAGTCAATCATTGTTTACACTTGAGAAACTCCTACTTTGAGTCTACAGAGAACCCCTTCTCAGTGGCTCCAGTGTTAGCTCAGTTCAGTTTGAAAATTAGTTTGTTTGACATTTGATAATTTAATTTTAACTGGAGCATGTTTACAGAAAGGAGAAAAAAATCGAAGTGAAACTGAAAATGWTGAAGACCGAACAGATGAAGGTGCTGGAGCCATTCCACCCGGTTTACAGAGCAATACACATCACAYTGGGTTCACACTCTGCATGGCAGCTTTCCAGTGCTGTGGTGTGGATGGAGGACAAGAGAACAGGTTTGTAGAAGGCGCACCTCAGCTTTAGCCCTTTATTCTTTGTGTTAATTCAAGTATGGCATCAGCTCCAGAGTTACCTTTACAGTGTTTGCTCCACATATGGTGTTAGCTCCAGAGCTAARGTTATGGCAGTAGCTTCAGAGCTAGTATTTACAGCAGTGGTCCCCAAACTTTGGTCTGCCCCCCTGAACAATACCAGAGAGGCATTATGATTTTTTTAGTCTGAATCCTTGACTATTTTATCGGATTTTATTGGAGAAAATCTCATCGGCGCACCTCACACACAAAACAGGCCACATGAGCGCGATGCGCATGGTGCTGAAAAACAGAGCATGTGTCCTACACCGGGCCCAACGCGCACAATGTGACACACACACTGTCCCGCTTTTGACTCAGTTACCTTATGAAAAGTAAAAGAAAAACCAAACCAAAAAATAAAAAAATAAAAAAATCTACAAATGTTATTTAGCAGGAGCACTCCTGCAACTGTCACACTTTTTCTGTTACAAACTGACCCCGGCCCCCCATCAGAGAAGGGAAAAGTTATGTGGCCCTCACAGGAAAAAGTTTGGGGACCTCTGATTCACAGTGTCAGCTCTACAGCTAATACGTTTGTTAGACATACGCTCTCTCAAATGATCGAATAACAGTTGYCTACTGTAAAAACAAGGTTTARTGTACCTGTTAATTGACAGTAATTTCAGAGATGGGATCTGGGTGGTCCAGTTGGTCTTTTACCTTCAATAAAATGTTTGGAGCTGATGTTAATTCCATGGTTGCACTTTTTTTGTTTATATTCAGCTTGTCCTATTACTCAAATCCACCTGAGCCCCATCTTTGCTTGGGAAAAGTGCCAAAAAATACCCTTTCCATGTTGGGACAATGACTGTATCCACAGTTACAAGAACCAAACTGAAATGTTTCCAGTGGCAGTTGATGCTGTTTTCTTGAATTTATTTAAGTTTAAACACAGCTTAAATTGGAGCAGCTCTATTGAAATCAGRAGAGCTGCTACGAGAGTTTGTATGCACACCAGTGTTGAGCTGACAGTCATGTGACAAGTGTCTAAAAAGCCTGAGTAGCATTAGCTCTAACAAAACAAATTAGGTAATATCATCAGAACCACTCATAATGATGATAGGTCATTTTGTCCAAATTTGACCTAATCCTTGATTTGATGTAATGCGTCACATATACTAACTTTACAAGTTAGTCATGTTTGACATTTTTCTACCCATATTTTGTTCATGAAAACATAGAACCTAATACAAAGTATAACTTTTTGCCACATATTATAACCTTTTTTGCCTTAACTCCTTGGGTTATAGTCTTGACTTCAATCTATTATGTCATTGCCCTAGAATGCATTGAAATATTGATGTCTATAAGTGAAAAATGTAATAAACATATARATTTTTATTTAATTACATGTTTTGACATGTTACAAAACCAGCATTTAGTAGAATAGGGAAATAACAATGTGTGAGTCAGAGATCCCTTTAATGCTGTCTTTGGCCATCTGTTCACTTTTGTGTGATTAGAGGAGAAACATCAGTTAAAAATGTAATATTGCTACTATTAATGCTACTTCTGTGGTTTCCTTTAACACTCTGGTTTTCTCTAGGTTTTTATTTGGTACTTCAATTTTCTCCAGGTACTACAGTTTCCCTAATGTACTCAAACTTCCTCCAAYTACTCTGGTTTTCACCGTATGCTCTTTGGGTACTCCCCGTTTCACTGTACAGTAGGGTTTTCTCCAGGTGCTCCAGTTTTCTCCTGGTACTTAGTTTTTACTCTAATTTCCTTCAGGTACTCCGGTGTTCAGTGGGTACTACAATTCTCTTCAGGTWCTCCAGTTTTCTCCAAATATTTTGGTATTTTTGGGCACTRCTGTTTTCTCTGGGTACCAGATAATTTGGTTTATGGTTTTAGTTAAWCTCACCACTGTCATTTAAGTTTAGAAGACATTTTACTAAGCTGTGGCATGTATATAATAACTAAAGATATTCCTGAGACCAAAGAGATTTGTGGTACAAAAGAAAACAATTTTTCACTAAACATTTATGAATCCCAGAAGAGAAGAATTTCACTAAAACATTGATGTTGAACTTTGTCTTAAAGGTTGTTGAAACTAGTTTATTTTACCATTTTGTTTTGCTAAGATTGTTTTTTCATTACAATGTTTAGGCTGTACTAGTTAGTACTTTTAAAATGTAGAAAAAGATCTGCACAATTAGTTATGAAGACAGAAAAAAACAACAGTGTAGAATGTTTTTAAAGGGGGTATTAATTAACATAATTTTCTATATTTCAGGAAATGAAACAAAGATTAGTTTTTGAACGGACAACAAAAGAAACCTGAGTGAATGTTCTTTTCTGTCCAGGATGGGGATTAAAAAAGTTTTTGGCCAATCAGGCTTTTACACCATGGATGTGCCTTAATTCATCTTCAAAACCATCAAAAGATTGTGTGATTGAAATATTGTGGTAAGCCCACAAGTAGGTTTAAATATCTCACTTGTTCAAAAAAAAAACATCCCTTTACCCCCTGTAAAATGACTGGAAACAAAATGTCTGAACATCTTTTAAGAACATGTTGATGTAAAAGTTTATTTACCTCAAATGTTAATAGAATGGTTTCTGAATAAACATTTTGTACTATACTTGTCAGTCCTTGATTGTTTTGGGATTCAGAACCCAGWGAACATCTGGGTTGTCTACCTCAAAGTGGCAAAACTAGAGTCAAAAATTAGTCAGGTTGTTTAAAGATTTTTGTTTAAAAAAACAGATATTGAAAACAAAACAAACAAAAAACAAACAAAAAAGATGGTTATTCTATTTTCATTTTATACTCCAAAAACAGTAACTTTTTTCTTTTATTTTTATCAAACTGGAAGTTTCCACTGTCATTATCAGTCCATTTAAGATGGATGGAGCTAGTTAAATAACATTTTAATAACAGTCCTCTMCCTGTAAATAAACAAACACAAGCTAAGCATTTCTTTAACTAACTACAGACTGCATTTTATTTTATAAATATAACTAG
>NW_013952474.1:1712563-1728827 GCF_001266775.1 Austrofundulus limnaeus
ATTTTGGATATTGATACTTCTACATCCTGGAGAGTGTTGTTCACTTGGTTGGCTGTTGTGAGGGGGTTTCTCTTCACTGTGGAGATTATTCTGCCTTCATCCACCACTGCTGTCTTCCATGGGCGCCCAGGTCTTTTTGCATTAATGAGTTCACCAGTTCTTTCTTTCTTTCTTTCTTTCTTTCTTTCTTTCTTTCTTTCTTTCTTTCTTTCTTTCTTTCTTTCTTTCTTTCTTTCTTAGGATGCACCAAACTGTAGATTTTGCCACTCTTAATATTGTAGCAATTTCTCAGATTGGTTTTTTCTGTTTTTGCAGCTTAAGGACGGCTTGTTTTTTCATCTGCATGGAGAGCTCCTTTGACTGCATGTTTACTTCACAGCAAAACCTTCCAAATGTAAGCAGCACACCTCAAATCAACTCCAGGCCTTTTATCTGCTTAGTTGAGAATGACACAATGAAGGGATTGCCCACACCTGTCCATGAAACAGCCTTGGAGTCAATTGTTCAATTACTTTTGGTCCCTTTAAAAACAGGGTGGCACATGTTAAGGAGCTGAAACTCCTAAACCCTTCATCCAATTATAATGTGGATACCCTCAAATGAAAGCTGAATGTCTGGACTTTATGTCCATGTACATTATATAACTATAACTTGAATATGATTCAGTAAACAGGTAAAAAGACTAAATTTGTGTCAGTGTCCAAATATATGTGGACCTAAGTGTACTTTCTTTTCAAAAACTATTTATCTAACTCCACCTAAAATAGTCTGAGAATTGGTTGAATAAACACATTGTACTTCATAAKCAGCTAACCAGGCAGCCACAAGAAATAAACTCTAGCTAACTAGTTTGACATTTCTTTAACAGGTGTCAGCTGATAGTTTGTAAATCACTGATGATTCAAACTSTTTCCTGGAYRTTCTGCTGCTTTTAGCATGAAGTCTTWCTCCAAGAGGACCATGGTGAGGACCTTGAAGCTGTAGCTGGTTCCACAGGACAGCYTTGAGRTGTCATGACAGGAGTGTTYAACTTTCTGTTTAACAAAATTAAAAAGATGGACCTGTTTTTTTTGACAGCCATTCTCTTTGGAAACCTCGGTGCCCATGTAGGCAGTGACAAAGTCACCTGGAGCTGAGTAATTGGAAGAAATAAAGTCTCTGATCTAAATCTGTTTTGTTTTTTTTAGATTAATGTGTGAGACATGGACAGCAGTAGATAGCAATCATAAATAAACCATAAATGTACTTGTTACTAGGACACCTTGGACCAAATTTTGATGATTGACTAGTGCATTTAAAGACTAAGGGAGGTTGGGAAAGTTGAAACTGAATAGGTCATGTTCAGAACCTCCATTGCAGATGCACAGAAAGTCATTGATGCCTTTTACAACAGCATCTGGAGGACACGTTGGTGGACACCAGTGGTGCCGCATTTTCCAGCAATGTGAACGTAGCCTTAGAAACCCTGAAGCAACTCACAGGTACCAAGTGACCAGAAGGTTGGATGCTTCTATGGTTGTGAAAACAAAAACTTCGGCATGGGAGGAATTCAAATGGTCACAAAGGACTTTTGGTTGAACTTTAGAATATTTTGGAAAGCCATTTGATTATTTGTAAAGGAAAAGCAGGGTCCACCCCAAATAAGGAATTAGGGAAAGTCAGGTTCATTACCTTTGCCAGAGACTGCTACTYCATTTGAATAAACTAAATAAATTGAGTAAATATAAATTATTTTAATAATTATCTTTTCCTTGAAACAGTTTATATAGTCTGCCAAGCTTGTGTGTGTGGTAATGTCTCTGTTTTTATGCATGTTTGCCTGCATGTGTGTCCTCGTGGACTCGGCTTTGAAGCTGTGCTGAGACCAGCACTTCCTTTATGCTTGCTGAAAGTCCGAGGGATTTTGGCTAAACAAAAAGCTCTCCAGGGAGTGAAAAGGCCTTGAATGCTTACTAATGTGCCAATCTCTTCACAGGCAGCAGCGCATGTGTTCATATGCCCCAGTTTGGTAAAATCATATGAGTGATGAAAAACAATTAAGTCAACAAACAAAAGAATGGTTTACACTTCATAAAGCACTTTTATCTSTACGCTTTATTCACCACAAAGTCGAACTGCATTGGATGAAACAAGGAATTTTTTGGTTTCATTCAATAAGTGTAAMATTTTAACTCGGCTGTATTTTTAAAGTTTTCATTTGCTTTTAATTGTATTTTGGTTCCTGTTTTAATTAATTTGATTCCTAATCCTTGCAGCCCATCATTGCTGAGGTGATGTTTGCAGGTGTGGGAGCAATCCTGCTCAATGCTAGTATCATAGGGCTTTCATAGAGGTAATACTGTGAACCTTTGAACAGTTTAATTCCATCTGCACCACACAGACCAGCATCAATGTCCGACAGGGGCAATGGCACATCTCGGGCAATAATCCTGGGAGTGGCAGTGAGCACAACATCCCGCATTGTATTTCCTGTAGAAAGAGATGTGAGTTAGCTCAAACTAATATTAGCAAGTCTACAATCTAACCCTAACATAACTACAAGCTAACATGCTCACACCTACAAGCTAAGCCTTGCATAGCTACAGGCTATACAGGCTAACATTAGCATAACTTTTTTTCAGCCACTTCAGTAGAAAACAGAACTTAATATTAGTTTCTTCATTTTCTGTGTCTTTTTAGAGAAGTAAATCTAGAGAAGAAGAAAAATAAAGAGAAGAAAAAGGAGAAATATAGTGGGAAAGACTGAAAGAGAGATTAGAAGATATGTTAAATATACACCAAGAACACACAAGACAATACACCCAACATCTGTCTGCACACCTGCAAAAATGAAGAAGACAAAAATACAGCAACAAAATACATGTGTATATATAATAATAATTATAACCTTGCTAAAAAGTACACATACATACATATATCCATACAAACATATATAGATACACACACACACACACACACACACACACACACACACACGCACGCACACACACACACACACACAGTTGTTTTTATATCCTTGTGGGGCCGTCCATTGACTTCCATTCATTTTTGGTAATTTTATATCCTAACCCTGACCACAAACCCTAAGGCTAACCTCACAGGTACCTTCCTGACCCTAAAACTAACCTAAACTCAAGTCACACCTTGGTCCTAAACCCAACCCTCACACCCAAAATCAGCCTCTGAAGTTCTGGGGCCCAGGCTTTGGGCTCAGAGCCAGCCCCTCCAGAGTCATGAGTAGGCATCCTGGTTCCCCGGTTCCTCGAGACCCACCCAGGGAGTGAGGCCCCAACACCTCTTCCTCCGGACAGACTGCCAGGCCCAGGTAGCCCTAGACCATGGATGGACAGAGCCCAGAGGACCGCCAGAAACTGGGACCACTAGTCCACCCACCCCAGAGCCGTCCAGACCCCCAAGACCCAACCCCCAGCTCATAGCCAGCTCGCAGCCCAAAGAAGCCACCAAACCCCAGCAAGGCAGATTCAGCTGAGAGTGCCTACCCAGCCACCAACAGCGCAAGGAGGCCATTGACAGCAAACCCTGTTTTTTGTTTTTAATGTTGTAAAGTGTCCTTGGGTGTTTTGAAAGGCACTAACAAATAAAATGCATTATTATTATTANATCCCACCCCTTGCATGCCATAAGTTCCCACCCCCTCAAAGAGGACACCAAACCGCAGCACGGAAAATTCAGCCAAGAGTGCACACCCAGCTGCCTATTATTACTATTACTATTATTATTAAACCCCCACCACAACAAAGGGGCCAACCAGCCGACCCAGCACAGACCCGGCCGCCACCCAAGGCCATCTACACAGCCCCTGCCCCAGAAGAAATGCTATACCCACCACAACATTCAGATAACTCTCAGAATATATAGCACACCAGACACTCAGACTGAGTCAACCTACCCCCCAGCCAACCCAACCCCCCAGCTCATGAGACCCGTAGCCCACCAGCGCACTGAAGGACTCCAGTTCAGAGCCAAGCACCAGAACACAAACTGGCCCATAGCCCCGGCAACCCGCCCGCCAGGGCCCAAGCCATCCGGCCCCACCAGGACCACAGCCCAGGGGCGGCATGACCCCAGAACCCCAAGCCCCACTGCCCACACCAAACCCACCTCGGCACAGCCAGGCCACCGGGTCAGCGACCCATGACAGCCGCTACAGACCACCTGAGGACCAGCATGCAGCCACCCGAAGCTACAATCTGAACCACCAATGCCCTCTCCAGGGTGAGAGCCACTGTCCCCCTGCCCAGAAACCCCCTGCAGCCCAGCCTCCGAGGGCCCCCACCCCTGATGCCCCAAACCCCAACATCCCCACCCCCACATCATTTGCATAACTAAAAGCTAACAAACCTATGAGCTAGCACAAAGAAACCTACAAGCTAACCCTGGAATATCTACAAGCTAATTTTAGGAAACATACGTTAACATTTCCAAACCTACAAGCTAATCCTAGCATACCTACAAGTTAATATTAGCAAACCCACAAGCTAAACTTACAAAACCAACAAGCTAACACTTGCAAAGCTACAGACTACCACTAGCAAACAAGCCTAAAACCAAACTTACAAGCTAACAAACCTAGAAGCTGTACCCTGTAGAAACATCTTTATAAACAACAGTTAATTTCTTATAAACCAAAA
Organism: Austrofundulus limnaeus; assembly: GCF_001266775.1. Lineage (NCBI taxonomy): Eukaryota > Metazoa > Chordata > Actinopteri > Cyprinodontiformes > Rivulidae > Austrofundulus > Austrofundulus limnaeus. The sequence goes on from NW_013952474.1 coordinate 1,717,216, forward strand.
ATTGTTTTTTGGTTGAAGTCAAAGGTTTACACCCACTCGTAGCTGCGTTTCCATTGCAAATATGCGCAAAACTTTGTCGATATTATGTAAATGTCGAAAAACACAGTTTCACAACTGCAGTGTTTCTATTAAGTAAGAAATGCTATTAAAGTCACGCGTGAATACGTTTGTTCTCGCGATAAGTCATTACAAACATGGCGGCGATGGATGTAAATACATAGCATGTTGCTACCGCGACACTAGCGCTCATTATCAGAGGAGACGTCGGCGTCTTTTATCGAGGCTTTCCAGTGACAATTCCGTACTTTGGAGCGGCTACGTATGCTGTGTTTTTGGGAAATTGTAGTCGGTGAGTTTACTATTTTATACTACTTCTGTGATAATACTACTATTTCTACTTCCTGTTATCTTCTTTGTCAATCTTCTTTTTCGCCTGTAGAAACAGCCGGTTGTTGATCARGTGACTCCTATGATGTGAAAAAAGTGTTTCCATTGCAGTTTTACGAAAATCACCAATTTCGATACAGCTGAAATACCAACCTCATCCTAGCGCAAAAACTTTTTGTCGAAAAACAATTTTTTTCGAAACTGGCATGTTCCCATTGAGCTAATTTATTTTCGAAATTCTAATTTACACATTTTCATGGTCAATGGAAACACAGCTACAGACATGAAAAGTAACAGGTACAAGTATTCCTTCATCCCTATAGCTATTTCTCTCTTTAATAAAGGACAAAGTAGGGGGACTTGCATCTGAGTGTTGGGGTTCTTTGATACCAGTGATTGTAGTAACTGTTCACTGATTTATATTTGTTGTGCTTTGGGGCACTGGATTGTACTGTATTTAATTTGTTACAACCTTTTAAAATTTTGTATACATGTTTTTAATTTTGAACTTTTTTATGTCTTGTATGTATTTGTACCATGCTCTTGCTGAAAAATTAATTGTCCTTTTGGGACCCGAATAAATCTGAACCTGAACTTGAACATAAATGATAAATAATTTGGGGCCTGAATTTATTTATATAAATTGTTTTTCCACAACTGAAATAATTTACAGCATATAACATCAGTGACTATTTAAAACTAAGAAATGGGAGCACAACTTTGAAGTCTCAAACATTCACATTCTTTTTAAATCGGTGGGGCTTAAGGAGCTACAACACCTTGACAAGGAAATAACAGAGATAAAATCTTACCTTGGATTATATGAGCTGTGTTTTCAGTTGGACATACAAAAGCAGCGTCCACATGGCCCTCGATGCCTAGCTCCTCCCTGACTGGTTTTGGGTAGCCTTCAATCAGGGTGAAGTGAGTGCCTGCTTTATAAATGTAAACCTGATCACCCTAGAGATGTTTGGAAAAGTAAATGACACTTATTTTCATTTTTGTTTCAGTTTCAACCAAGTAACTGGGAGGGATTGGGAATGAGGTCTACCTTAATCATGTAGACTTTATCAGCATATGAGAAAACAGCATCAACGCCATTGGCCACCTCTTTCCATCCTCTGGTTATTGGGAAGGCATGAAACCCATCACGGTGCGTGTCCAGACGCATGTAGATGGAACCTGAAAGATCCAACATTTTAAGTGAAGACTTGTGAAGCAAATCTAAAGTTGTGTCTCTACATTTGTATCGGACCAGTATAATTCCAACACATTCTCACTCCCGACTCGTCAACTTATTGACGCTTGGTCAGATACCCTCTGAATCCAGTTTTGCTGCGTCAGGTAACCCCCTCATGTCAGTTATTCACACCCGTGGCTTTCCTGGGTTGCGCCACATAGGAGTCTTTGGGTTGGAGGTCTGTGGTTAACATGAGGGATCAGGATTAATGGTTAATTTTAGGTACTGGGGTCTGGGATAGGATGTTTATGGTTAATGAAGTTAAATTTAGGGTCTGGGACAGTTAGTTGTTGTGCATTCTCTACACTTTCAAAAATGGTTAATATGAGGGATCAGGGTTAATTTTAGGTATTGAGGTCAGGGATAGGATGTATATGGCTAATAGAAGTTCAATTTATGGGTCTGAGATGGTTAGTTGTTGTGCATTTACTACTCTTCAAAAAATATGACAACTCACTCCTCCTCCGTCATATCTCGTTAATAACTGACGCGAGGGGTGTATCTGACGCGTCCAAAACTGGACGCAGACGATACCTGACCAAGTGTCAATATGTGATGAGCTGGGAGTGAGAATGGGTTGATAATTCAATATTAGAGGTGGGGTTTGGTCAAGTATTGCACTAAAGGTTATGGCCTGACAAAGAGCCACCCACCCCCCCAAAAAACAGATGTGGAATCCTCTTAAATCCAATCTGCTCTGAATCTCAGTTGTGACACCAGTTGGTACCGTCCAATGTTGTGGACATCCAAACCTTTATTTTGCATTGGACAACTGTATCTTGGACAGTAGGGCATTCTTACGTTCCAAATAAAACCAACTATCAAGTCATTTCTTTACTTGCTTAGATGATTAATGGTTTCTGAATTGGGTTGTGGCAGTACCATAGTGAAAGATAACTCTTAAAACTTTGGTCCCGAATTATTGTTTAGCTGAACAACAACAAGTCGTCTGTCCATCCTCCCATCCGTCCACTTTAACCGACTCCTCTCCTCCTGATTCTGTCCCAGAGAACTCATCTTCTACCCAGTCTCTAAGGGATTGTCCAGCTACCATGTGAAGAAAACTCATTTGGATCTCATGTATATGCAGTGTCTTTGTTTTGTTCACTACCCAAAGTTTGTGATCATAGGTGAGGGTAGGAATGTAGACCTATCTGTAAACAGAGAGCTTCACCACAACAGACTGATACAGACTCTGCTATATTGTGAAGCAGCATCGATTCTTATGTCAATCTTGCGCTCAATTCTTCCCAAGATACTTGAACTTCTCCACTTAAGGCCACAAGTCTAATCTGCCAATTTATTCCAAACCTTTGTGAACTAATGTTAATGCCTTTATAGCAAGCTGTGAAGTTGATGAAGTGTTTCACCTACATCTCTGTAGCACAGGTCAGAAGCACCCTCTTTTCTTACCTGAGAAGTAGTAAATTCTGCCTGCGTCATCTGTAGTGGCAGCATCAAGTTTGACATTGTGGCATTTAAGGGGTGCAGCATTACCGCCATGACCTGCAGTTAAGCACAAAACAGTATGGGTGTTTCTTGTACAAATCAATCCCAGTGTATTATAGCCCTGGCAGGCCACCATGCTTTAATTGCCACCACGCTAAGCATCATTTGATCATTTAAGGGCAGCACCAACAGTGATGGTGGCAACAGGATAAGTGGCTTGGACCAAGCTTTGTCAACTTTGCACTCCATTACCACTTCCACCGCCACCCCACATTAAAATCAACACTTGCGTGCTACCTCTACCACCAGGCTTAGCAAGTTTTCTAGGGAAACCCTGCAGTTCGATTTGTTGAAGGACTCACCAAAGTTAGGGCAGTGCATGAAATAGTGGCGGGCGTCTTTGGGGTAGGAGCCGGTCACCTCTCCTGTCACTGGCTGGAAGCGGGTGAAGTTGTGTCCGTGGAAGCAGTAATAGTGTTCTAGCCATCGGAAAACAGAGGTGCAGCCAGGCAAGTGGGACCACGTCTTCGACTTCACTGTTTTAGTGCTTAAATCGTAAACATATACATCCTGTCCTGTGGAGGGGAAATTAGCATTTTTTGATATTATACCTGGATTGATATAATTGTGCACACATTTATACTTTAAACAACCTCAATTTTAAGGAAAATAGTTTAAGACCTCACTTTATTTGTTTGATTCATTTTTTTGTTCACCGTTTAATAAAAAGGCTAAATTACCCATGTCAAACCACTAGTGTGCGAGAACATACATTAATAACAAGACAAAATACAGACAAAAACATATTTAGCTAAGGACTCTACAGGAACATGTTCTCTTCTGTAGCTTGTAGCTGAAGCCTGGTACATACCAAGTACTTGTTAACCTGTATGTGTAGGTATGTTCTGCATATGGATGTACCAGGTACATATCAGGTACTAGTTAGTCTGTATGTACTTGGTATGTATGCAGTACATGGTATGTATGCAGTACATACCAGGTATTAGTTAACCTGTACTTACAGGGTATGTACTTTTATATACTGCATATATCACAGCTAGACCTTATTTAGTGTACAGATTTTGTTTTATTTTTAAACTACATATTTATCTCTTACTGAGATGAAATGTTTCTGTCGCAACAAACCTTTGAAAAACAGAACTGAACTGGTGATGCACTCTCCTTTGGGACACTCCACAGCAGCATCCAGGTGACCTGGGACTCCAGGAAAATCCTCCTGGATCTCTTTTGGATACCCATCCTCCAGATTTTGGTTGAAGTAACTGAACACTTGGTTATTCTGGAGGTTAGATAAACAATCACAGTGAAAGTTTGTTAATATTATAGATGTCCCCATTCTCTGGGAGCCGTACCTGGAAAAGGTAGATGTGATCATGGTCGTCTGGGTTCTCTTGGTTGTGCATGCGGAAGGCAGCATCTACGTGACCACCCAGCTCTCTAAAGGACTCACTGGAGAGCTGCGCTGGCCCACTGAAACCTTTCCAAATATGGCCATCTACGATGAAAGCGTCGTGAGAAAAGCACACATAAAGTTTTTTGTAGGGAAAAACAACAAACCTTAAAAACTGAAACAAGATTGTTTTTAACCCTTAAGTGAAGAGTTTTTCCTACCTTTGAAAAATATTGTGTTTCCCTTCTCATCAGGAGTGATGGCATCAAACTCGATACCTGTGCACCGGTCTGGCACAGCAGCATCTTTATCACCAAGATTTAAATAACATTTACTTTAATAGAATTAGATCATTTTTATGTATAATTAGATATAAGCCAAGGAGAGGATGGATAAGATTAGGAATGAGTTGGGAGAGAAACTCAGAGAGAAGGAGGTCTGCAGGTGTGAATGAGAAGGCAAGGAACAGACAACTATGTTGTCTGGATTGGAGACAGAGACATGGACAAAAAGACAGGTGACAGAACTGGAAGTTTCAGAGCTGAAGATGTTGAGGTTCTCATTGGGAGTGAGCAGGTTGGAGAAGATTAGGAATGAGATCATTAGAGGTACAGCACAGGTTGAAGGACTGGGAGATAAAGTTAGAATGACCAGACTAAGATAGGGGAGGTAAAGGACATTGAATACAATGGACAGAGTAAGATGGAGGAGGATGATCTCAGACGAGGGAACAACTGAAAGAAGTATTGAAATATTTTCTACAAACTCACCGTTTGCTGAGTCCTGCCTGTGAACAATAAATAAAAGTTACTTTTTTGAGCTTCAATTATGATTTGAAATTATCCTTTAAAATAAAAGCCTGTGACATTTCTTTGTCTTTTCAACACCCTCCTGATTACTCACACTGGTGCTGCCTCGCTGAGGACAAACACTAAACACAGAAACAGACTTTTAGAGATCAGCTCCATGGTTCTTGTCCTGCTGAAAGTCCTGGAAGGAGCCAAACCCAGGCTTTTATTTTGAAACCTGAGTGCGTTTAATGTATTCGGAAACTCCAGGGTTGCATGACCTCAGCGGTGTGTTTGTTTGCGCAAAACATCAGGGTGAAAGTTCTGTTGTTGCAAAATGAGTCATTTAGAATTTAACACATTAATATTTATTCATCTTTATTATTTTCTTTTACAGATGTGACAACAAACATGCTAATATCTGGAGGTAAAGAAGAAAGTGGTGTCTAAATCTAAATTGAACAGTTTGATTAATTTGTTACAAAATCCATATTTAAGACTTGTAACCTCTCTCTGTTCCAGTTTTTTGTTTGATTAGATTGTGTGTGTGTGTGTGTGTGTGTGTGTGTGTGTGTGTGTGTGTGTGTGTGTGTGTGTGNGTGTGTGTGTGTGTGTGTGTGTGTGTGTGTGTGTGTGTGTGTGTGTGTGTTTTAAACTATTTACATTTGGGAACTTTAGCAGATGAAACAAACAGAGAAATTTCCAGAATCAACTAATAAATACCACTTGTATTAATTACACTGATTGATATACTAAATTAGTAGCACAAACARACACAATATCTACATGTTCTGTGCTCTCAGTAATAAGAATGTCTTAACTCTTATTTTTATTTAAAAGCAAACCTTAAGTTGTTGTATTTATAACAAATGGATTATTTGTCCTATAATAACTCTACTTCAGGGTTATTTAACAAATTTGCTCAGGGGTCCAACACCTGGCAAATATTGTCATTATTTATTTAATGATTTAAATTCTAGTTTTATTTTAGCCCTCCTGCTTCTCTTGGTTCAAAATGTACTTTTTACAGAATCATATCACTGCTAACATGTTTGTCATTTCAGGATTTTAAAATGTTTCTCTTGCTGATTTAGTTTTTCTAATTTATTTTTAAATGAACTCATTGTTGGACATCGTCTTTATTAACTATGAGAAAAAAATCATAAAGCCTTCTCATTTGTCAGCTCATCAAACATTATTACCAGTTCAAACCATGTAAGAAGTAGTTGTTTACAAATTTAAAGTCAGTTCTGATATTTTAAAGTGAGGTACTAGAACAATGAATGAATATCTTGCAGTTCTTTGGATGATGGTGAAATATTTGATCAAATTGACAAGCTAATGTCTTGCATAGGTTTGCTAATGATGGTTAGTAGTTTTGTTAGCTTGTGAGTTTGCTAGGGGTAGCTTGCACGTTTGGTACGGTTAGCTTCTAGGTTTGAAAGGTTGACATTAGTGATGGGATAAATGGCTCTTTGAAGGGATCCAGATCTTGACGAGCCATTTGTTTCATAGAACCATTAAATTTTGAACAAATTACTTCATTACGTGATGACATCATCACATATTTACTATTGCTGATAAGACCAGTACCCATCCTTGGCCAGTGATTAGGGACTCTGTGTGTAAAGGTTTAACCCTCCTGCTGCTCTTAGTGCCCTCAATGTGACCCATGAAACCCATAGACTGAGGTCATAAACCAGAGGTGCCCAAAGTGGGGCCCGCGGGCCAAAATTGGCCCGCCGAGCCATTTGATTTGGRCCACCAGCAGTTAGATTGTAATTAGGTTAAGATTAAATATAAAATACAAGTAACTACAAGAGACATTTAGATTAACGCCCATATTTAGATTTGCACACCATATAAGACCACATATACTCAAATTTTAAATTATGAAAAGTCCCATGAGTCTTTGCTGCCTTAGCATAKGTTGAATTTTCTCCATGTCCATGGGCTGAAAAAAAAACTAAAGAATGTGGGCAACCACACTGGCTGGTTGTTTAAATAAAACAATTTAAGTATTTGCATTTCTTATACACTCTAAAAATGAAATGTTGGATTTACTTAACCATGTTATGTTACCTGCTTCCACTTAAATGAGTTGAGTAAATTCAAAGCAACATACTCATGTTCTTTGGCTAAAAAACTGGTATATTGCTTTGAATTTACTCAACTCAGTTAAGTGGAACCAGGTCACATACTGTACATGGTTAAGTAAATCCAACATTTTATTTTTTACAGTGTATTATTGCATTTGGCCTGCGGCCCTCAGATTGATTTTAATTTTGGCCTTCTCAGGGAAAAAGTTTTTTTTTTATTTTGGCCCTCTCAGGGAAAATGGTTTTTTTTGGCCCTCTCAGGGAAAATGTTTGGGCACCCCTGTCCTAAACTAAGTGCAGCAGCAGAAGGATTTAGAAGTAGAATTCACCAGATACACTATAAAAATTTGGGTCTGCAGTTGTTTTAAGACAGCAGCAATCTGCTGTGGTCCTAGCCTCTCTCAGACTAGCTGTTAGCTTATGAGTCTGGTCATAATTAAAATCTGCTACTTCAATTTATGTTGCTCAAAAATCTTTGTGTCTGCAACAGGAAACATATTAAATGTTTTTATCTTTGCCATAGAATTCTTCTTAAAATGTTTCAAACTAACATTCCAAAGTAATTAGTTGTGATACTGTTCATATTTTCGGCCTCCATCATCCATTGCAGTTCCTTTGTAGCGATAGATCTTGATGCAGTGATTCATGCTGTCTGATACAACCACATGTCCATCAGGTAGAAGCGTCAGACCTCTTGGACTGCTGAGGTTGTCACTAATCAGAGGCCAGCCCACACCTTTGGATGGAAATATTAGCACACAGTGCTTTTGTTTCCCCCAATCAGTCACCAAAACATCTCCATCACTATCTATACAAAGACCCCAGGGGCAGGTAAGGACAGGCCCAAGGCCAGAGCACACTCCCAGGATGCGGATAGTGTTCCAGCCTGGTTCCAGGACTCGAATGCATGGGACACGCCCAGTTTCATTGCCACGTTCTGTTACTGCCATAAGCCCAGTGGTGAGGCATGCTGCCACCAAGTAGGGTCTGTGGTACCCAGTAACCATTGTGCGCTCTAACCTTGCCCCTGTTTTAGGATCTAATTTTAAAGCWGTTAAGGTGCCACGCTTGATGTCAGCCACCAGGAACTCATCTTGCCATGTAACTGTGATCCCTCTYGGTGCATCCAGCTCTTCCTTGGTGGAACCGACCATCGTGCCTCCAAATGTTTGCAGGAGGCGTCCGTGTCGACTGAAAACCAACACGGCCCGTTCAGCGGCGCAGGTCAACGCAATCAGCCCCCTTGAATTTACAGCTACATCGAAGTAGTTGCAGATGCGGGAAGACCTTTCGGGGCCTGAGGGAGACACTTGCTGTACAATGTTCTTTTGGAGATCTGTCACTTGAATTCGAGCGTTACCACAGTCTACCACAAACAGTTGCCCTTTGGCAGTTGCATGGACACCACTAGGCAAGTTGAAGTCAGTGCGGCCTGATCCTTGTTTCCCAAACTGTTTGACCAAGCAAGCTGAGTCGAGAGCGACAGAACCACCTACATTGTCCAAATTCCTACAAGCTGCCTCAACGCCCTCTTTCTCATCTTTGTTGTATCTCTSTGCTTCCTTGACTTGATGTAATTTTTCACCTTCAATGGCTGACATGGACTGAGATCTGTTGACACGGTTCACACTTAAACTGTGTGGATCACGAGTTTGAGATCTTGACTGTCTATCATTTCCTCGACCTTGCTCAGAAGCTGAAGTGAGACGCATTCTGTTGACTTTTCTAATTCCTTTTTGCTCAGTCTTGTCACTGTCAATCAAAGGAAGCTTTTTTCCAGAGAGGTCAGCCATGGACATTGACTGGTAGTGGCCTTGCTTCAAAGATTGTTTTGATGGAGTGTCCAAAGTAAAGGTGTAGCAGGAGTCTTCACTACCTACTGGGGATGGAGGGCTCCCACTGTCCATTGAAGGTTCAGTCAAGGACTTCTTCTTGGAGAGGATTTGTTGTGAAGAAGTAAGATGCCTTGTGGAAAGGTCTAGCAGACCGTGCCTGGAGAGTGAACCTTTACGTCTACATTTTGGAGATCTTATTGCATTGCTTCTTTTTTCATTGGTTTCTTCAACAGAACAGGACGGTTCTTCATGTGAGACCAAGATAAAAGTCTTTTGCCTCCTTTTATTTTTTGCCACTCCATGTRTTTTTGTTTCGTTGGGTCTGCCATCAACATCATCACTTTCTGATTCCGCTTGACTAGAGAATTGTGGAATAGACAAAAATAGATCTTGTCCCTGTGTATCTGAAGAGATGGATTCTACCTCTTCATCTTGGGATGATTCGGAAACACTGCAGTGTCTTGGAATGGGAGATGTGGGTGTTTTAAAGTCTTCGTCATTTTCTGTAGAGCTAGACAGTTGTAGTTTCCGGACAATGCGCATGTTCCCTCCAGTTGATTTATTACATTCCTCTGGACTACACCGTTGCCCTCCTTTGCTCGACTGTGGTTCCTTTCGAATTTCACATGGAGTTACATTTGAAAATGTTTCGTCACCAGAGTGTAATGCGCACTTCTGTCRTTGGATGCCGCAGACGCCAACATGGTATGTCATGCCCTGCTCACAAACAMCAACCTCTCCCAGGTAAAAGGTCTTGGACTGGGAGCTTGGTAGGAAATGAACTCTTTTCAGAGTGAGAGAGATTTCCCATGGTTGTGTGACCTCTGCCACACCTTTTTGTAGCTGATCTTTGTTGGATCCACCAGCAGTGAAACCCCATCTTTGAATCTGTTCCCTCAGTTGTCCAATTTTTCGAAGTTGTTGGTCAACAAGCGTCTGCAGGACTCTCACAGCTGCAGCGTTCTCCCTCTTCACTTGACTAAGTTGTCGCTGGGCTTCCCTGTGGTCCTGCTCCACCTTCTCAAGAAGGCGCCGCTCCTCTCGCTGAGCTTCTATCACAGCGTTGTCCAGCTCACGATTCACTTCCTCTATTTCAGCTTGCTGTCGCTCCCTGAGACTCTGGAGTTCTCGTTCCCCTTTCTCCAAGTTTAAAATTGCCTGTGTCACCCATGGAGGTGAAAATGTAGGTGATTGGGGTGTAAAGATTGACTCCTGTGGGGTGTAGAATAAAGGAGGTGAGGGGGTCACCTCARGCTGATTTGAAAAGTTGTAATTCAGCAAGGCTGTCAATCCAGGGAGGGCTTTTCTTTCAGAGTGGGACCTCAGTAACATTGTGGTAAATGGGTTTCGCCTTTCTCTCTCCTTTTTATGCCTGCAAAAACAAAAATGCACAGGAAACAAAGGCAAAACTTATTGTCAATTTGTGTGTCAAAACCCATGAAACTGGTGAAATAATTGTTCTTGTGTAGAATWTTTAGAAAGATACAGCATTCTGAAGCTAGAATCTCACTGGGCTATACAGTACTCATTATTACAAGAAAATAAACAAACCTTCAGTTGCAGTTTTCTTAAATTCAAGTTTTTGTTAATAAATGACCAGATTATAAATTTGTATTTTAGTAAGTTCACCTAATGTTCTGCCCACTTTTGCCTACATCATACTCATCCCCTTGTTTATGACTTAATCTACTGGAGTACATTTCTGAAACAAGGATTAGTAGAATTGTATTATTATATCACTTGTTCCTGAGTGATGGGAGGATGGACATGGATCCACTGATTGAGATCTCATCCTCAGTAATGAGGGKATTGCTTTGGTCAGTCGTGGTGAACAAAAAGTTGATTTGAAAGCCAAAACTCTGGATCTGTTAAAGTCCCAACCCTCACCTGTAGTTATGAGCTTTGGATCATTACCCAAAAAATCAGCCATCACCCTTAGAGATAGGATGAGGAGTTCAGAGTAGAGTTGCTGCTCCTCTGGATCTAAAGGAGTCAGTTGAGGTGGTCCATCTGATCAGGATGCCTCCTGGACCTTTGGAGGTTTTAGGGGGCATATCCTACTGAGATCCTGGGTCAGAGCCAGAACTCACTGGACAGATTATTTATTCTTTCTCTAGTCTGGGAACACTTTGGGGTCCCCCAGAAGGAGCTGGAGAGGGTCTCTGAGGAGAGGGAGGCCTGGGTTTCTGTACAGGATTTGTTGCTCTCATGATCAAACCATAGATAAACAGTAAAGAAAAATGACATGATTTCTAAACTTGGACATGTAGCTTTAGATGTTTTCTGTCATAAAAAGCTCCCATGCAGGCATCAACAAACAGCTCTAGCACTCTTATGGCAGGATCCTTGCAACAACTCTGTGACTATTTGGAGAAAAAAATCGCTACAAGATTTTTCTGAACA
>NW_013952474.1:1728837-1730786 GCF_001266775.1 Austrofundulus limnaeus
CCCCAATCTTGAATATCATTTATCTTGGAGACAGTCACTCAGTATTGTTGTGATAATTTACTTTGTTCCTCAGGAGAACTGCCTGACCTACCTGTTGACTGAGGTGCACAGTATCAAATAAACCTATTAACAGTCCTGTGGCTGTTTTAAAACTGGGACACAGGTTTGCTCTTGTAACTTTACCTCTCCTGAAGGATATTTGGTTACTCCTGAGACTCTAAAGTGCTCTCAGGTAGCCCGTGTCCTTTAGTCGAGATGTTGAAATGAAATGGAATTCCAATCGTCCTTTTTTAATTTTTTTGCTCAGGTATCTGATGTTTGTGTGAACAATTACTACTGTTCATTTATTCTGTACATCTTTGTATTTGCATGGTTTGGACTCATAAAATCTTTTCATTTTAGGTGGAAATTACACAAATCAAACACAGACATGAAAACTGACTTTTTCATTTGTGACACAAGGAGACAGGAAGGGGATCTGCACAAATGGATCATATGCTGAGGTAAATGTGAAGGTAATGTCGAAGATCTAGGTAGCTTTTTAAGGTTGCCTGGGCCAAAACAAAAAGGCTTTTGAAAAGATGAAAAGGGGAGGTGTCGGTTTACCTCGATTTATTTTTTTTTTACAAAGAAGTCCAGTTTTAAATATGTGACCCCTCATCCCTACCCCAGCCTTTAATGTAATGTATTATTGATTATATTGGTACAGAAACTGACAATCAACGGGTCACAAACTTGTCAACAAGTCCCTTTCCTGGACCAGGCTCATCGGATTGTCTCCGGTTACTCGACTTTAATGTTGAATGAGAGGCGACAGTTGCTAAGTGATCCGGTTTGCTGAGGAGCTGAGACTAAAGCAGAAATGGTGCCATTCATAATCAAGAGAAATGTACAGAAATATGCATAAATGTTCTGGCTTTTTGTGAAATTTACTAATTAAGCTGTTCAAAACAAACCCAGCGCCTAAAAGCCTCCAAATCTTAAAAAGAAACTGACTACACATAAAAAGACCAAATTGAATAAATTATTTTTTAAGTTTTATGTTTGATTTAATAACAATTAATGTCTTACACTTAAAATTCGAACAATATTAAGGAGGTCCTACCTGACTTCAAGGGTTGTGCTGCTCCAGTCACGGTTTTCTCTGTTCTGTCCKCTGCAGTTACCTGTTCCTCCTCTCTCCTCTCTTCGTCACACCCCTTTCACCTCCTCATCCTCCCTCTGTTTCATCCTATTCTTCACATGTAGTTCTATAATATACTGAAATGCTCAAATCAACCAAACTCCTAGTTACTTTAGAGTTCATGTATTTTTAGATTTTGTGCAAATCCTAAATCAGTGTTTATCAGTGACACAGTTTGATCAAACTATGACAGAGATACTGTATAACTGCTCTTCTTCAGCTCCATCCTCATCTCATCGATGCTTCCTTTCCCACATGTTGGGTTTCTTTTATTAATTTATGATATGTTCACACAAATCTGACCCGAGTTTTTTACTAAATCAGATCCATATCTGAAGAGTCTGAACCGTCAGGACTCGATGAGGTCGGGGGTACGGACTGATCCAGATGTTATTATCAATACCAACATTCTGCAGGTTTAAATCTCAGAACTCGTCTTCAGCTACAGAACAGACGTCCTGCTGCTTCATCTTTTTTAAACTTTCTAGGTTCATCATGTCCTGATGACTCTGACARCAACATCTGATCAGGGTGGAACCAACGTTAGATCAGATCCTGACTTGTTGTTCCAGAACRGACATTCTGCACCTGAGTTGGAAGGAAGATAAAATGCAAACATTGGACCAAACACAGACAGGAGATAATAATTTACCGTATTTATTCATGTATAATACGAACTTGAGTATAATACGATCATCAGTTTTTGATCTTACAAAGCATAAAAATCTAATTATCAATAACCTTTGTATAATACTATCCCCCATTT
>NW_013952474.1:1732005-1733141 GCF_001266775.1 Austrofundulus limnaeus
TGACATTTCTGATCTGTGGAAGCCCATTTCCACCATCCTGATAAAAAAAAATAAAACTTGTATCTCATAATTATGACTTAGCCATCTCATAATTACAGTATGACTTAGCTATCTCATAATTATGACTTAGCTATCTCATAATTATGACTTAGCTATCTCATAATTATGAGATACTATAGCTAAGATACTAAGATAGCTAAGTCATAATTATGAGATACAAGTTTTATTTATTTTTTTTATCAGGGTGGCGGAAATGGGCTTCCATACTGATCTGACCTCGTCCTGGTGGGTTTTTGTTCAGACAGTTTTATAAAAACAGGTAAACATTTCTGCTTTTGATGACAAGTTCGGCCTCTACCTTCTGATATTTGTTGCATTGTGCAAATTGTTTMTTTTACTATAAGTGTCTCTGGCTTCACAAGTAAAATATCTTTTTAAATCAAGAGCAGGCAGCTGTAGCTCAGCAATGTTGCTATTGCAGATTTCTCAGGTCACCAGTTTGAGTCCTGGTTGGGTCAGGAATGGCATTAGACATAAAAAAAAAAAGGTTAATCAAATCTTTTAGGCAAGTTCGGAAGGATGCAGCTGAAAGAAAATTGTAGTTAAAGAAATGAATATATAAAAGAATTGGGTCTGTTCCTTACGGATCAGCCGGTTTTTGATCCGGCTGGAAGTGATGACAAGCCGAGAAGAAGGAGCTTCCCTGTTGAAAATCTAATAATAACTGGGCCAAACTCCGCCCACTGGGTGCGTCACTTCATCTGCGTGTATGTAGTACCTGTTAGATTTGTCACCTGTTCGGCTGCTAGGACTGTTTGAAACAAACAGCTGGAAGTCCTGGACATATTTCTGAGACAGTCTGGATCCGAGTTAAAGACTGTTAGCTTGCTAGTTGTTAGCTCCGAGAGACTCTGACATGGCTGCAGCCTGCTGTGGTGAGTTAAATTATTTTGTGTTTGTTTTGTAAGTTAAAAATTAGGCTTTTATAGTTTAATGTGAGGCTTTGTCAACAGATGAGTCAAACAAAAAACATGTCTGATTAGCTAATGTTGGTTAGCTAATGTTGGTTAGCTAATGTTGGTTAGCTAATGTTGGTTAGCTAATGTTGGTTAGCTAATGTTGATTAGCTCCAGTGG
>NW_013952474.1:1733361-1736756 GCF_001266775.1 Austrofundulus limnaeus
TGTGTGTGTGTGTGTGTGTGTGTGTGTGTGTGTGTGTGGTTCACCTGAGGACAAACAAGCTCGCAGCTGTTGTGTGACGTGTCAGAAAGCGAGGTGATGGAAATTAATACAAAACACAAATAAAATAAGTGCCATGGAGCACCAGTGAGTCAGGTGGGTGTTGGAGACCTCTTTTTATCTCATTTTATCTCTGTTAAAAATAGTCCACAAACTATCAGCTTTGCTTCTTCCTCTTTGCCATGTTTACTTTGAACTCGCGTTTGATTTAGAGAGGTCTCGCAAGATATCCTGTCTAACATTTGAATATTTTTGAGTGAAATCGGTTCGTGTGTGTTGTGTTTTCATTGCAGTGTGGCTGTACACCCCTCACAATAGGACCAAACCTGGTATATCTGAGTTTTTATTCTCATGTGTGGGGTCTCAGTCTTTGAAAGTCAGAAGATAATTTTAAAATCTTGCCATGTGAACCAGGCATTGGATGTTTGGTCTGTTTATTCTTTGGTCTTAATGGTAAAGCCCCCTTGGTTAGTGCTAGAGAAAACACCTTTGTAGCCTTTAGCTACTGTTTAACTACTTGTAACCAACCCTTTATAATTTTTTTTTTTAGCTTTTACCAACTGTTTTATTGTTTTTAGCTACCTTTTTACTAATGTTAGATTAGAGATACTTTGTTTTGGCTAATTTTAGATTTGAGCTAGCTTTTGCCTTTTCTTCATCTTGCCTTTAGCTGGTGTTTTCATTTGTTATTCTATCAGCTCAGTTTTAGCGCACAGTGTTTCCTGTAATTTGACAGAAAATGCACTTTCTTCAGTTAATGATGTGTTTGTGTGGACATGATGACATGAGGACACGAGTACATGGTGACATGTGGACTAGGGCTGCAACAACAAATCAATACAATCTTTAAAAAGATCGATTAATTAAAGTGTTGGAAACAAATTTCAATATCGAGTTGTGTCGAGCGATTTATGTGCCACTCGACATGTCGCAGAGACGTTTACCTCACCCACAGTGCTGCACTTGCACAGTCATCAACTGGCTGGTTAGGGAGCAGAGTTGTAAGAAGTCCAAACAATGTTTTAATATTTATTTTCCCTGAGTCATTGAATAATCGAAAAAATGAACAACCAATTAAACAATTATTAAATTGTTAGTTGCCACCCTAATGTTGACATGATGACATGAAAAAGCGTGGACATTCGAACATGAGGACACAATGGCATTAGAAAATGCGGGCATGATGACGTGGATATGACATTTGGACAGGAGGACATAATGGCATTTGGACATATGGGCTTGATGACATGTTGACATAGTGATGTGGACTAGAGCATGAGGACATTATGACATGTYGGCATGAAGACATGGACTTGACATTTAGACATGATGTAATTTGGACATTATGACATTCGAACATGACACGATATGTGGACATGATGACATTTGCACGTGATGTAATTTGGACATGACGAAGTGAACATGATGTCATTTAGACATTATGACATTTGGACATGATGTCCAAATGTCTCTTAGCAGGTCATTAAAGCCTGCACCAATTAAAGCTCTCTGGTAGATAAATCAAAGTAAACCTTTCTGTTCAGTGATGAAATCATATTTGGTATCTGAGCCTAGGTCTGTGAGCAGCAGAGGTTCTGTCTTTGTGGTCCAATTATCTCCACACTCTCACACAGGGCAGCGTGTCCTTCTGGACACAGATGGGTCCCGAGCCTTGGGTGTGTGCTGGATGTCACGCGGGGGTCCTACAGGCCGCCTCGCCTGGTGCCGTGACTGATTGTTTCCATCTTCAGCTCTGTCAGTGGAGATGGAAAATCATCCCGGCCTGAGGTGGCGCTCCGTTATTGATATCTCCGTTAAAACTCTGCGATGCAGCTGCTCGACATCACCGCAATTAAATCTACATGCAGCTCCGAGCCGGGCCGCGTGGCAGAGAGTAATGGGCCCAATAGTTACTGTAGCAAAACAATAATGGGATTCATCATAACAACCTGATACAGATATATGTACAGTATCTATCTGGTGACAGAGAGGCTAATGGGCTTTTATTACGGCTCATAGATAAAGGCTACACAACAACACATCACTTGTTGCAAACAAACAATTGAAAAGAAGCTTCTTTGTGGACAGAATGATAAAAGGCGGTCAAGAAACTGAACTCTGGTACTTTGCACACAAAAGGTAATATTAGGTGATGAATATGGTAATGGTCCTCATTCTACTGGGACTATCTCCTTTCAGAGGGGAAGATCTGCTTTGGCTGTTAGATTCGATTAATTCCTCTTCATGCCACTCCTCATTTCTGCACCTAACCCCCTCCACCACCATTCCACAGCCTCTCCAACACTTTCAGGCCTATAATATTATACGAACAATCGCAGAAACAAAACGAGCTGGAACAACCAAGATGGGAACAGATGGCACATAATTGCCTGGTGGAGGAAGCCAGGGAGTCAATTTTTACCCATCCTGGGGGAGTTGCAGTTGCAAGGAGGGGAGGTGAAAAGAAAAAAGAAAAAAAAGTGCAGGTGCATTTGTTTTGATCAGCCCTGGCCCGGAGGAGGCGTCTGAAATTTTTTTATCACACACGCATTAGGAGAAGGAGGAGGAACCTAACGAGGAGCTTTGCGGGGCGAGACTCGGGAAGTGACGGTGAGATCTTATTGAGCAGAACAGAGATCTGTGGCCGAGTTAATAGCAACAGATGCATCCCAAATTGTTATCACGCAGAAAGTGTTGCAAAAACTGTCAAACTTTCAGATGGTGACCGTCTGTCCTAGCATTCACTAACAAGATTTCAAGGTTTGGAAATGAATTTCCCTCTTAAAAATATTTAATTTTACTATTGACCAACAGTCAATTAGAAAACTGAAAAAGAGAAAGATTTTCTACTACAATACTTTTACAATCTCTTTAAATGGCATAAAGTTAAATAAAACAGATAACAGGAAGTTTGGAATCTAAAGGAACAAACAACCCACTTAAAACCTCTTCAACCAGGAACCACAGAATCAAGGACCAATACTGGTCCATGGATCATTACGTACTGGTACACAGAACAATAGTAAAAAACATATTTTAAAAAAAATCTATAGAAAATTTTGATTTACATTGTTGTGCAGCATATTTTTATTTGAGAAACAATGGCTGTGTCCAAAACGGCAGGACGGGTCCTCCGAAGGCCGAATTTGTCGGCCGCATACGTCACAGCGCCGCGACGAAGGACGTCCAAAACCGAAGACTCCTCCGATGCGGCCGACAAATACGTCCTTCCTTTTGCCCGAATTGAAGGACAATTGAAGGGATCCTTCCCGGCCCAGCATATCCCATAATGCATTGCGGCCCGACCGGATATTTTTTTTATGCTAGTAATGGCGGAC
>NW_013952474.1:1737583-1753726 GCF_001266775.1 Austrofundulus limnaeus
ACCAAGGACCTGGCCCACCTCGACCGGGTAGTCTGGGTCCTCCGGAGGACCCGGCCTGTCTTTTTGGACACAGCCAAACACTTCCATTTAGGTATCCCTAGCAGACTTACAAGCTAACTCTAGCAAACCTATAAGACAATGATAGCAGACCTACAAGCTAACTGTAGCAGACCCACAAGCTAACCCTATCAAACCCACAAGCTAATAGTAACAGACGTACAAGCTAAACCTATCAAACCTACAAGCTAAACCTATCAAACCTACAAGCTAATCCTAGCAAACCTATAAGTTAACCGTAGCAGACATACAAGCTAAACACAGCAAACCTACAAGCTAACTGTAGCAGGCCCACAAGCTTATGGTAACAGACATACAAGCTAAACCTATCAAACCTACAAGCTAATTGTAGCATAACCTACAAGATAACCCTAGCAAACCTATAAGCTAAACGAAGCAGACGTACAAGATAAACACAGCAAACCTACAAGCTAATCCTTTCAAACCTACTAGCTAGCAAACCTCCAAGATWACAATATCAAACCTACAAGCTATACCTATCCAACCTACAAGCTAATTGTAGCATAACCTACAAGTTAACCCTAGCWAATCTATAAGCTAATAACTATYACTAAACCACGAGCTAAACACTGCAAACCTATAAGCTAATGGTAGCAGACCTACAAATTATCCAAGCAATCATACAGGCTGTGTCTCAGTTCAGGGGCTGCAGCCAACCTAGACCGCGGCCCACAGAGGTCACAGCCAATGTAGTCTGGGTAGGCTGCATAAAATGACTGTGAGTGTGAAATGAGATGGTCTAGCCCAGTGGTTCRCAAAGTTGGGGTCGGGACCCAAAGTGGGGTCCTGAAAAATCAAGGTGGGGTCCTGAAAAGATTTTCTAAATTAATTACATTTTTGTCTTAGTTGCCTAAAATGTATAAATGTAGAATAATAAATATTGTTACTATGCCCATGTTTAGTTGACCTGATACATATGTTTTATCATCCAAAAACAGTTGTGGGCTCAGGTCTCTGCTACTGTTATTTTGTGGGTCAAACGCTGAAAAGTTTGGGAACCACTGGTCTAGCCTTCAGTTGATGTATGTTTGCGTGGCGACGCGCTACCCTCTTACCATGGTGTTACATTTTATATCACATGCCTTCAGACTTGAAATGTGTTGGAACATGTATTCACGTYTCTTTGCATTTCTCCTGTTGGATGGGCTTATAACTCCAAATAAATTTTTTTGTTAAATATAGTTTACTAGTTAAATAATAAAAAAAACATACTAGGATGACCCCATCTAAAAATAACCAACTACTGAAGGGTATCTGGAACAAAAATCTTATGAAATTGTAAAATTTGTATGTTTTAATCTAATGTTGGGATATATTCACATTCGCTCACAAAGTAAGCATGCTCACTAATGTTAGTATACCCTGAGTTTTAATACTCTATTACAACTACTATTAATTTGTTTGTTTGTTTGTTTTTACTATTATGATGTGCTAACAACGGCATGGAGATATATTCCTGTTGCTACTCTTGATTTTATTGTTTAAATATGGATAAACATTTAAAAATAAATTAACCGATAACYGTCCCCATTTCTTCATTTCACTTTGATCACATTTAATTCCTCCGAGCTGGAAATGTCCCCAGATTTAATGACAGAAARTGAGTCACCTTAAGCTAACYGCTAGCATGAATAGAACCGAGGCCGAATTGAACAACTGCCGTTGTAAAATAATAAATCTTCAACATTTTGCTGCTGCTTATAGGAATGTTAATTTATAAACTTRTACACTGTCGTCCATTTTACTGATAGCCGTCTGCTCATCAACCCTGTCATGATGCTCAAAGAGCATTCTGCAACAGGTAAGATAATGATTGTTCACAACATACACAGAACTCCAGTTTTACCAACAGAAACACATATTTCCCTAAATGTGAATCCAAAATCKATTTGAATTTGAAAAACRAAACGCCTGCTGTATGTTTGTGGCTAATTTAACTGATTTATCGTCTTAAGATGATTGTTCTGATGTAAGTTTGGTGATGACTGTATTCTGGGAGGGTTGGATCCTGACTACAAAGCTGGACAGCACCACTCGTCGGCGCCCACTTCATCCTTGGACACGAATCGGTCACATATTGTACCAAGATGAATTCTTGTCCCAGCGTGCTCTGAGCGCTGACCACATCTGTTCAATTACCAGCATGGAAAGTGCATTACCATTGGCTTTGTTGTTGGAGATGCTTGATTTTCTTAGTAAAAAAAGGCGGATGAATTTATAATGTCTCCATCCCCTCTGTTGTGAATCTCTTCAATGGACCGAGGSCCCCGGATCAGAATGAGCATTTTGATGAGCTACAGACGTCTCCTCTTTTTACAATCCCAAACTTGCGCCGGCTGCCCAATATCAAACTAATAAATTACAGCCCCCGTCTCCCACATAACTCACTGATAAATAAAAAAAAAGGTCTGCCACAGTGTGCAGCTGTGACCCAGGGTTACCTAGCAACAGGTCATGCCCAGACGTGATGCACAAGGTGGAGGTGCACCTCTAAGGAGCGGGGAAGGAGGGAGGGATGCAGGTGGAGGAGTTGGTGAGGAGGAGGGGGAGGGAGGGATGGGACTCATCCTCACTTTCTGTGACCCTTGACAGATAGAAAACGCACTCGGAGGAAACGGGGTTTGATTGACAGGGATATTCGGGGAACCAGAGACGACTTCTTCACCACTTTCAGGCTGAGACYCTCAGTCCAAATGTAGCAATCAATGTTCTTTCACAAAGAAAGCTCTTCTTTATTAAAATAAAACATGAAAAAGGAGGACATTTGCTATCAATGGTTTTAGAAGGTAAAGGTGATAATGCTTTTGCCCTGGTCTGTGTGTGTGCACTTTAATGAAACTAAAAGAAATAATCACTGCTTCCACAACTAATTATGTATTGGACTCAGACTAATTCAAAATGACAACTACAGCTAATCTAACGATTCTATAATAGATAATACATGATTTATCAGTGGTTTTCATTTGAATTTCTATGATTCTACCATTTCTTTACAATCAAATAAATGTTAATTTGCCTCAAACTCATTAGGGTTTTTGTAAAGATTCCCTTAGAACAGTGATTCCCAACCAGGGGTATGCAAGCATATTACAGGSGGTYCGTGAAAATTTCCCAGGTGTGCAAAAAAAATAAAAAATAAAAATAGGACTGATGTATGTAGGGCCCTATGATTTCCGCAATGTGTAAAATGCAAACAGAATCACAAAACCGACACAAAATGGAATCATGTATAAACGCAGAATCTCTTAGAATTTGCTCATTTGGGGTATTTGATGTATTTTGGACAATACAATGTATTTTGGATGCTGCTGCTTCRTGCACCTGCCTTTACCTGGTTTATGTATTTAATTACTTATTTAATTTCAAGAAAACTTTTTTATCTTTTTGTTTAATTTGAGCTGAAAAGAATAAAATGCCTGAGAATTAAATGTTCTAGGGGGTTCAATAAATAATTTTCATTTAATAATTATCTGTTGTGCATCATAGTTTTGGAGAATCATAACGTTTGACAGAGAGGGTACTAGTGGTATGACGAAGTGGCTCAGGGGGTACACAAGTCCAAAAAGGTTGGGAACCACTGCCTTAGAAAACAGCAAATATTCCTCACCTTCATTTACAAATAATTTCTACAGTTATTGTTATGTTCATTTGTGGTTAGTCACAATCAGCTATGATAAGCTACAGTCAGTTACCATAGTTTTACTTTCTGTCATTATTAGTTATGATCAACAGACAATCAGAAATTCTCTAGAGTTTATTAACATTTCGGCTTATTTGCAGGTGATCTTTAGCTCCAATATTATCTTCCATGCTCCACGACTGGATTTCCTGCAAACTGACTCTACTTCCGTTGACTTATGTCTTCACAGCTTAGTGGGCTTCTTTTCAGAAGAAGAGAGAACTTTACCTTTTCTCTTTTTCTCTTTCCATCGTTCTTCCTCTGACTCTGCTCACATCTGTGTTTTTACAGACTGAGTATCAAGACTGTCTGAAGTGAACTCTTCAGGGTTCGAATGTAAACAAACTTGTGGCTGCTGGCAACAAAACATGACTTTGTTAATTTTAGTCATTTATTACAAATCACTCTCTAGGCTAGGCCTGTCACGATAACACATTTTACTGGACGATAAATTGTCTTAGCGGTAATATCATTGGAGACCAGTTTAAACGAATTTAATGATATAACAACCCCTGTTTACAGAAGTTTACATTAAAATGTACACAGTGTAAAAAGAAAAAACAACTGTCGGTAATCCCAAGGCGTCACCAGCTGTGTGAAGGCATCAGAAAACTGAAGACGCTCCTCTGGATAAAGGCCTGTTTACGGGCTCTCCTGCTACAGAGGTTAGAGACCATGCACCTGACAAATATGTACCTGACACCAGAGAACACTCCTCTCTGTGCGAAGAAGTAAAAAAAGAGGGAGACACGAAGAAAACAGAAACAGGCAAATGAAAATTATTGTCTTCTTTTTAATTTATCTTCCTCAGTTGAATTTATCATACGATTGATTTATTTTTTATTGTGACAGGCCTACTCTAGTCTTTTGAGTAGTAAAGAGTGCTTTATTCAGTGGTCATTTTACTGTAGATGTGCAAAAAAATCTAATTAAAWACCTTTTTTAAAAATGCTGTGTTTTGACAGCTGTTATGGCTCAATAGGGTTAGATATGAAGCACACGAGCTCATAATTTTGTATCAGACTGAACATAACATCATGTAAGAGATTTGACCAAAACAACTTTATATCAATCATTTCTCATCYTAAGAGGATTTTAGTTTAAAGCTCTGACATGAAAAGCAGCGGGGGATTCTTTCAAGAATGCTTTTAATTTGTAGTTTGTTTTACATGCACCGAAAAAGGAAACAATCAAATTTCGTTTGCGATAATTCCCCCTTCTGAAGAGTCAACTTGTCTCGTCCTCTAATCTCCTGTATGCATACATTATCACGCAGAGGAAGCACATTTTTCACACCGAAGTACACAATCGGCCTCCCAACCTCGGCGCCGGGAGAATTCTCTGACGAAAACCCCAACTGACAGGCCAAAAAAGATTGAGCGAAAGCACTGGAGACACACGACCACAGAGGTGCTCCATGTCTTTGCCAGAGCGGCGCGAGATGGAAATAAATGTTCAGCGTRATTCACCCCCCACCCCCCACCATCTTTGCTCTTCCTCTGTTGCCTGTGCTACGAACCCTCAAGGGGGCTCTGCAGCTGTGTGGAGTTAGCACATGGTCGAGTTAGGGGCCACACACACACACACACACACACACGCTGACAAATACAGACTTTGGCCTTGAATTGAATATGTTATGTAAACTGTAATAAGGTGTTCCTTGATAAGAAGAAAACTGAGTGTTTTCAAAAGCTCAGCTCATTACGTTAAAACAATTTGTTCTACTGTAAATGTTTGTATAAGCTCAGTATTAAAAATATGTGTCCAATACTGTGTACGTATACACATTAAGTCACAGAATCCAAACAAGAATAGCGGATAATTTGACAACGTTAACATTTAGTATTACATGTAAAATATGTGATTCTTTAAGATTTTGAATCTGATGACTGACTTCATCTTTACATCGTACCAGCCAGCAGTTACACACACCGACCATTTCAGTTCTGTGACTTCCTTATTGAAGTTAAGGGATCCCTGGTTAGTTGTAGCATTAGAGTGTAGTTAATAAACATACATTTTAACTGTAAAATAAAGACTGTAAAAATACTGTAGGATGTTTAGTTTTTATCATTTTTAAACTTAAAGTTTAAAAATATATTACACGGATGGGGCCATTTTATTTACACGCAAAGCATTCTGGGTAAATGATGACGTGGATAGGTCCTCGGTGCAAGGCACCGAGTCGGTACTGAGTGTAAGATCACTTCTGAGTGAGCTATATCCACCCTGTAGGTTAATCTTGGACAATATCTGATGATCGACTCTTTTAAATGAAACCAAAGAGTGTTGACAGAGAGGAGAAGGTAGAAATGACTCCACCTTTTCCGAGGTGAGTACAAAGTCCTAGATAACATGTTGATTTAATTTTCCTCCTACATCACAGGACCAGCAATATGACTACTCTGCACACATAATACTTTGATTTGATTCGAGCATTGTCATCAGTGTACGTATGTTCCCATTCAATGACGGAATTTGTACTCTGCATTTGAGCCATCACACTGAAGGGATTTGGCAAGGATAGATCCAGGGCGCAGGCAAGGTTTCAAAATGTAACAAAAAGGTTTAATAAATAACAAAAAGAGGGCTGCTGGCAGCAAACTTACAAAATAATGTTGATCATCAGGCACGAGGGGAACAAAGCACAAGGAACCAGGACAGACAAACACGACAATGATCTGACAAAAGACAGAAACAGGGCAGGGCTTAAATACACAGAAAACTAATTACTAAACAGAACACACCTGGGGAGAAACACAAGGGTGACAATCAAGGAGATGTGGGACAGCTGGGCTGAGAAACACAGGGGAACACTGAAAACACTAGAAAACTAAGGAAAATAAACACAGACCATGACACACACTTGATGAACACCCAACTGGAGCAGTGGGCAGCTATGTAGGTAGGTGTCTTGCTCAATAACACCACGACATGTGGGCATGGTGGGGAGTCGAACCTGTGACTATTGGGTCCCAAGCCGGCTGCTCTACCACTACACCCCAGCCTCCCCGTACTGTACATTTCAATAATGACGCTCAAACAGTATATCGTTCATTTCTGATAGTGTGCGTGGCCTAAATCAGGTCTTTAGCTAGAGGGGTGTCGAGATGTCCTCTTTTAGTTTGCAAAGCCCCATTTCTCTTTACCAAAGCCTTTGTGGATCTTCGGACTTGGGTCTTGGCAAAACTTTGATCTTTGAACTTTGAACTACTTCCCACTAGGAAAAGACCTTGGGGTAGATTCTGACAGATTTGTAGTACCTCAATGGGATACTTGAGTTAAAGTATCTTACTATAAAATTACTTTGTTAAAAGTTAAAGTCTTCTTTAGAAAATAGAAAATAACGTATCTGACATTTATTGTACTTAAGTATCAAAAGGAAATTTCTGACATAAAATGTATTTAAGTGTAAAAATTAAAACTAATGAGTGAAAATTAGCTATTGAAAAAATTTTTCTAAAATGACATTTGTTAGGAGGTGATCTCTCCAAAACACCTAAAGGCCGTAATGCTAATATGTATTTAGGCTGCAATAGGTAAACTGTCACTGATTGTGGAATTAAAATTGTTAGCTGAGAAAACAGAGAAGCTCTCAAAGATTTTCTGTCTTAAATAAGATAAATGATGGTTGCTTTGAAACTATATAATGAATCCTCCCTTTATTAGTTCCCAAAATAACTTTCTAATTATTCTTTTCTATTGATGTTTTGGGATAGTTTTTGAGTGTAAACAAAGTTTTATCAGTGTTCTGAGGCTGTGTAGTACACAGGTATCAGGGGGATGAGTGACTCTTCATGCGGTTAATGGACAGCTTACACACATGACAATAATTCACCGTTATAGCAAATGTGACATACACCATCAGACGCTGGTATGAGTAAAACGGGCATCCATCACAGATGCTAACAGCTCTGATTAAAAATACATAATCTGCAAACGGCCCCCTGGTACCGCCGTCAAGCCATTTTAGGTCTAATTGCAATTGGTCTCCGCTACGATCAAAGGCAAGTCACACCTGCTCGCCCGCCGCTTTCGTTTCGCTGATTACACTTTCAAATTTCATCAACGTCAAGTGGGACGATATGAAATTATGGCGTAAACCTGTTTACCCCGTGGTCAGTAGCTTCACATTCCCAGCTCTGTGCTGGACGTTCTGCCTCTCGCTGTGGCGTTTATCCAATCAGGTGTGTTGGACAGGAGCAGTCCTGATACAAACACAACGACGAGCTGAGACAAACTGCTTTTCCCCTCGTCTACCTGCCACCTGGGTCTCGTTGTGGGGGGACGGGGGGGCTGAGTGACGAAGCATCTAGAGGAAGAGTGCCGAGCCTTCACTCAGAAGGCTCGGCACCCAGCACTCACCCAATTTACACCTCTCACTTCCCTGTAAACCCCACCCAGCATCCCCCGGCGCCGGCACCATGCTAACCATCACCTCCCTGCTGGCACAGCCATGAGTGTGCGCACTTTTGTGTGTGTTTGTGAAATGTGTGTGTGCAAAACTGAGAGCTTGTGCATGTGTGGCATCCTTGGGGGAACACTGTGTTCAACCTTCGATGAGGGTTCATTTATGAAAGATTTCTTCAGGTTTTTATTATGTAATTATTTTCTTCTCTTCGAAGAATGGGTGTGGCAGAAGATGATTTTAGGATTTAATCTTTGACCTGATTAATCTTAATATTTTGTYCATTTTAGCTTGGCTGCTCTCAGTTCTTAGTGTTAGACTTRAAACTTTAAACCAGTTTTTTTTTCTATTAACAGATAGGCCAAGTAAAACTGGAGTTGTGATAAATAATATACACTTTTTTTTTTAGAAAAATGACGTCCAATGTAGTGAACAAGAAACATGAAACTGTGGAAAAAAACACGGCAGTCTGCTGTTAAGTTTCATCGTTCTCTCCTGAGCCAAAAAAATAGAAATCCCCCGATAATTTTTCTGACCAAGGCCCAAAGTTATTTGTTAAGCAGCAAAAAATCTACAGGTAGAAGAAAATAAAGACATGAAAGTTGAATGAAGTTCGGCGGCAATGGAGGGACAGTGAAGAGCAGTAAAATTTATTTAAATTTGTAATATTTGTAATTTTCATCGTGCTCATATTTTATAGTTAGTGTGTAGTTTGTCTTTAGTTTGGTCAGTTTTGGTCTGTGTGGAGCTGCACTCAGAGGTTCGACTGACAGTGCAGAGGGGAAACGACACAGCCTGCCCACCTTCTCCAGAACCACGCTGGCTGGTTCAATAGAACCAAGTATCAGATCTGAGCTCAGGAGAACCTAGGATGTTTATGTTGTCCCAGAGGTAAGCAGGTCTCGTCCACAGAGAACACCTGGAATCCAGCTAGACCCCCTTTCCCCTCAGAGTTAAACAAATCTTTGTTTTAGCCAGACATTCTTTTTATCTTTTTTTCCCATTCAGCAACCTAATAGATGTTTGCATTGTTATATTTTATACAAGTGTCCAAGTTTAATAAAATGTGAGAAATCCACATTTTTTGTTTATTCAGTCAGTATTTAATACAGCTGGCAAAATAAACTGTAAAAATACAGCATAATGATGTGCTTCTTTTCAGCATGTTATAAAAAATATCCCTTCGTGTTATGGAAAAACACTTGATACAAGAGAAAACTCAGGTTTTTCAGAAAATCTCCACTTATCAAATAATCATTAGTCGATTGATAAGATCAATCAACTTTAATTCATTAARTGATAACTTGCAGTTTACCTAATCATGGTACAAGTGTTTCATATCAGTTGATGTTGATAATTTAGTTTTTATGTTTCACTTATTCCTGTTGCACACATTTTCTCCTCCTCCACGTCATTCTTTTTATTTATTTATTTATTTGAAGCAGTCATGAGGCACGGCGGCGAATCATGAAACTGCTACTATYCATGTTACTCAACAGGTTGTTGCTAGCTGACCAAAGAGAGAGTGAGTTAGTTGATGCCACCAGTCTGGCTGTGGATAAAGCCTTTCCTCTGCCTACATCCCCCAGAATGCTGGGCTGTTCTAGATTGGAGTTCAGTGAAATTATTGACATCCTARCAGACAGATTTTCTGTTGATATTGATCACAGGTCTATTGCAATATACTCGTTGATTTGGTTTTATTGCTCAGCCCAACCCTAACATTTCCTAATTCCTGTATTTTCAATACTTTTAGACAGTAAATCTGGACACTTAGTTTACTTGGTAGGAAACGTTTTCAGGAACCTTGGTAATTTTCTTTGTKATTTTTTTGACCCCTTTCTGTTTTAATACAGGAACCAGGGTTACCCAGGTGTATGTTTACTCACTGGTAGTCTTTCCTGTCCCACCAGACCCAAATGTATTAGGGTTCCATCTAGGGCTGCCGCGATTAATCAATTAATCGATTAATTGATGACTAATCGATTATTAAAATCATCGATGACTAATTTAATAATCGATTAATCGGTTTCTTTTTCTTTTTTTTTTTTTGTTGTTGTTCTTTACTTTGGTTTTCTCTCCAAACTCTTTGACACCTTCCACTGCCACATCTGCCTTTCTGTCCTTGACACACATGCACAGTAGTGCTAACTGGGGTAGGCTGTGGACGTCACAAGACATTACACAGACAGGCTCTGGTATCATGGCTACCCAGCAACGGAGCTCAAAAGTGTGGGATCATTTTAAGAAAATGAAAGAGAAACCTGTGCAATATCTGCAGAGCAGAACTTGCCTTACACAGCAATTATTTTTAGTTAGCATACAGCTAAAATCTAACCATGGTTATATAATAGCAGCTGCATTCTGACGTGATAAGCTGTATGTTTTATATTCAATTAGCATATGATCTGATTAGTRGACTAATCGAAAAAATAATCGGTGATTAATCGATTATAAAAATAATCGTTTGTGGCAGCCCTAGTTCCATCACAGTAGCTTTATAAATCTGCTCACGTTTCTTTAAAGTTTGAAGTCACTACATTCTAGATTTAGATTCCTTTGATTCTGTTAAGGTTAAAGTTTTGCGCCCCTTCCCTACACCTCTCTGTAGTTTCAGGAATGATTATTTAAAGTAATTTTAAGTTTCCTACAGTTACATGTGTCAACAAAGTTCAGTTTATTATGCTTCATGAGTTAGCCTCGTTAAAACAATTTGATATTTATTTGACCATGTGCGACACTTCAGCAGTGCAGTGTTTAAGAGGAGACACATGCCAGCTGAAGTTATTTGCCTCATCAGCCCTGAACTTCAGCCTCAGTGGAAATGCAAAAAACCACGGCTCAAAAATGGTCGGGCAATTAGGTTCAGGGTAGTTTCCTGTACTCCTYAACCTTAGTAGTTTCAATAATCCTCTACATAATGTTATTGCACAAATTAAACTCATATGTCCGTGGCAACAGCAGCGGCAAGCAGTAGCACTTCCAGCAGGAATATCATAATTTTTCTGTTGAAATAACCAAGTAAACCAAACCCTAAATGTTTAAATAATAACCTTTGTGAGAACTGCTATGAAAGTTTGAAGTCTTCAGCTGTTTTTAGATGGCAGGAATTAATTCTAGAATCATGTTCATCCCTCCATAGATCGATCATCCATCTATCTACCCATCTATTTATCCATCTATTTATCCATCTAATTGTCTGTCCATCCATCTATCCATCCATCCATCTATTTATCCATCTATTTATCCATCTATTTATCCATCTAATTGTCTGTCCATCCATCCATCCATCCATCTATTTATCCATCTATCCACCGTTTGTCTGTCCATCCATCTGTTCATCCATCCATCCATCCATCCATCCATCCATCCATCCATCTATCCACCGTTTGTCTGTCCATCCATCCATCCATCCATCCATCCATCCATCCATCCATCCATCCATCCATCTTCTTGGTCCAGAGTAAGGTCTTGGGGGCAGAAGCTTGTTCAGGAATGTACAAACTTTTCTCTCAAACTATTCCTCTAAATGGGAGAGATGACGTATGAAGACAAAGCACCAGCAGCTATTTTTTTTTCCCTTTTGAATTTAACATTTTTCAAACTCACATTTTTATTTTGTGCACAGGTCAAAACTGAGCCTCCTGTCACTCAGAACCATGTTAAACCAAAGCGACAAACCGAACAGGAGGACACAGCTGCTGGTTATTGCACAAAAATTAAAGTGTGATTTTACAGTCGGCATGCGATTCAATTTTTTACGATTACGCACAAGAAATGGGTTTTAAGAATCGACACGCAAGTATCAACCACAGCAAAACAAATGTGATTATTTGTTTGAACCAACTTGACGCAGAATCAAACTTTTTCAAATCCCAGAATCCTTTTCAGCTGCTTTGCAGTAAAGTTCCTCTGAACTGAGCTTAACCCCAACTTAAAATGATGATTAAAAAAGGCTGTGTGGGGGGAAAAACACCCTCCCTTACAGGGTTTGAAATGATGTAGCTACTGTACGTACGGCCTGTTTAAACATCTTGACAGGATTAGAGTGGAGTTAAACTGCTTTGCGGGTGCAGTTAATTGAAGCGGATGAGGTTTTTAATAAAGCGTGCAGTGTTAGCAGCTGACAAATGGTTCGGCTGACTCACATGGGAAATTGCATTTAATGGCATCAGGTATGTGCTTTGCTGGAGCTTATCACATTACACTGATGGGCGCACATTTGTGCTCACACGCACCTGCATACGTGTACTCACACACTCTTTGATCTTGGTTTTTGGGGGGTGTGTGTCCGTGTGCGTTTGTGTATATGATGGCCTAAATAAACCCACAAAACATGTTAATTCATGCTTACCTGACCACTCAAGGTGTTTTTCCTTAAGGAGTTGGATAATGGTTCAGTGGTGTGCATCACGGGGAGCAAAACTGTTCCAGTAGGTCAGTTTTTCTAGTACGGACAGATGGGCTTTCCCTTCAACTATCACTGATATGTTGAAAGTTTGTCCCAGAYTTGTGATACTAATGTTGGTAAAATGTTTTCGAGAACATGTGACCCATTAAATCAAATCTAATCAGGGATTAAGTCTAAATTTAGTCAAAATAAACTAAGAACATTTTCAGATTTCAGTTTTTTTATCTTTATTTTGACAGCTTATTTTTAAAGATGGCACAGATTAGCGTTTTTTTTCTTTGTTTTTTTGTATAATCACACTCAAGAAGTTCTGACCAGTCATGCAATACTTAGACATTAGTTCTGAAAGAGAGGGTCATGCACAGAATGGGGTCTTGAAGGAAGTGTGAAGAGCATTCCTGGCAACTCTTTCTGACATTTATGTTTATCTGACCTTCAAAAATCTGTAGTTTTCAAATCTGTAGTCTCATTTGATGTAAGCGGGAAGTGGGGTGTCAGAGTCTCAACACAAGAAAAGCATGGATTTTTTTGGTACGATGTTGTGGTGTGGCAGAGTGGGTTGGAGGTGGTTATTTAATTTTATTTATTGGGTTTTAGTTTACATCCTACAGGCTCTAAGACATAAAATACATTTGGAACTGAATTTAAAACAAAAATCTGTGATATTTTTCCATAAACATGCAAAATGGAGGAAAATGTGTGTAATTTTCGTCAATCGATACAAGTTGACATGTATGAAAAAGACGAGATTTTCATTGCGTAACCACATTGACGAGACACAATTTCACTCGTATTCTGAATACATCCTGCAATCACATTACGACAGTCAGGTAAGCATTTGTACAGTGCCCTGAGCTGAAGTGGGACCGTAAGGGACTGTACTGAAATGGCCAAATGCAACGACCATTCAAAACACTGAGGGCATTGAAATGGCTGTCATGCTCGTGTTACCCCTTTGAGTGAAGGGAGCCTTGTGACACCTGACAGCAACACAGGTAGCAGTTTCATTAGCCTGTTTACTGACCTTTGGCACAAGCTGCATTGATTCTGAAGTTGTTGTTCAGTCAAAGCTGGTTAAATAATTATCTGACATGCTTGTTTAGTTCACTGTTTACATCTGAACCTGCCTCTGGTTAGCTGCTTTGGTGCAGCTTGTATTTATCGAACAAAGCGATGTGCGGGAAGTATCGATACATTAACTTTAGTATGGATACAGTCAGAGAGAGACAAATATTACTGTTATATATTTCTGTGGATTCACAGTTATCCAGGACATGAAGCAACTGGACTTCTGCTCTGTAGCTGAAGACGTGGAGCTACTGCATGAATCAAGGTTAGTGTCTTTATTGTATGGATCAATCTGTTTACCCCCACCTCACAGAMGTAAGTCAAATGAAATAAGAAATGAACATTTAGACTGCAGTTGCTTTGAAAAACATCAGATATCTGTTTTAGTACCACATACGAAAAAGGCTTTGGTCCAATTTGAAAAAAATCTGATTTGTTACGTTCAGACTGTCATAAAAAAATCTGATTTAGGRCGTATATGAACAAATCCTAAAGGCTGTTGTTAGAGTGGTGGATGACCCTATGTTTATAATAAATTAATATAAATCTTCCCACAAATATATTATCAAACTATTTGATGGCACATTTGACTTCACCATTGAATACATGGTGGAAATAAGAAATATGAAACATAAAATATACAAAACATGTAGTGTTTATAGTTGTAGTTTTGATTTACTTTTTTTAAATTAATTTTTTCTTGAACAAGTAAATGTAGAAAAGTTGAAATAATCACAAAAATAATAATAACAAGCACTTGGAAAAAAAATCAAAAGGGCAAAGGGCAAAAACAGGACATGCTTTGCTGTTGTCAGCTTATTACAGATCTCTGACAAACATGTCTATAGTAAAGGGCATCTAAGCCAATCAGAGACCAGCAAAAACATGCTGGTTAAATCCTTCTTTTTAATCCATCATGAAATAGTTTCAAGAATAAATTGTCTTTAGGTGGATGTAACTCAGATGTTGGTGAGATAAGAAATATAGTGTTGTGATGCCATAATTGATGCATAACATCATTAAGTCCCACCCCCTGTGAAGCAGTCCCATCTTTTGTAGGGGCTGAGTTGGCAACCGTAAGTGGAACTGATTATTTATTTAGTGGATTAGCTTTTTCACTAACTTTGAAAACCGTTAGCAGATCAGTTAGCTTTAGCTAAATTAAGTTTTGTCAACTATGTTCACGAACAGCTAACTAAATATCTAACATCATCAGGTTTGTGTCAGTCCCACCAGTCTTCAGCTTGAAGGAGATGAAACAAACTGAGTGACAGTTGTCTTAGCGATTAACAATTAGCTGTTAGTGTTAGATTATTTTTAAAAATTTACACGTTTAGCAGTTTGCCATCTGTGAGGCTATATTTATCATTAGTGGACCAACTGACTTCCACTGAATTAAGTTTTGTCAACTTTAAATCTGGTAACGCTAACCCTAGTTAGATTTAAGTCTATTTTCAGTTAGCAGATTATGAGTGAGCAAAGCTAAGTATTTGGTTAGCTGTGCCCACCACTGTGCTGAATGTTTTGAACTAGTACAGTGTTTAAAAACGTCAAGAGTAGAAATAAAAATRGTTAGCTCATGTGGTATTTTGCTAATAGACAGTTAGCATTGACTCTATTTGGTAATGCCGAAATGTATTCATATCTACGACAACATCAACATTTATGTTTGTGTTTGCTAAGGTTAGCTAACTGTGGCAGCCATCTTGAATCTTGACCCCAAAGATTAAGCAGTTGTAGATGTAAAAAGAAGTTCCCTAATATTTATTTCAATAAGTATTTACATTTTTTTCTTGTTATTGTTCTTTGGATGACGCAGAGGCAAGAAACTGTCAGAAAGGACAACAAAGCAATGCGAATTATTTCAAGTGATATGTCGGGAGACTGCTGCGTAGATGCCCTTCAGGAGTTGTCAGTTTGATATTTCACCCAGCTGTGTGTGTGTGTGTGTGTGTGTGTGTGTGTGTGTGTGTGTGTGTGCTTGCAGGCTCGTATTATCTAGTGTGTGGGCCTGTAAGAAATTCCTCATATGAGAACAATTAGAGTGTCTCATTTTTGCCTAATATCAATCACACAGCTCATGAATAAAGACAATTAGGTCCTCGTGAATCCATACAATCGCATCTGCCCTTTGAGCCCCCCCCACGACCCACCCTTTCTGATTTGGGAGCAATGCCTCTCGGGTATACAGCGGTCTCATCACGGCGACTCAGTGTGAGCCGCCGCAGTCAATAATGGGAGACAAAACGAAGGAGGCAAGAGAGCCGGCTTCAGATCAGATCCTCCGGACGCGTGTCACTCTTCATTAGGGAGGCGGGGTAGCAGGGGGACACCCTTAAGGTGAGGATGGCCGCCGAGTGGAGTTGAGTGGAGTGGAGTTGGTGGGGGTGGAGTGGCAGCTGTGGAACAATGACAGAATCTGTGTCCAAGGGCCCCTCAGGCCAAACACCAGCTCTCTTCCACCCTGAACTGATCTCTCGCCTCTAAACCCAATGGGGG
>NW_013952474.1:1753791-1765065 GCF_001266775.1 Austrofundulus limnaeus
GAAATAGAAGAGTCACACTCGGTGGACTTTCTATCCAGACTTCTCTGTGCAGAAGACCCTGCTGACATTGATGGAAAACATCATATCAACGTGTCTAATGTCATATTCATAGAAGTGTTATTGGTTTACCTCGGGCATGGGTGGTTCTGCCAGCAGCACGGCAGCCTGGATAATGTCAGGTATTAATCTTTGATGACCTCCATTAAATTAAGCACTTTGATTCACCTATTATTAATTTATACTGATTACTGCAGCATTGGCGTACATGCAGGGCCAAGGCAGTCACTAAAGGATACCCCTCCCTGGGACTGCCATTTGGGAAGGTGCTGATATTTGCACAAGTAGGAATAAACATTTTTTATTGTAATTAAGTTTTAACTTGATTAAACAATCCTGGGTTGGTTCCAGCTAAACATCAAGAGGGAATTATAGACTAGACATATGAGCTTTTCTCCTGCGGACCAAAAACCTGCCTGTTAGGTTCAGTGAAAGTAGTTGTTGGTCCCTTCTCTATGTCCCTGTGGTGGTCTGGCCATCTGTCCAGSTGTCCCCGTCTCTCACACAGTCACTGTTGGACACTGGCTCCCCAAGACCCTAAATAAAACCAAGAAACCGGACAAACTACAGATACAGATGTCACACAAAACATTAGCCTTTGTCAGGTGGAGTCTAAAGCCAACAAAAACATAGCTAAAATAGCAACAAGCTAGTTAAAAACGCAAAGTAGCATTTTGCTAGCTAAAAGCTAGATGTAGCAAATAAACTAACTAGAGGTTAAAATGAGCAAAAGGCAAACAAAATGTTAATTAAAAACAAAAAGTAGCAAAAGGGCAAGCTAAAAGTGAAACATAAGGAAACAAATCTAAAAGTTTAATAGCTAGTTAAAAACCAGCTGGAAGCCAAAAGTAGCAGAATGGAAACTAGAAGCTAAAATAAATAAATGCTAGATAAATGCTCAAAGTGGCAAAAACATAGCTTAAAGTAGCAACACGCTAGGAAACAAAAAGAAAGCACTGTTATGCTAGCTAAAAGCTATTAGCATCATAAAGACAAAGCATCAAAAACTAGCTATAACCTAACCTAACTAAAGAAAGAGGCTAGCTAAAATCTAGAAGTGCCGACATGCTAAGTAGTGGTAAAAGTCGTAAAAAGCTAGCTAAGAGTAAAATGTAACAAAAGAGTGGCTAAAAAACAAAATAGATTTTTAGCTAAAAATGAAAAGCAACAAAAGAGGCATGAAGCTAAAATTGAATAGGCAAGCTTCAAGTACCAAAACACTGACAGCTAAAAGTAGTCAAAAAGAAACTAAACACTATAATAGCTAAAGACTAACTAAAATCCTAAAGTAGCCAAATGCTAGTTAAAATAACCAAGTATTTGAAGGGTAGCTAAATGTGAAAATTAACAAAAGGGTGACTAAAAGCTAAAATTTGGGAAAAGTTAGCAAAAAGCTATAGATAGCATATGCTAGCTAAATGTAGTAAAACAGTAACTGCCACTCAAAAAAGAATGTATAAATAAGAAGAAAACAAGTGATTGCAAACTGAGATCTTAATTTATTTCTTTGGCAAAATATATAATAATAAAGTTAAATATTTTAAATGTATAAAATAAAACTGAACACAGTATCGCATGAATGACCGGAATGATTTCAGTTATGGTGGCTAGCACACATATGGCACAAAGAAGGAAGAAATGTTTAGATTGCAAAAAATGACAGGGAAAGACTTGTATAAATGCTGATTTAGCATTTATACAACTAGATACAGAAATGTAACGTGGAAGTTGAAGCTGAAATGGAAGCACAGCCCCCTGTAGGCCAGCTGTTACAAGGTTAGGTTCATATAAACAAATGGTGAAAAACTATGGCTTCAAAATTCAAAAGTGATAGCAGGTGAAGCCGCTTCGTTGATTGTTTTTATGCTAACGATGTAATGGTAGTCATCGCTTGTCATTCAAAGTCAGACTTTTGCCCTAAAGTTGACATTTTGTTGACAACAGCCGTGTTTTCTGCCCCCCACCCCCTGGCATCCCATTGAACACAAATACTCAGAGCTGCTTGATCCAAGCATCTGATGTTTGGGCAACACATCCGTTTTTGGCATCGGTGATACATCAAACTAATAACCTCGTCTCAAAGAGGACAATGGGTGCCGTGACGCTCTCCAGCCACACGTAGGTGGCACACGCTCGCCTTATTAGCCAGGTCAAACATAATCAGTGATAGACACGGCTCGGCTGCTTAATTATGGCTGGCAGCTGGCAGCGGGGGCCTTCCTTTAGGGGCCGGGTTATGCCCGCGCATAAACCTCCCCTTCTCTCTGCAGCCACCCACACTGCCCCAAACGAAGAATAAATCTAACCTCCCTTTTGTTTTGCAGTGTAGCATGTGGCAGCCCCTTCAATTAAAGCTAGAGCAGAAACGTGGACAGAAGTTGGGATTAATAGAGGGGAATGGGGCGTTAAATTAGTGTAATTGTGAGGTAACATCGCGTCACGCTGGACTGTGTTAATAAAAAAAAACGTCATTTTTTTAAAAACTCAGAATAACCTGACAAAGCACCTGAGCGGCTCGAGCTGGGATTTTTCACGTGCGTGACACAGACAGCCTGACAGCTTGTTTGCTGCACTTCGGACGACACGACAGATGTATTCACGTGCCAGTTCCATCCCAACTAGACATCCGGGAGGAGAGAAGGGGAAAAAAAGCACAGGAGCTCCTGTCGCTTGTAAATCTGCTCTTAAATGAGAGCAAGCGAGAGAGCCCGACTCCTGGCAGTCTGCCCGACGGCCTGCCTGCTGCGCCGCCAAAGACYGATAGCCTTGTGAAGTTTGTAACAAAACCTTCTGAAGGTTGATATACGATTAGATTTTTTTTTTCTGCTACGTCTACATGTTGTTCAAAGCAGTCATCTGAAGATGGAGAGAATTTCTCTGAGTTGGTCTCCCAAGGCTATAGTTCACACAAAACACACAACCACCCCCTCCAATTCAGCCCCCACTGGTTTATTGATCCACTTCATTCAGGCTCAATGAGATGCAGACATCATCCCGACGCCCAGAGCGCTCATAATCATGAAACAGCTCAACAGCTGTATTGAAAGACGTCATATGAAGGCAGGAACCGGACAATGAACAGAATCAAATGATGTATGGAAGCTGCCGCGGACATTTAATAATGAAACTTGTGTGTGTGTGTGTYATATGTTAGGTTTAAGCTGCAGACACGTGTTTGTCCTGTACAAGGGGGAGGAGTGCAAAGACGCTCTCTGTTTCATCAACGTACAGTTGTGTGTTTCGTCGCTCTTGTTTTTAATGTTGGTCAAGTCCCTTTTTTCAATCCAAGCATCTCAGCGTCACAACACACAGTCACCATGGTAGTTACACCTATCGATTGTGCGATCAGAAAGGGTTCTCCGAATCAAAACTTAAACAGTCAGACTGTCATTAGCGAAGGTGTCAGGGGGTTCCAGCTGAGGAGCCCATTGTCAGAGCCAGTTTTTGTGAGTCAGTGCTGCAGAGGAAAGTCTGTTCAGGTAAATCCACATTTTAATGAAACTTCTGTTCTACGATGTAATCAATGCGTATTGCACACTGAAGATTTTAATGCAAACATCTTGTAGCACTGGTCGAGGATCACTCTCAGCTACTACCACAACAAAATTTAGCTTAATATTTGTATAATGAACTCCAGTTTGTTTGTTTGTTTGTTTGTTTACTGAAGTCTGTGGAAGCCGTACTGAATGAGATTGAGCTCAGTGAGTTTTAGATGTGCATCCACTGTCTCTGTGGTTGATCCTGATCCACATGAAGTATGACCCCAACAAGACAACTAGAAATAAAAACTCTCACACAGGTCGTTGTTTTCAGTCAGCTGAGTCTAAAGCCTAACAGCAACAGGCCTTCATACGTAGAAAGAAGAACCTCCCCTCCTGTCTGTTCTGGGCCAGCATTTAGATGGCAKCCCAGGTATGGTTTAGAGTTATCATCTCGACAGGTGTTCTTCGGTCTGCTTGTTTTACCTTCTGGTGTCCACTGTAGGGCTGTGCAGGGAATGTTACCATGTTCTTTTCTAAGAAGAATCCTGAGAATCTTCTGATCCAACACCAGGAGAGCATGGAGACCATCAGCAGACAGGTGTGGGCCAGTTGTGGTTTGGTTTATGTGGCCCAAATCTGCCGATGCCACAACTGGCGCAGCTGTGGTTTGGTTTATGTGGCCCAAATCTGCCGATTCCACAACTGGCCCAGCTGTGGTTTGGTTTATGTGGCCCAAATCTGCCGATGCCACATCTGGCCCAGTTGTTGTCTGATTTATGTGACCCAAATCTGTCYATGCTACAACTGGCCCAACTGTGGTTTGGTTTATGTAGCCCAAATCTGCCGATGCCACAACTGGCCCAYCTGTAGTTTGGTTTATGTGGCCCAAATCTGTCGACGCTACAACTGGCCCAACTGTGGTTTGCTTTATGTAGCCCAAATCTGCCGATGCCACAACTGGCCCAGCTGTGATTTGGTTTATGTGGCCCAAATCTGCCAATGCCACAACTTGCCCAGCTGTAGTTTGGTTTATGTGGCCCAAATCTGCCAGTGCCACATCTGGCCCAGCTGTGGTTTGGTTTATGTGGCCCAAATCTGCCAGTGCCATATCTGGCCTAGTTGTGGTCTGATTTATGTGGCCCAAATCTGTCGATGCTACAACTGGCCCAACTGTGGTTTGGTTTATGTGGCCCAAATCTGCCGATGCCACAACTGACCCAGCTGTGATTTGGTTTATGTGGCCCAAATCTGCCGATGCCACAACTTGCCCAGCTGTAGTTTGGTTTATGTGGCCCAAATCTGCCGATACCACAACTTGCCCAGCTGTGTTTTGGTTTATGTGGCCCAAATCTGCCGATACCACAACTGGCCCAGTTGTGGTTTTGTTTATGTTGCCCAAATCTACCAGTGCCACATCTGGTCCAGCTGTGGTTTGGTTTATGTGGCCCAAATCTGCCAGTGCCACATCTGGCCCAGCTGTGGTTTGGTTTATGTGGCCCAAATCTGCCNCCAGCTGTGGTTTGGTTTATGTGGCCCAAATCTGCCAGTGCCACATCTGGCCCAGCTGTGGTTTGGTTTATGTGGCCCAAATCTGCCGATGCCACAACTGGCCCAGCTGTGGTTTGGTTTGTTTGACCCTGATCCTTGCACAAAGAACTTCTGACAAAACACATCTAGGCCACCAAAAGGCCATCTTTTTTTCGGTATGTGGTCTGAATGTTAGAACGAATTATGTGGGCCAGAACTGGGTCAGACAAATTTTGCCATGAGGGACTCATTGCCTTATTGGTCCTTAATAGGTTGTACTGATATGGGAGTAAAAAGTCTCAGACTTGAAATGTTTCATGAGACAGATTTAGTCAAACTGACATGGGTCTGAATGTCAAATGTTTGTTTGTAATCGTTGACATGAGCTCGTTTCATTTACAGATCTTTAAATTGTTGAGGATACCAAGAAAAGCAAATGCTGCAGAAAACCAAAGTAATATCTGAGACTGTAGCTGGAGGGGGTGTGTGTTTGTGAGGAGGGATGTGTCACGTTTTCTTTATGTCACCAGCCGAGCATAGTTCAGGGTTCATACTGTTATATCTCACTACATTTTCTTTTAAAATCATCGGTCTGGTTTGTGTTTATGTCCAGAAGCAGTTCAGCTTCTCCTGGCAGATCTGTCCATCCTGTCTTTGTGTGCAAGTGCGGAAAAATCAAAACCTTTCAAAAGGAACAGTATAATCAAACCAAGAGGAAGACGGAGAGAATGAGCAGAGGTAGAATGAAGGGAAAGCTTATTACCACAAAACAGATGGCCCCCCAATTCACAGTGGCCCCACAGGGACCTGGAGGGACCACTCTTTGCACCTCCAGGTTACCGTCGCTGCAGAGAGGGGCGGGGCACTTAAACACCACTCTGTGTGTGCACATGTTTGTGTGTTAACTTGTAAACAAAAAGCAAATTTGTGAATCTCTGGCAGCGTGCCACTCCCCGCTCGATTTCCCCGGAGTTTGTGTTTCAGAAACGTTTCATTTTCGAGCTTTTGTTCCGTCTGAGAAAGGGTCGGGGAAGACAAAAGTTTTGTTTCCTCTCTGAGAAAACCAAACACGAGTTTTCTCCGCATGGAAGATGTCGCTTGGCATCATCGCCGGATGAGCTGCTGTCACAGCATCCATGAAAATGAGATCTCACACGCTTCCAAACGTTCACGCCCTTTTTGAGGTGCAGCCGGACGAGTGGACGAGCACGGATGACAGGCAGCGAGGGGAAATGAAGGATTTGGAGTTCCATCCCGTTACATTATGCGGCAGATGGCGTTCAGGCCCGGCCCGGCCAGGCCTCTCCCAGGAGAGAAGGAGCAAGAGAGGTGAGGAGGGGAGGGGGGTAGGAGGGGACACACACATCAATGGGGGGTGGGGTGGGGGTGTAAAGGGGTAATGGACAAAGATGTTTTTTTTCTTTTCTTGTTTATCTTTTTTTTTTTTTAAAACACATTTGTTTCACGTTTTCTGATGGACTCCCTCTTGGTTTGCCTCTTCCTCTTTCCTCTTCCCCCCACCCCCCCTGCCCAGCTGAGGCTACACCTGAGCCCAGCCACGGAGGCCCCGACCCTAGCTGACCCTCTGCCGAGAGGAAGGAAACAGAGGACGGAGGAAGGAATAGGTGTGAGTGGAGAGAACATGAACCAAACATTAAACAGAATAATAAAAAAGCCACAACCCTCGAATAATTTAACTCAAATCCACAGCTGAGTTGATCAAGTGCCATAATCGATACGTCCACACACCCCGATGGACACAAAGCGTTCTGTTGACTCCCCCGAATCTTTGCCCCTGGCCCTTTTTTGTTTTGTTTTGTTTTGTGTTGTGTTTTTTTCTTTTCTTTTTTTTTTCGAATTAATTGAGCCAACGCTCAAGTACAGGGCCAGATGTCACCGCAACCTGTGGGCATTATTAGAGATCTGTTCCCCTCACCCCCGCCTGTCTCCCCACTATTGTTTACGTGGACCCATTCGAACCTCACACTCTTTTTGCWGCTGAAGTTTTGGGGAGAAAACGAGCCCCAAACCAGATTGCTAATGTACAAAATAATTGTCTCCGTGTTCCAAGAGCAAACAGTGCCCACTCGTCGACATGTGGGACATTCTGGGACTTTTCTGACTCCACTCCAATGACCATCGCCTGTGCCCAATGGCCACCAGGGGCCCTCCTCCCCCCCTCGATGGTGCCCTCCTGGTTTGGCCCAAACTCTGCCAT
This sequence comes from Austrofundulus limnaeus, assembly GCF_001266775.1. NCBI lineage: Eukaryota > Metazoa > Chordata > Actinopteri > Cyprinodontiformes > Rivulidae > Austrofundulus > Austrofundulus limnaeus. The sequence goes on from NW_013952474.1 coordinate 1,761,076, forward strand.
GCTCCTTGGCTGAGCTCTGGGCCCCTAATGAACTCATCAGCCAGCTGGAGGCCCTAGATGGAGGGATGGGGGAAACGAAGAGAGAGAGAGAGACAAAGAAAAGGTCTACAGGTAACGGAGGGAAAGCTCAGCAACACCTTGAAGGCGGCAGGTGCAGCTTCAGAGGGGGGCCGAGGCCAAGATAGGAGGGTCAGCAGACATCAGGAAGAGGTATGGGAAGCTGAGCGGAACAGAGTCGGAGCGAGGACGAAGAGAGATGGAGGAGAGAGGTGGATTGATGACTTTGTGGTCCTTAGAAGAAAAACCTGAACCCTGATTTAGCAACTAAACCCTAACATGTTATAAACAAAGAGCACGCTTCAAAGCTGTCAAGACTCAAAACCGTCTTTTAACCTTATGTTCGTACCGTTACAGATCTGCTGCCGCCTCGCTTCGACGCTCAGAGGTGACTTCAGCAGCACCTTCGTTCTTTCATAAACTCTGCAGAGATCATAGCAAATGATGCCTCGTGGCCAGCAAATAAACTCATAAATACAGTTTTTTTTTTTTGATGAAATACAATCTTAAATGGTTTTTAGAAAACATTGYAAAATCTCCATTTTGCTGAATTTTTTTCTGGGTACGTTTGCTGCAGCCCAGTTATACTGAGAAGTGTGAATTTTCCACTTTCAAGTTGTAAATTTAATCTGGAACGCCACTCCAGTAGGAACTCCCTGTAGGAAAGAGGGAGAGTTCAAAATACATACAGCTACCCACCACAACTCAACAGTGAGTAAAACTCTCTTACTTTTATTCTTGTTAGTATTTCCGTAGTATTTATTTCACGTTTAGTCAGGCGTACACATAGTACTTCTCAGTGTTTATAAGAGGATGGGTTGAAACACTGTTTCTATGCAGGAAATACCAGGTAGAGCTCAGTTATTGTTTGTTAGCTGTGTTCAGCTGTAGCAGTGAGACAAGAAACATGGCATTTTGTGTTTACTGAAAGTTAAACACAAAATGTTGATGTTGAAGATATGTGGTCCTCCCTGCTACTTTATAACCTCCACTTCCTGTTTATCACAGCCACGCTAAATGTCAACATCTGATGAAATGTGTAGCCTGGTCGAGTCAATTGATTGATTTTTTTTTTGCAACATTTTAAAAGTTTGCTCAAAATTCGTATAATAATTGGATGGAAACATGACTATTGAAATCCATCCAGTGGATCATGAGATATTTTTCTAACAGACAGTCGCAGACGATTACYTGATCACCTGCTGTAAATTGTTGCTCTTTTTAGCTATTTTATATGTTTGGAAACAGGTGAAGAAGTTCCTAATCTTCCCCGTGTTATTCATGAGTCTTACAGCTAACGAACCGTCTGTCGTTATTATTTAGGCTCAGAAAAARGTAAACTGGCGTTCTCGTAGTGAAAATGAAACGTGCGGTTCGGTGTGAATGTCAAACCACAGCTGGCTCGTCTGCTGACTAATTCTGCCTCTGAAGTCATCGCGCTTACATCATCATCACCATCATCAAGATGCTATCTGATCAACAAACTCGTCATCCGCACGCCGGTGTCGAGCGCATTTAGTTCTGCTCCCTGCGAGCGTTGATGTGCGAGAGGCAAAAAGGCAGGCGGGGTGGGGGGGGGGAGGGGGAGTGAGCACCTTTGTGTGTCCATATGTGTCTGTGTTGCGGCGAACGCGCTGGGCGCCCTGCTGGGAGCACAGATGGTGCCGAGGCCTGCCACGGCAGCGCTGACGATGGCCGCATTCTCACATGGGACCCCCAGCTTTCTGGATCCCACACCTCCTGTTCAGGCTTGAACTGACAACCCCCCTCCCCATGCACACACATGCATACACACACACACACACACGGCGAGGGTCCAGAGCCTGTTTCACCACCCTGGAATAAAAGACCCAACACAACACATGGGCATGTTGGCGGTCACACTCAGCCCAAAGTGTCTCCCTGCGAGTGAGCGATGCAAATCATCAACCGTCTCCGTCTCATTTTTGTTTTCTCTCGCACTCTGTCTTCATTTTTTTGCACTCTTCCATTTGTCTCCTCAAACTGTTTGCTCTCCTCTAATTTTCTCCCGTCTTCGCTCTCGGAGAAACACCCCCCCCCCTCCCACGGCTTGCCGTCCACCTGAGAGAAGCCTCGTCCATCTCCTGACAAAGTGACTAATCCTCCCCGTTTCACAGCTTCCCACCCCCCTCTGCTCTCTGCAGAGCTTCTGAACTGTCTGATAGGTGACAGGTGTGTGTGTGTGTGTGTGTGTGTGTGTGTGTGTGTGTGTGTGTGTGTGTGTGTGTGTCTGTGTGTCGCACAGGTTCAAGGTGTTTTTTTTTTTGTAACAAGGAGCTCAGATAGTTTCGAGCTCTGACTGATTACAGACACGTCTCCATCACTGGGTGATATCACTTCCTGGCTCCTTGATGACATTAAAATTTGCTCCAAACACACAACCAGGATTAATAATCTCCCCACCCCTCTAAGCCTGGGAAATAGTTTTATTCTTTCCAAAAATGTCAGACTTCAAATTTGCATCTTATTTTTTCATAATTTTGCTGCAATGTGAATCCTCAGCTGGGTGATATAAGAACCATAAATCACTGAACTGAGCGTGTTTCCTGTGTGTCTGCAAGTGCTGAATGATTATTAGAGCTACAATAAGATGGTAGAGAAACCCATACCGATATTACCTCAGATGGTGATCATTTTAAAGGATTGGTTCAGTTTGGCTTTGAGGAGTTAGGTGTCATTGTCTCTCTCCAAACATTAGATCAAAATGCTGTAACTTTTGTGCAGCGGCACTAGGTGGCAGGAAGTTCCACAATAACTACTGATCAAAATGAATGTTCTCAACCTTTAAAACTTTTTTAAATTCGATATCAGTTTTTATTTTCGGCGTCATAATGGTGTCATCATGGCTGTGATCTCCAGATCTGTGTGAAGCAGTTCTCAACTGGGATCAGGATCAGAACCTCCTTGGTCCTCAGTTGGAATAGGGTGGTCCTCAGAGTTTTGTTTGTGAGTGACGGTGGAATGGAGCATGAGATCCACAGACAGATCGAAGAAAGGAGAAGCTCCTTGTTTACCTGTCGGTCTATGTTCCTACCCTCACCTGTGGTCAGAAACTCTGGTAGGAACTAAAAGAACCAGATCTCAGATCCAGAAAATCCAAATGAGTTTTCTCTGCAGGATAGATGGACTCTCCTTCAGAGATAGGCTGAAAAGTTCAGTTCGTCTGGAGAGACTCTGAAAATTAAAAAAGGTGGCTGTGGAAAGAGAGGTCTGGACCTCAATGACCGAGCTGCTGCCCCCAAGACCTGACTCTGGAACAAGATGCTGGATGGATGGATGGATGAATGGATGGATGGATGGATGGATGGATGGATGGATGGATGAATGGATGGATGGATGGATGGATGGATGGATGGATGGATGGATTGGTTGAGTTGTTGGATGGATGGATGGATGGGTGGTTGAGTTGTTGTATGTATGGATGGATGGGTGGTTGAGTTGTTGGATGGATGGATGAGTTGTTGGATGGATGGATGGATGGATGGATGGATGGATGGATGGATGGATGGATGGATGGATGGTTGAGTTGTTGTATGGATGGATGGATTGTTGGATGTATGGATGGTTGATTTGTTGGATGGATGCTTGAATTGTTGGATGTATGGATGGTTGTGTTGTTGGACGGATGCTTGAATTGTTGGATGGATGGATGGATGGATGGATTTTTGGATGGATGGATTTATGGATGGAAGGATGGATGGTTGAGTTGTTGGATGGATTTATGGATGGATGGATCAATTGATTGATTTTTGGATGGATGGATTTATGGATGGATGGATGGATGGATGGGTGGATGGGTGGTTGAGTTGTTGGATGGATATATTGATTTTTGGATGGATGGATGGATGGATGGATGGGTGGTTGAGTTGTTGTATGGATGGATGGATGGTTGAGTTGTTGGATGGATGGATG
>NW_013952474.1:1765612-1769150 GCF_001266775.1 Austrofundulus limnaeus
GGGTGAATGGGTGGTTGAGTTGTTGGATGGATGGATGGATGGATGGATGGATGGATGGATGGATGGTTGAGCTGTTGGATGGATGGATGGATGGTTGAGTTGTTGGATGGATGGATGGATGGTTGAATTGTTGGATGGATGGATGGATGGATGGATGGATGGATGGATGGATGGATGGATGGAATAAAACGTTTATCTTGATGAACTTCATCAGTCATTCATCAGAACCTGAGCAACTTCAGTTTGGACTTTTATTTACAAACTAACTTACTGTAGGTATAATCCTGTTATCTTTACAGTCCAGAATGAGATCACTCATAGAGCTTTCTACAACAGGTAAGATATTAACTGTTCGTAACCTTGCCACAGAACCCCACATATAGAAAAATACCATGAGCATGTGATGCTCATCAGCATGTCACTTGCATGAAACTAATCAGATTATAAATGTGAGTTTATTTGAATGACATTGAGTCTTTGCAGCTGTTTAAGAAACCAGCAGGTTAAGATATTTTCAGTTGTCGTGTTTTATGCTCATTACCATTTTTGTTACAACCACTTGTGGTTTTATTCTGTCTTTTTGCTCCGTTTTATTAAGCTGATGTGYAAATGTTTGCTCATTTGATTTATGTGTGTTTCTAACAGCCTCTGTGTGAGTTTTAGTGGACAGAGTTCAGCTCAGACCAGAGTAAATACCGTGACTAAACACCCATTAACAGTCCTCCTGTGACTCCTCCACCCCGCAGTTCGCCGCTCGTCTCTGGACTCGCTGCACCAGCTGTGGGACGGAACTGCAACAAAACAGCCTCGGAGGTGTCCTTCGTGTCTTTGGCCAGGAGCCCCGTGGACTGAGGCAGGATCCGGGTGACCACCAAACAGGCCTCCCCCCACCCCCTGTCCCCGTCTGTGGGAGCAATTAGGGTGGATGTGCGCGGRGTGTCCGTGGGCTCCAGCTGTCAGGAGGCCTCTGTCTCCTGGTCCTGACACGTCTCCAACACGCCCTGCTGCGAGTCTCTGCGTGTCACACAAACCCCACCGACCCAACTGGAGCCCAGGGCGAGCTGTCCGTCATCTCACTCACACACTTTTCATCGATACGGTCCTTCTGGTGCCGGGGTTGGAACATCTCTCTCTGGTGTGTGTGTGTGTGTGTGTGTGTGTGTGTGTGTGTGTGTGTGTGTGCGGTGGCGGTACACACGGAGGTGGCTTTGGGCCACGCCGACTCATCCGTGCTTCCCCTGATCGTTTTAATCACCTCGTTAGGCGCAGCCAGTCTCCACGCTCGCTGGCCACCGCTCCTCCTCTGGAACTGTGCCCTCCTGACCTCGACGCTGGTGGTGCCACTGGGCACAGGGAGGCATGATGGGAGGAGGGAGGAGCAGAAAACAACCCAGTGTCTGAAATACTCACGGCCTCGTCTGGGACTGTGGCAGGTGCAACACTGAGAGAGGCCTGATATAAAGAAAAAGTTGATAAAGAGAAACAGTTTTATTTGGTACCTAGCTAAATGCTACGACCAACYGGACTCTTAACATCTCACCTGTTGTACGTAGCTCTTTAAAGGACCAGTTTAGRGAAACTGAGTTTAATAATTTTTTACCTAACGCCAGGTTTCCACTTCGAGTAGTGAAGTTATTTAAAAGCTGTTGGTGGTGAAATATCTGCTCTATGGCAAAAATTGCTTTATTTATGTAAAAGACCTCCTGGTTTTTGTACATAAAAGCCAAAGAACAAGAGTCCAGTTCGACTTTGAGTCACTGCAGTTGTGCAGAAAARTAAGAAAGAACTGGAGCACGAGATATTTCAGGTAATGTTGCTCACCACCAAGTAAATTTACTCTTATGAGTCTTTAAAAACTTAAACCAAGGTGTTCTCAGACCAGAGAGAATGTATAATCCCTCCGGAGAGRTCTGGGTCTTTTCTCAGTGGGTCATGCCTGTAAAACCTCCAAAGGAAGGGTTCCAGACCAGATGAACCTGATCTCCAAGGCTGAGCCTGTGAAGGAAGATCATTTCATCTGCTTGGATCCAAGGTCTGGTTCTTTTGGGTGCTGATCCAAACCTTCACAGGTGAGGGTTGGAACGTAGACGGAGCAGTAAATCCAGAGCTTTGTCTTTTAAACTCAACTCTTTCTTCATCATAACCAACCCTAAGCAACGCCCTCGTTACTGAGGAGGAAGCCCCGATTCATGGCTCCGTCTCCATCGTTCAGGAACAAGCCCATACGTGACTCCGCCCCCTGACCGCACTGGGGAAATAATAAACTAGCTTGTCGCCCAACAACAACGCARCCAACAAACTGCAAATCTTTTTTTATTGATTTAGTTATTCATTACAACTCATTTCGCTTATGTATAAACATTAATTCTTTAAATCTTAAACTCGTGCAGCTAYTTTAATGATCAAAGTCTGGTTTAATGTGGTTTTATAAAGACATTAAATGAGTTTTAGATGACACGTAAAGTAAAACATTAACTTTCATTTTCACATTTCAAAACATCACAGGAAGCATTATGTCTGAATGAAGATGTGTTTGAATATTAATTAGATTCAAGTTCAAAATCTCTTCCTCTTCTTGCCCCCACCCCTCAAAAAACAAAACAGTTACTTCTCTTAATCACTGCTTTTTCTTACTAACAATGCACACACGTGCACAAACTCACAACACGCATGTTTTTCCTTTCCTTTCACTGCTTTTAACACATACACATCTCTGCCCACTACTCCCAGGGGAGGCAGAGTGCTGGAGGGCCGAGGGGCATGAGGAGAGGGAGGGAGGCGAGGAGAGGAGAGGAGAGGAGGGAGGGAAGGAGGCGGCGTTAGACAATGCCCAATCCTCAAATATATTCCGTCCCCTCTGTCCACGAAGTGAGCCTTTATTAGTGGGGATGGTTTGGATCTTATCTCACACATGATGCTCCGGAGGATGATGAGGGGAAGAGGAGGAAGGATACCGTGAGGAGGAGGAGGAGGAGGAAGAGGGGATTTATCTGTGATCTGACCGATTCCCGGCGAGGAAGAAGCCTTATCTTCATCCCCATCTTCCAGAGGCGGACCGCTGCACCTTCACGCCTGTCTCACCTCACCTATTGTCTGATCTGAGATCAGGCGGAGGGCTCGCCGCTTATCGCCACCTTCATCACCTCTTCTTCTTCATCGTTCATCTGAGCTGATCTCCAGGCTGTTTTTTTAAATCAAGATTTCTCTGTCAGACCCCCGCCTTCCACCTGAGTGATGCTGCAAGTTTGCAGCTGGGAAAAAGTGAAACTATAGATTCCAGTTTGTTGTTGTTATTTTTGATCTTTTGATATTTTCCTCAGCCTGAATGCTTCGCGCCGTTGTTTCCTCTGACATCTGCTGCTGGTTTGGCTCCTGGACGATGAGTTGAACAGAACTCCAGACTGACTGCTTTTTTTAGTTCGATTCCAAGAAAGAAAGAAAAAAATAAAATAAATTTCCTCACAAGTCTTTGTCAAGGTAAGGCTGAAACTCCAGAGAAACATCTTAAAAATAATAACATGAGATTTTCCTTTTAAAC
>NW_013952474.1:1769491-1774859 GCF_001266775.1 Austrofundulus limnaeus
GTTTTAATTATTTAATATTTAAGCTACATTTTGATGCCCTGAAGGTGCAGATTCCTCTAATTGGGCCTCACATTTAATTAAAATTCAAATGTGAATTCTTAATCAAATAAAAAATGTTTTTATTTTAAAAACAATGAGAACATTTAGACTTGTGTGTGTTTTTTTCCTATCTGAAGGCAGAGCGACATCCCGGGTGTGAAAAATGATGCTGAGCCCGGACCAGGCCGAGGCGGACCTCTCCTGGACCCAGTCCGACCCGGAGACGATGCTGAACGGCCTGAAGGCGGCGGCGGCCGCGGCTGCTGCGGCGGCGGGGGGCTGCGCGTCGGACGAGCCGGCGGAGGGGGAGGAGGACCGGGACCGGGAGCGGGCCAAGTGCCGAGCAGAGCAGCCGCTCAGCCGCGAGGAGAAGCGGCGGCGGCGGCGGGCCACGGCCAAGTACCGCTCGGCCCACGCCACCCGGGAGCGGATCCGGGTGGAGGCGTTCAACGTGGCTTTCGCGGAGCTGCGGAAGCTGCTGCCCACCCTGCCCCCCGACAAGAAACTCTCCAAGATAGAGATCCTCAGACTGGCTATTTGCTACATCTCCTATCTGAACCACGTGTTGGACGTTTAAACTGGGCCAGAACTTGTGTCTTGGGGGCGGYGGGGTATAAACTGGACCCGTCCCGGGCGCCATTTCTTAGGGGGCTTAAAGCGGTTGGCAGCAGCAGCAGCAGCAGATAGCTGGAGGCAAAAGAAAGGGGTGGGTGGGGTGGATGGGTGGGGGACGCAGTATTTTTGAAAAACGTTTGCAGCTGAGATTTAATCCAGACACTTTTCAAGTTGGTTAAATTCAAAGTTGATTAAAAATAATTAAGATAGCCTGTGGGATTAAAAAACAAACAAAAAATCACTAATTTTTGATCTTAACACAGAAAGTCCTGATCTCATTGRTTGGTTTAAAAACTCATTGGATTTTCCCCTTAGTTAAGTTAAATTTTTTTGTCATTAAAGTCATTAGTTTTCTTTTAATAAATTATTCAATCATCAACAAACTGTAATATTGGAAATGACAATGTATGGCAGGCTGCACCGGTAGATTTTCTCCATGAACATTAACAAAAACAATTAAGAAACCGTTTTACACAATTTAAAAACATTGTAACTTAAACTCTATTATTTTTTGTTTTCCTAGATAACAGATTCATATTTTTATTTTGACGTAAAAAAATCTAGTTTTCATGCAATAAATAATTTTATCGCATCTAAAAACTGTAATTGGTCAGACTGCATCGACTCTGGTAGATTTTCTCTGGTAAAGTGCACAGGATGTCTTAAAACATTTGCAGATTAAATTTAACTCAGTTACTTTTTTAAGTTTGTCAAATTCAAGATTGGTTGAAAATAAGTGAAAAAATTACACAATATGTAAAACACAACTTTTTGAACTGAAAAAGTTTTAAACTTCTTAAAGGACGGGCTTAGAAATTATTGTCTCACCTTAAAAACTCGTCAAGATAATTGGTAAATACTTTCATTTTAAACAAGTTTACAGGCATTATGTATCAACAAACACCTCATTGAAATGATAACATGGCAGTAGGTGCAGTAACTCTGATAAAATAAATAAATAAAAATCCTGCATGTCTGACATCTACAGACACATTTGTTTAAGTTGGCCAAATAAAGTTAGTTAAAATAATGAAATGGGCAAATTTACAGTCTAAGGTAACTTTTAAACATCTTTTAAAGCTGGATAAAATCTTTGTAAATCATCAAATGTACGGAAGGCTAGAGAGGCCACATTTAAAAACATTTTCATGACATCTTGAGGTGTATTTTATCAGTAACAGGTTCATGGTATAATTTTTTAAAAGCACACAGTATTTGTTTGAGTTTGTATAAGTTGGCCAAACACTAATTATCTCAAGGTAAAACTTTATAACAAAATAACTTGTTAATGTTACTAATACCAGGTTTGGCTGTAATGATTCAGTAGAAACATAACAAAACAGGTGTTTTCTTTGATCAGAAGGTTTTCTCTGAGAAARCAAACAGATTTAATCCCCTTTTGCTTTAATAATCAGTTTCTTTTATGTTTTTAATTATTACAAATGGGGGAGAAAAACGTTAAAATAAAAGCCTGTTTGGCRGCTTGGGTTTCACCGTACATCACAGTCGCCCCACCAGAGTTTCAGTGAAAAGTTGTTGAAAGAACTGAAGCTTGTCACAGAAGAAGCAAAGCAACGTGTGTTGAGCAGTTTCAGCTGCTGGTTGCAATAATAATGTTAATTTAAAAAAATAAATAAACATACAGCGAGGACAGGGGGGAGGCCGGCGCCCTGAGGCGATCATGTTTCTGAGACGAGAGAAAAATTTGAATTTTCAACCAACACCATAAAGAATATGAGTTTAATCCWGTTTGATTTCATTAAAAAAATAAATAAAGAACGGCTGAAGGCATTTTTCACATCAGAGGAAAAGGAAGTAAAGGCGGTAGCTGCTTTAGATTRATAGTTAGATGAGGTTTTTCCGTAAAGGAAAGAAGAAACGAGAACAAAAAAGACTCAAGTGCCACTTATGACAAGAAATTGTGACCTTAATCATTTTTAAAGTGTATTTATTTATTTATTATGTATTTATTTGTGTCTATCCTATTTAATTTATAAGCTGGCGTCTTTTTGTATAAATGTACATTGTTTGTCGCTTCTATATTTTTAGGCTGTGAAATTGAAATGTGATGGTGTTTCTTTTTAAAAAAAACGGCACTTTCTGTTAATTTACTGCGTTTGTATGTACGTTGGATTGTCTTTGTTTACGACAATGTTGACCACGTCAGCAACAATGAGCACTTCAAGTCGCGGCATCACATGACACCCCCCCCCCAACCCCCGCCGACCTTTTGGCTTCCATAGACACACGTCGAAGTTTCTCATTTTTAAAGAACTGTGRGTCACACAACATTGTTGGGTTTAGGTTGTTGTTGTTTTTTTTCCTGTCGGTTCTCGTAGCGACGCCTCTTCTTTTTGCTGTGACCAAAAACAAACGTGCTAATGTTAGGCCGCTATTTTAGATTAAATCTGTTATTTATTTGTCTCTTCTTTGTATCCCGGAAATTCCAATAAGTAATTTTATAGAAAAAAAGTGGGGGAGGGTAAAAATAAAAAAACAACATATCTTCTATCCAAAGATTTTTTTGTCTCTTCAGGGTTGTGTAGACTACTTGTTGCTTTATGCAGATTTTTAGTAGAATATGGTGTAACAGGTGTTTCTAATGGACAAACTTTTTCATATTTTCCGGTGTTATTTTTAATTAAAAATGAAAACACTAACAAAGACTCCGTTTTCTGTTTTGGAATGCTGTTTTTAACCAAAGTCACYTTAGGGTTTTAGCATCAGTTACGTATAGTTAAATGTATGGCAAGACATTTTAATGAATAATAGCAAGGCAGAAATTGTAAAGCATTTGTTCAGAATTGAATTCTTCTCAGTTATACACTTGGTTTAGTAAAACCAAGTGTAAGTAATTGGTAATTGGAATAATAACTTGCAATGATGCAAATATCTAGAAAGATATTTTAGATAATTGGTAGCAGTTTGATAAAAAGCCATGCTAAAATGAATTTAGTCTAATTAAAATTATGCTGATGAGACACAGTAGATTGTAGATTTTGTTTTTGGTGTCGGCAGGGTTTATTCTAGTTTGGAAGTTCCTTCTGGACAACTACAAATAAGGTTTGTTACCATCAATAAATAAACATTCATGGAAGGAAGAAAAAATATTTGAAATGTTATTTGTACTGTATGCAGAACTCCATCTGTAACAGATGTCTATTAAACAGGAGCGCCACCAATGGAGAGACAAGGGGGGGCAATGGCCACCCCTAAATATTTGGTGGCCTCTCCACTGGCCCCCATTAACCAGTTTTATTCTCTTGAGTCTCAAGGTTTTTAGTGGCATGAATTTTTAATTTCATTGAGCTATAGTGTTAGTAGAATCTCATAAAACATTGTTTTTGAGCAACAGGAGTAAAAATATAAATCTGTATTTTTAAAATTAAAAATAAAACCTAAAATCTACTTGCCCTGAATAAAAACAGCCAGTCYTATGCTGAGTATTGCAGTATTTGTCAAGAAATACTTATGAAAACAACATAGTAAATTTGACATTCTGTTCTGGGTCTGGTTCTTGTACACCCCCCACCCCCACCCACCACCACCACCCCATCCCTGAATTTGAATGTCTGTAGGCATCATTGTTTTTTAAATTTTTTGAACATAGCATTTCCCAACAACCTATGTAACCTCTCCTGCTGGGGTCAAAATAACCCACTAGGCCACAGCCCAAAGTGGTCTGCCATGGCATCTTACGTGGCCAGTYTTGACCATAAACTACATCTCCAGTAATGCAGAGGTTAATTTTACACATTGATGAAATGACAACATCTCACCATTAGGTGGAGGTTCGCAGGGCTCAGAAGTAGCCAGCAGTTGGCAAAATTTGCAGTGTAAAATCTCCATTGTGCTGCATTTTCACCATCTGCTGTTGTTGCTTTTGCTTTTGTACTGGAAAGTTGGAATTTCCCACTTACAAGTCGTAAATTTAAACTGGAACACCAGGGGGCGTGTCGCTCTGRGTTTTTATTTTCTGTTTTTTATGTTTACAATTTTTGTTTGTTTTGTTTTCTAATTGAAAAACAAATTATTCAAACATAATAGAATTGTTACAATATTATATTTTATTTGATTAACTATATATTTGAATACTTGATTCATTGTTTCTACTTCTGCTTTGGGGAGGCCCAAGAGAAAAAAAGTTACAATGTGGGTTATTTAACCCCTGGACAGCGGGAGGAGTTAGAATGTTTTAGATATTTACAATTTAAATTCTTGTAAGAGCGACATGATGGTCTGCTGCCACGAAAGGCAGGCGATCATTCATGGGATTGCCTGAGTGTCAGTTAGCAAAATCTGTCTCGAACCCTTGGACATACACTATTGAAATGGTTAGTGTTAAAAGTTTCTTTGAGGAATGCTTGTTATGTTTTAACTAGAATGAAAGTTTTCACAAAAAAATAACAATATAGAAATGTGGATTGGATTGAAGGATGAAGTCAGGGTCAGGCATACTGGTTGAGAAAGTAGTGCTGGGCGGTATACCGTTTTGTACCGAATACCGGTTTTTATTTTTGTTACGATACGAATTTTTTGAATACCGGACATTCCGGTTTAAATAGCGGAACGTCTCGTTGCGGCCGCCAGTGAACTGTTGTTTCCCGGGGGATATTTTTCCTTGCTGCACCGCTATGTGCGTTAGCATGCTAATGGCTGTGTCCAAAACGACAGGCCGGGTCCTCCGGAGGACCCAGACTACCCGGTCGAGGTG
>NW_013952474.1:1777490-1778715 GCF_001266775.1 Austrofundulus limnaeus
CCTATGCATAATAGTGTTAACAGATGAAATATATAGATGATATTGCCGTACGATGGCTCAGTTGGTAGAGCTGATGACTCTCAGCAAGAAGGTTGCCGGATCAAATCCCGATCCGGGGAGCTTTCTGGGTAGAGTTTGCATGTTCTCTCTGTGCATGTGTGGGTTTTCTCCGGGCACTCCTGTTTCCTCCCATAGACCAAAAACATGACCGTAGACTAATTGTCTAACTTGTCCTTAAGTGTGAGTGAGACAGTGAATGGTTGTCAGTCTCATTTGTCTCTGTGTCCCTGTGATGGACTTTCAACCTGTCCAGGGTGTCCCCCACCACTCACACAGTGACTGTTGGATATGGGCACCAGAGACCCTCGTGACCCTGAAAGGAAGAAGCAGGTATGAGGACATGATGACCTCATAGTTGGTCCATGGTGGTACAGCAGGGGGGGTTGTGAAAGCTTTGATTAATTAAACATTTTTAAATACATTGCTTAATTTCAAAGTTGTCTTTGGCTCAAATGCACAGAAACAAGGTATGTTTTATGTAGTACAAACCATAGTTTATTGTACAACACAGTATAATACACTATGTATATTCATATTTAGGGGGTTCTTGCACAATCTAGCCACAGGTCCACAGACCACTTCTGGCCCACATGTGAGCTCAGTTCAGACCACCAACGTGTTTAATAAAACAAGAGGATTTTAAATCAGAGAAATAAGTGAATAAAAGACAAAACAGCTAAAACTTTACTCACTGTAGAGATTTCAACAACTCCAGTTTGTAAAATACAAAAGAAAACAGTTTACTTCAGACTGATGAGCTAATGACTAGTCTGGGCTGAGCCAAAAAGAAAGTGGATTCCTGTTTTCACAAAATTGAATTTTTATTTATCTTACCAAAGATTGTTTGTTTGTGTCTCTTTCCTGTCCTCACTGACTCCAGCCAGTCGAGACAACAGGCTGCCCACCCTGGTTCTGGTTCTGGTTCTGGTTCTGTTGGAGGTCTCTTCCTGTTCACACTGAGTCGTTCCACTGTTGCCTCTATGCTGCTCAGGATGAGACCCAGTGAAGATTACACACAATAATGTTTGTCACAGCAGATCTGTCACCTGTTGAATGTTGCAGGTGAAGCAGAAGAAGTCCTGCCCCCTCCCCTTGCTCTGTGTGTGTGTGTGTGTGTGTGTGTGTGTGTGTGTGTGTGTGTGTGTGTGTGTGTGTGTGTGTGTGT
>NW_013952474.1:1779356-1784011 GCF_001266775.1 Austrofundulus limnaeus
CACACACACACACACACACACACACACACACACACACACGCAGCGGTCAGCAGCTAAAGGCAGCGGTAGCAGCTACATGTTTGCTCCTGGCTGAAAGGCTCCCTCCCTCCCCAGAGAGAGGGCAGGTGTTACTCCAGACGAGCCAAGACAACCAAATTACCGGCCGTCTGGCACCTCCCGTGGGAAACCCGGCGAGGAAGGAGGGATGGGAGAGATGGAAATTTATGAGTGAGCGAGACGTAAAATCACCCAGTGCTGTGAGCAGAGCAGATCCAAACATTTATATTCATTTCTAATAAATATAAGCCTGTTTTCTTATCGATTGGGCTGTAAAAGGTTGAGTTATGGAGGCGATACTTTCATCCTGACCCATTAGCTTATCAGGAGGGATTTTTTTTTCTTTTCTTTGTGAAGCCCCAGTGGGAATTGAACCCTCAACCAAGGAAATACCAGAGTTAAGCTGTTCCAACTGAGCTACAAAATACATTATTACAAACATGGAGGATTAAAACACAATTTGACTTATTCAGTTCATCTGTCTGATGGTTGTTGTCTTGAAACTTCAGCTGCAGGTTTCACACCAGAGGTTCTCAAACCTTTTTCTGTCAGGAAGTGCATCAGGTGTTCACGTAAATAAGTGTTTATTTTCTTAAATATTTAAATATTTGAAAACAAAAAAGAAAAMAAATCCCATCTAAGTGTAACACCCCACAACTCCAGGCCCTCCAAAGGCCTCTTTGGTTTATCCTCTGTTTTTTTTTTTATTATTATTATTTTCTGTCTTGAGTTTCCTGTGTCAGCCTCTGCTCCTCTGTCCTGCCACCTGCACCTGTTCCATCCAACTTTAAAGTTAATAATGCTCGGCATCAGTATTTTATCATACATTATGACAGTGTAAATATATAACAGTGTTTATATATTTCAGCTCTGCAGGCAACGTTCATGAAGTACCAACAAAACGAATACATAAATACATTTATGTCTAAAAGTCAACATAAAGCAGGTGCAAAGAACCAAAAGTCTAAAGCTGAACTCTAGAAGCAGCTCTGTCTGTTTCCCATCTCTTCATCACCTCTGGTCAGGTCTATCAGAAATATTTTTTTATATTGATACAACAGTTTAAAGGGTGACACATACACAATATTTACTTGCACACACATAAAACCTTGTTTTTGTTTATACAATGAGCACATAGACCAGAAGGTGGATGGATCCAGGAGGTTCAGGTCTTGGATGTTCCTGTCATAGATCTACTGTCAGGTGTCAAAACATGAGCCGTTTGAGAAAACTGAGACCAAATGTAACTGGTGCTGATAAAATTAGTGAAACTATTGATTTTTGCTGTAGATTTGTGTATAAATGAAGATTTCTGCTTTTTAAGCTGCATTTTGATTCGTGGATCATCCAGATATCAGGAGCAGTTCTGGAAATCTGGTTTGACTTGTCGTTCTAAATCCCCTTAAAATTAGTTGGAATCCCATTTTTGTCATATTCTAATGAGTATTTTTTTTGGCATTATTTAAAAAAGGAAACAAACTATATATACCAAGAGTCATCAGCTGGTGTTGAAACTCACTTGTGCACAGAGAAAGAATAAAAACTTAAGGCTTTTCTGCTGAAAATCATGTTTAGTTGTTGGTTCTGCTCAGAAACAAATTTCAAAACTTAGGATTATATTTCAGACATTTCCCTTCAAGTGACCCTCAGATGGGATCATTTTTGTTTTACTAAAAATATGCTAATTTTTTCACCAATGAACTACCTGGACTATCTGTGTCTCATTAAACAACTTGATTTAATCCTCAAGTCTTAAATAATCACCCTTTAAATCAGGTATGCCTACAGAAAATAATCCTTTTAATTTTCTTTAAAATGGACCATTTTTCTCTGCTGGGAAATCCCTTTGTATAATTTGTTTACATCAGACTCAGGTATTCCCCNTAAAGTGAACCGGATCTCCCTGCTATAGTGGCTCAGCTGTTGAAGTCTCCCCCTAGCGGCGGGTCTCCGCACTGCAGGYAGCAGCTCTGCCCTTCTGTCAGGTTCCAGACTGCCGAGCTGATTCCTCTGGTGTCAGCGGGTTGCTTCCTCCTGTTACCTGTCGTGTGCTGCCGGGAAAACTACTTCACAACCTCTGGATAAATTATCAACCARGGGGATGATTCCGCCACCGATAAAAGGTGAGTGAAGTTGCGATAACGCCTGTCAAAATGTCATAAACGAAGGTTGTTATATGAAGCTCAGCCTTAAAGGCATTTTTTTTCTTGAACGCTACATAAATGTAGCCTGTCAGGCTGTTTGGACGGGGAAAAAACCCATAATGTTTAATATTTAGCTRTGTGTGTGTCTGTGTTTGAAGAGTAAAACTCGGGAACACGCCCTTAGCCGTCTACCTGTTTATAAAAGGGGTTTCAACTTCATTTGAATGCCTTCAGACACGCACGGAACGGTTAACCAGGACTCGTTAGGGTTCCGCCTCTGTCCGTGTCGAGATCCTGACCGGTTCGGTTCGGACACGTTTTGATTTTTAAAGCTCCTGCGTCCGASAGAAAGTCTCGGAGACGCTGCTGAGACGAGAGGAAAAGTCCAACTCGTGCTGTCCACGGCTGAGTGGATCACCGGTGTTGCGTCGAAATATGTCCCCCCGACAAGATCTGCCACTCCAACGCTGTAACTCCGGTTTCCCCTTTCGTTTTTTCCTCTGACCAATGTGTCGAACACGCGCAACTGATTCTGTAATTTATGACGTACATATTTTGAGGCTTTAATTAATTTATATCTAGATTTGCACKTTTTTCCAGGAGAGAAACAAATTTCGATACAACACCGGCTGGAGCTCCCATCTCAGCTGGTCGCCGTGAACCAGCAGAGTTGACTTGAACTGTGGGAGAAATGCACACTTATATCAATCACATATATCTCTGTTTAATGTTTGTCATATAGTTTGTTTTGTTTAGCAGCCGCGCAGAAGGGCTCAGAGTGGGAGGAGGGGAGGGGGGCTCCAGAGGCCACGGTCAGACCGGGGAGTTTCCTGCCTGCAGTGACCCGCCAGCTGGCCGGGTCACCGTGAGGGCAAGGGCGGGCAACTCTCCTCAGGTTCTCTTCCAACAAAAACTAAACTAACTTATTGAAGTGACACGTTAGTGCTGAAACCCTTGTTAGAGGGGTTTCCTGCTGAAAGGACTTGCCTGAGTCTTCTTTAATTCAACGCAAGTCCAAACTATGGTGACCAGCAAAAGTAAGAGTTTCACTTGGAATCTCATATTTTTCAAATTTTTTTGCCTTTTATCCAACTTCAACCTTCCTGTAGACCAGACCGACCTTATGACRGTCATGGTTATGAGTGGCACCCGTAATCTTGATCGTTGTCTTTGATAAGTAAAAGTTTGGTTTCATTGTGGGACCATCACAAAATCACTCATTTGTTTGGAATCCAAACACTGATGTGGTCATGCAGCTGTGCATGAATTTTTCTAAATAATCATCTCATCAACGAACAGTTAATCYGGACCAATGAAAATGTGTGAAACATCACACCATCTCATTGTCCACAGTAACAATTCATAGTTGCTGTAATATTTAAAAACCCAAATCCTTTGTGTAATAAAAACACACTTATTAAAAATCACACTGATTTAAACATGACTTTCTAATGCTGTTTGGGGAAAAATAAGAAGCTTCCCAAAATGACTGAGATCATCGTCAAACTGTGGCAGCGATTTCCTGCTCATCAGTTTAGTAAAACCCTCATCATTCTAGAATTGTATGTTTAGAACAGTATTACTGATTGAAAGTGATGTGATTGAAACACTTCACTCACATTCTAATAGAAACATTTTCAGTTTGCATGACAGCTAGCAGCTCTCTGTAAATTATGTTGAGGTCAGTGTGTTTATAAAATGAAAATATAAAAAAATTGAGTTCAGCTCTTTTTGACAGGATTGGACTACATAATATACTGATTGTAATTAGGTGTGTTGCGATAAGCAATAAATCAATATATTGTACGATAAATGAAAACTAGGTTTATAATTTTCATTTACATGCTTGTTTGTTTTCTTTGTGTCTCCCTCTTTCCAACTCCTTAGCGTAGGGAGGCGTCAACTCTTGCATCAGGTATTTGCGAGCCACATGGTCTTGTCACCTTTGTAGCATAAGAAATCTGTAAACAGGCGTTTAGATCGTGGAGGGTCTTCTGTTTTTCCGATGCCTGACTACTCAGGAAGCCCTCGGGGCCACTGTGCTGAATCTTGGGTTCACAAAAAGGAATCTTTTGTTTGTTTTTTACACTATACAAATTTGATAAACTTTGTAAGCGGCATGAGGGTGATCACAGCTATTTTATGAAGCCAGAGAAACACATACAGAATAATTTGGATATAGAGGAGGTGAGAAGTGGTTTTACAGCTTCAGCAGCTGCAGTTCTGTGTTTTTTTCACAATATTTGGCCCAGGTCAGATCATAACTTTATCTTAATCATATCCTGATTTAGGCTTGAATTGTGTCCTGATTTAGGCCTCAATCGTATCCTGATTTAGGCTTTAATCGTATCCTGATTTAGGCCTTAATCGTATCCTGATTTAGGCCTTAATCGTATCCTGATTTAGGCCTTAATCGTATCCCGATTTAGGCCTAAATCGTATATTGATTAGGCC
>NW_013952474.1:1785005-1787941 GCF_001266775.1 Austrofundulus limnaeus
CTATAACACAAAGGGCTAATTTTGTACACACTAAATAAAAAAGTACAGTATGTTAACAATTCATTGTACCAGCTGTATTAAACACAATGAACAGAAAAATGTGGATTTCTCTCACATTATTAAACTTGGACATATTTATAAAATATAACAAAACAGGAATCTGTTAAGTTGCTAGTTGAAAAAAAAGTAAAACACTTAATCTTTCCTGAAGATGAAAAGTTTATTTAAACACTGGGTAATATTTTAAGATTAACTGAAAAATAAACTAAGAACATAATAAAATATCTCTGAAAGATGTGAGATACAAATGAGTACTGGCAATCATTTGTTTGTTTGTTTACACTCCTTCTGATTCTATCTTAGCTGGGCTGCTGGACATGTCATGATCTGACTTCATTTACTGTTTATTAGATTGGTTCACTGGCCGGGTTATGTCACACAAATTAGATTAACGTCATATTTTTAACGACTAACGTTTTTGTTTTGTTTTGTTCTTTCACACAGTTAAACTCAACGAGAGGAAGCTAATGTTAGCCACAGTTAGCTTACCGTTCTGTCGTCCTTCTCTTGTTTTAAGCATCATACTGCTGGATAGTCCGGTACAGCCTTCAGTACTTTTTCTTCGTGTTTGGTATAGTCCATTATTATTGTTGTGTCACAAATAAAACTAAATAAGACTCAGTCGTTTGAGGTCCCACCCACAGACAGCTTTCTGCTGCTCAGTTCAACTGGGCCGGGGTAGAGCAGCAGCGCGCTCTGCTGGATGAAGTCAAAACTATACCGAAATAAGGTTTAAACGGACGTTTTCAATTAATCGAATGGAAGAAACTTTAATCTAATAAACCCTTAATTGCATCCCTACATGCGGTGTGTCCAAAGCAGATGACGCGCGA
Source organism: Austrofundulus limnaeus (assembly GCF_001266775.1). Classification (NCBI taxonomy): domain Eukaryota; kingdom Metazoa; phylum Chordata; class Actinopteri; order Cyprinodontiformes; family Rivulidae; genus Austrofundulus; species Austrofundulus limnaeus. The sequence continues at coordinate 1,785,899 of NW_013952474.1, forward strand.
GTTAAAAAAAAAAGTAACTTTTGCTGCTCGACACGCTGTGTCAACCACTCAGAGAGAATCGTTTTTCCACGTGACGGTTTCCTGAATGTTGCCATCTAACCTGAAACAGATAGACAGGATCTCTTTAGCTGAAATCGACCATCTTTGGTTTTCTGGTTTTCTGYTTTTTGGTTTTCTGGCTGGAGATATCAACACCGATGCGGGTCAGTGGCTCGTTAACTGACTGTGGTGTTTAAACTTGGCTGGGGACAAAAAACATAGTTTGTCAGCTCTAGGGCTGCCATGACTAGTCGATGACTAATCGACTTTTAAAATAATCGATGACTAATTCAATAGTTGATTATAGTCAGGTTTTTTTTTCGTTTGTTTGTTTTGTTTTTTACTTTGTATTTCTCTCTAAACTGCTTTGACACCTTCCACTGCCACATCTGCCTTTCTGTCCTTGACACATATGAACAGCTAACTGGTAACTGGGGTAGGCCGTGGACGTCACAAGACATTACACAGACAGGCTCTGGTATCATGGCTACCCGGCAATGATGCTCAAAATTGTGGGATCATTTAAAGAAAATGAAAGAGAAACCTGTGCAATGTAATATCTGCAAGGCAGAACTTGCCTTCCACGGCAACTAATTTTAGTTAGGTTAGCATATAGCTAAAATCTAACGATAGTTATATAATAGCAGCTGCATTCTGGTGCAATAAGCTGTGTGTTTTATATTCAATTAACGTATGATCTGATTACTCAAATAATCGAAAAAAGTAATCGGTGATTAGTCGACTATAAAAATAATCATTTGTGGCAGCCCTAGTCAGCTCACAGCTCCTAGAGTTTTGAAATTCACCAAACAGACCGCCTCTAAATTATCTGGTGAATTAATTATCTGGTGAACGCAACATTCGCTTGCTCTCAGTAAATTAAGCAAAGCCATATCCTTTATTTCATCCGCCATTAAAGACAGACTGAAAAAAAAAACAAGACTCTCCTCCCTCTTTAGACACGTGTCTAGTCTTGTTCCGGTCTGAACGTAGCCTGTCCAACGTGAGGTGTTGGGCGCGTTTTCGCTGCTCAAAACACATTCGGTGTGAACCCAGCTTTAATCGTGTCCTGATTTAGGCTCGAATCGTATCCTGATTGAGGCCTTAATCATGTCCTGATTTAGGCTCAACTCGTATCTAGGGTTGGGCAAAATCGAATAGTGTGCAATTAATTGTCAGAAAAACTTTAATCCATTATTTTTTGGCARTTGACAATTAATACGATTAATGCCACCTGGCAGACTAACTGGAGATTTCCCCGGTCAGTCCACATGGTGCTACTCTACACTTCAGATATGATGAACATTAAAAAAAGTCCTTTACTTTATTTATCATAACTCCAGTTTTACTTGGTCAGTCAACACAATTTAAAAATTGATGTTTAGCCTGAAGTCTGTACTTTTGACACAATTTGGAGCAGATTTTTATGGAGAGCAAATCTTTCTCACTAGATTGATTTAAATTGGTCATATGAAAAGGGCATGCAGGTGTCCAGGGACTCTAGGGGATTAATCGTCATATTAATCGTTATAGGCTAAATATCACAATAAATCGTAATTATTTATTTGCCAATATCACCCAACCCTACTCGTATCTTGATTTAGGCCTTAATCGTTTCCTGATTTAGGCTCAAATCGTGTCCTGATTTAGGCCTTAATTATATCCTTATTTAAGCTCAAATCGTGTCCTGATTTAGGCCTTAATTATATCCTTATTTAAGCTCAAATCGTGTCCTGATTTAGGCCTTAATTATATCCTTATTTAAGCTCAAATCGTGTCCTGATTTAGGCCTTAATCATATCCTGATTTAGGCTAGAATTGTGTCCTGATTTAGGCTAGAATCGTGTCCTGATTTAGGCTAGAATCGTGTCCTGATTTAGGCTAGAATCGTGTCCTGATTTAGGCTAGAATCGTGTCCTGATTTAGGCTAGAATCGTGTCCTGATTTAGGCTTGAATCGTGTTCTGATTTAGGCTTGAATCGTGTTCTGATTTAGGCTTGAATC
>NW_013952474.1:1790028-1791915 GCF_001266775.1 Austrofundulus limnaeus
CCCCCAGACCAATTTCCTAGGGGAAACACTGCTACAGTTTGTCCTGATGTAGGCTTTAATCACGTCCTGATTTAGGCTCAAATCGTATCATGAGATCAGTAGATAATAACTTCACATTTTCACAGAATCTCACTTTAAAAGATCTTAACTATCTCGTTAAACATATTTGATTTTTTTCTGGTAGAATGTTTCAATGTTCATTATAAAAAATATAAATTAGTAATGAATTAATCTGCGCACCTGTGTCTTTATTAATTTCATGAACCTTGGATTATTCCAGATTACGTAGATACGTTTTCTGTTTTAATCCCACCTGAAGGAAAATGTTCCCTCATATTTTTCTCGTAAATGGATTTTTTAAGTCAGTGGGTGTCAGCCGATCACATCTCCTGCAGTTTTCAACATCTGGTTCAGACTGACCACAGAGCTAGAATCAGCTGGCTGTAGTTGTCATAGTAACCACAGAAAAACCCAACAGGTAAACAGTTTGATAGATGTGAAACCAGAGAGAGACTGTGGTGAGAACGCAGAGAAATGAACCACTGTCTGTCGAAGAAGCTGAAACACAATCTGTAAAGTTAAAACCARCAAAGGCTAAAATAACAGCTGAAATCAGTAAAACTAACTACATTTTAAAATAAGCTACAAGTTAAYGCCAGCAAAACCGTAGCTAAAAGTTCAAACCAGCTGAACAGAAGCTAAGKTGTGATAACCAGAATAGTAGCTAAATGCAAACATAAACAGAGTAGAAGCTTAATAAAATTYTCTTAAATGGCACCAAAATCCTGAAGCAGCAAAATGGTCTTCATCTCCTGGTTGGTTTTATTGGGGTCAGCAGGTCCAGGAGGTTGGGACTGAACTATGTGCCTTCTGGGGTTCTCCTGAACCTCCTCAAACAGGTCAGGCTCAAAAATTAACCCTAATCTGCTCGATCTGGAATGGTCGCAGGCAAAAGGAAAACAAGTTAGTTTTGTTTTGTTTTTGCTTGTTTAGGTAGTTGGGTAATCATGTAAGTGTCTGTTAGTCAAAAAGGTAAAAAGATGAGGTTTTATCAGCTAAAACACAGTTTATGTGTGGACTCGGGAATGACTCTCAGCTACTACCACATCAAACTTTAGCTCATTATTTGTAAAATCGACTGAAATATAATCTTTTTTTTGTGTTGGCTAATGTCAGTTAGCTGTGGCGGCCTTCTTGAATCGGGTCAACTCCAAAAGGGAATGAGTTTTAATAAAATCCAGCCAGTGGTTTATGAAATATTTTGCTGACAGACTAGTTCTGTTGGATTGACGTTACTGACATCCTGCCAGGACCTGCTGGTCTGTGTGGAGARGTTGGCGTGTGTTGATAAATCCTGCCAGCTGCTTTTATCAGYCAGGAAGTGAAATGTGAAGCCGAGCGGCGCTGCGTTTGTTTATGGCGGCTGACAGCCCATGGCCCGTGGCTCTGGTGTCGTTTTTCTTCAGGATGAAGGAACTTTCTACTGTTTGAGCTGAGATGTTTTATCTCAACAAGTGTCGATTTACTCTACGGCTAAAAGAAATGGTTAATATCTCACCTGCTGTAGATGGCTCCACGAACGATCTCAGGTTGGAGAAATGGATTTTATGGCAGCTTATGGAAATAATGTAAACATACATACATACATACATAAATGTTTTACTAGTTATTTCTGTGACTGAGTGATTTCTTTAGCTACTGCTGTGATATAATTCAGTCTTCTCCTGGACCCCACTTCGTCCTGCTTTTGTTATTTTTACCAGAACAAACAAGACAATCCTGCAGCTCAGCCAGAGTCCTGGGGTCTCATTTATAAAGGATTGCGTGGAAACCATACTAAAAGTGAACGTACGGCCAAAAGGCGGAAATGGCTTACGCCAAAAAAAA
>NW_013952474.1:1793645-1801135 GCF_001266775.1 Austrofundulus limnaeus
GATGATAAAGTTGAATAAAAATCTAAGTCTGATGAAGGTAAATTAAATATCTGACAGTGATCATTACACAGTGTGGCTCTAATTCCTCACTTCACCYTCTGTGTCYCAGTTTCCCGTCTCCAAAATGAGCGTACGCATGGGTCAYAGCTGGCTGAGGGACCACACATTTTCACATCAAGTTTGAATTTTAGAAATCACAACCTTGGCGTAAAAAGTGGTGTACGCAKGTTTCTGGGCTCAAATTGTGTGTATACCAGTTTTATAAATCCGACCCCTGGAGAGTCATGAAGACCCAGCGGGGGCTCCCTCTCTTTCTGTCTCTCCTGCTCCAGAGTCAGATTCCTACGTTAGCTGCCAGTAATTTCCTCTGGTCTGGCAAAGACAGAAAACACGTGAGAACTCCGATGTATTGTGATACGTTTAAAGCCTTGGAGCCGAACCTGCCGGGCTACTTGCTGGATCAACAGAGTACAGGAAGTGGAAAACATTTCAAGATGCTTAAAAAAATTATTTTAGCTGCGATGATGTCTGACTAAAGCTGGACTCATTTAACTTTTGAATTTTGCTAATTTGGTTTTCAGGACACGTCAGGATCAGCAGTGAAGCTGAGAAACCACTCAGAACCAGTTAACAGGAGGATTTGTCACAATGTGAGGATGATTCAGGCACTGGCATAAAAAAAACTAAATATGCCGTTACATAACCCTGGAAGTATTTGCAGGAGTCTGTGACGATCAACATGGGAAGTGTGTCGGTGAAATCCCGACACCACGCTCCGCAGAACTGGGTCACGTTAGATGTTTTGTAGTCGGAGTGTATTTTGTTTGGAACAGAGGTATGTCTTTTATTAGATTTAGTCCTCACCTGCGTGTTTTCTTTCTGTTTGCGACGGTGTGATTATGTGTTTGTGTTCGTACGACATGAAAGCGTCGCCTCAAGGTTTTTCTGTGACTCATGTTTGGCMTTTTACCCAGATGTGTTGTTAAACCTCACACTAACTGTTCACACGCCTCTTCTTAGCTTTCACCWTTACTTAGATGTGAATATATTACTTTGATACTCAGTTCGGTGTCTCGTATTCTGCCTGTCAGTCCAGGGTTTTACTGGGTTTAATGAGCAGTAACACTGTTTTTCGTGGTCAGAGTTAAAGTAGTGTTCATATAAACCGGCATGCTTGGAGGTAGATACTTGTTTTTCTTGTTGTTTGGTTTTAGTTTTGTCAGTTGAAAATGCACAAAGATGAAGATTTGATTGAAAAGGMAGAGGGAGAACYCTCTGATTGCACAGCTGCTATTAGYAAACGAGTCATTTTAAATTMYATYAAGCCACAGTGTCACTGGGCTGTGATTGCTTTTCAGTTTTATATCAGTCGTCTTGACTCGGTCTCAAACACTTCTTAATTTGTAGAAGTTTTAGGAAAACAAAATGATCTCAAACCCTTCTTAAAATGATCAAATGTGTCTTGAATCAGTCTCAAACACTTGTCAGTTTTGTTGCAGGTGTGTAAAAACTCTTGAACCTTTCTTAATTTTGTTGTGGGTGACGTCTCAAACCCTTCCCAGTTTTTGCAGGGTGTCTAGAGCCACTTTGAACCCTTCTCCATTTGGTCAAAAGTGTCTTGAATCAGTCTCAAACTTTTCCCAGCTTTGTTCCAGTTATTTCAAATCTACCTTGAACCCTTCTTTGTTGGCATCTCAAACCTTTAGTTTCTGAGCTGTATTTTGAGCTGTGTGGAGCTCTTCTTTGAAAGAAAACGTGAAGTTAAAGGCCTAAATATGCTGGTTTAAAGACCACATCRATAAGTAACAATTGTTAAACCCAGGTCGTTAAAATCTGCGATTTATTTTGGAAAATATATGAAACCTGTGATGAAAATATTACCTGTTGTGGGAAAATCCCAAACCTGAAAATCAGAGGCGTAACAGATGCTTTTTTATTTTTATCTTGTGTTTTTCTTACAGTTTACTCTGAAATATRTGAAGATTAGTTAAAATATGCAAATGAAAAGAACTGAAGATTTTTTTGTTTAGTTTTGTTTTGGTTGTAACATCGGTTCTGGTGGTGACATGCTGAGTCGTCTCCAGAGGTCTATTGCACAAAACTAGGATAAGGGATTAATTTCTTTTCATTAAAATATTACAGAGTAAATATATTTATTTAATTTATTTATCTGATTATCCATGAAAAAGAATAATAAAAAGACTTAACCTCAGCTTCACCTTTAAAGTACATGCCAAACCTTCCCCTCCACCTCCACCACTTCCACGGCACCACCCCCCTCCCGTCTCCCCCAACACACACGCACTGAGCCCCCCCCAGCGCTTCGGCTTCCAGCCCTCCAGCCTCACCCCTCCCGCTGCCCAGCCCCCCGTCCCCCTGTCCCTCGACCCTTCATACACGGATCACTTTAAGTGAGCGATCAGCTGTTCATTTTAATTTTGTTTAGTTAGTTAATCTCAGATAACTTACAGACAGATTCAGTGGCACAAAAAGTTTTTACTTTTGAAATAATTTCAGCATCAGTCGGTGTTTCTCTTCATCTCTTCATATGAATCATAATTAACCCTTACACTGCTGGAAGTGAGACTCACGTGTCTTACTGCCCATGCCTGATCAGGAAATCTTTGATCCACCCRGTGGGTCTAGTAAACAAATCGTGAACGTGCATTAATCCCAGATTATTTYCAGCTAGTTTGAATGAACCTCCCTAATTGAGCGTGGCTTGGTGTTGGAGCAACTGATTYCAGCTGTTTACAAGTTGAAGGCTAGTTCAAGCTCGGCTTACAGCTCAAATCCTGAATTTAGAAATCTGACCTTTGTGCAATAGGGCTCTGTTGGGCACTTTATTTTTTCTGTCATTGTTTGTTTTGAAGGGGTTCAAAATTAGAGACAGGCATTTTCTCCTAAAAGAGTTTTTGAATTTTTTGGTAAAGGTTTGATTTTTATTTGAAAATAAATAAATAAATAAAACCTCTAATAAAACAGTTTTATATTCTTTTATTTTCTCTTTGTTTAGTGGTTCAATGAGAAGGTGGACGCCCTGTCCTTTCAAAATAAAKTACCATGGCAGAAACAGACCTGTGTTTTGGTTAAAATGATTTGTTTTCCTTGAGGCTCATTACAAAAGCTCATGAGCAACAAAGGTGTGTGTTTGATTTGATGAAGAGTTGGTTGTTATTAAAAGAGAAACTTATCTTCTCAGCGGAACACAGCTTAAAGCTCGTTAGCATTCGGCTGATATAGGTTTTCAGTGTTTCGGAGATGGAACAAGAGCAGTTTGTCATTTCAGGACTGAAGTGTTTCTTTTCTGGGGAACTCTCAGCAGGAGTGGAACCACTCCAGCGCTGCTGTCACCTTGCAGGTTTGATTAGTGATTATAATGCAGCTGTGGATTCCTCACATGAGGGGAATAAAGAGATGTCTCCGGTCGCCGTTAGAAGCTGTTCTCTTCTCCTCSGCTCTTTCAGTCCTGAGCAGACGACACACGCAGGCAGGTTCTTTCCAGACGCTTCATGTTCTGAATTTTAAATTTCCTTGTCTGCCCCCCTCCCCCTCCCCCACTTCACCCTCCAGGTTGATGTTTCCTCGCCGGGCACCCGCAGGGTRGCTTTCAAGCCTGGCCGCCTCTGCCTCGCTCCCCCTGTCGGCCTCCTGACTGATCCCCTCCAGCTCGGTTAGAGAGTCTCTGCAGGACCGCATTGCCATGGATACCGAGTCCAACTACTCGGGCTATTCCCACTACTCCGGGCGCTCCCGGGGATCCCACCGGCACGGGTAAGACTAAAGACCACTCATTAATTATTTATCTGTGTGTCTAGTCAGTGAATTGTTTGATGGAAAAAACATTTCTTTTTCTACAAGTTACTGAATAAAAAACAGGTTCTCTTACTAAACGTTAACATATTTATAATATTCACCCATTTTGTAAGTGTCTTTTTGTAGAAAAATGTGCCTTAAAGACCGTATAAAGTAAAATTAAATTTGTGTTTTGAGTTTGTCACACGACAGAAATATGTTGTTAATCACACCTCTAAAGTTGACTGATTAAAAGCATTGTTTACTTTATAAGATTAAGTCTCAAAAATAATGAAAAAACATCATTGGCTCTGTTCTGAAAACGCTGGGGGCGTGTCAGCTGGAGGACCTGAAACCACGCCCATGCGCTGAGCGTCACTGTGTCCGTGTCCTGTACTGAGGAGGAGATGTTCATGAAGGCTGGCAGCCTGTTGGAGTTCTCCAGCCCTACTCATTCGTCGGGCGCATTTCCTCCGGGCAGTGCGCCGCGTCTGGCTCTGGGTCGGCAAGGAAGGGCTCGGGGGCGAAGGAGACCGCGAGCTTTACAGCACCCTCTCCGCTCCGACCTCGCCGCTTCCCGGGGCCGTGGACTCAGTGCCTCACTGCGCCCTCTCTCCCCGCGGGCGAGGGACGGGGCCCCTCTGCCCCCGGCGCGACTGTCGACCGGAGCGGACTGTTCTCAATGCGCCCTGACCGTGTACGACCCGTCTTGAAACACGGACCAAGGAGTCTAACARGTGCGCAAGTCAGAGGGTCCCCCGAAACCCGAATTATGCACTAAAGAGCCAACACTTAGACTATTAACTATATGAGCACAAACAGCAACTTACTACGTTTATTGGGTGAGGCATTATCCCACTGTCAGGTGTAGGAGAGGTGGTGATGTCGGGAGGAGAGTCTGGGAGGTCGGAGGTCGGTAGAGCCTCATGAACCAGCACCAAATGACTGTCCATAAATCCCAACTGTGTCTCCAGGTGGTTAGTAAAACTATCTGGAGCAAAATGGGAATTATTTAGCTAACAACAACAACAACAAAATATCTATGCTATTGCTATCTGATGCTATCTGCGATTAGCAAGTGAACTGCAACGGCCGAGGCGAAGAAGTTTTTATACTGCTGGAGCAGTAGGGGGCGGGGTTAAGCCGGGGTTATGTTTAAGGCGGCCGCGTGATGAAACACAGCCGCCTTTTAAAGCATGCCCAGAAAATCCTGAAACAAACATATCTTTAAACACAAATTGATCTATACCTTCAAAATTAAAGTATCTACAGTTGAGACTTTTTACTCATTTACAACAATGCAACTGCGACATTTATGTTTATTGAAGAAAATATTAAAATTTACTTTACACTGTCTTTAAAGGAATTCTGAGTCAGAAGTTGCAGTTTGCTGTTAAATAGTTTTATTTTTATTTACACTTTGTTTAAATACTGATTTGGATTGAATGAATTGGATTTTTGTAGAGAAAACTATTGAAATTTTTCCTGAATAATAATAAAAAACCTAATTAGCCAAAATTTCCAAACACCCAACACAGTGGTACAAAGAACGAAAAGTTTAATCAAAAACACAATTAAAATGTTCATATTATTATTCAGTTATTATTTAAAATCATAATAAATACAGCCAGGGAAATTTTAATGTTTCTGAAAATGACTTTACTAAGTTGTACTGAAGAAACTGAATCTGAGTTGTTAAAGCTAAAAAAGTAGAACATTAGCTAAAATCCAAAAGTAACAAAATGCTGGATGAAAGCTAATAGTAGTAAAAATCTGCCGTAGAAAGAGACTAGCATTAATTGGAAAAAAACCTCAAAAGCTAAGAAATTATAAAATGTACACTACAAGCTTAAATTGCAGAAGCTATCTGCAAGCTAAAAAATGCTAAAGGTCATCTAGATGCTAAAAGTAAAAATTAATTAGCTAACTGCTCAAGTAACAGAAGTGGAACTAAAGGCTAGCAAAAAATATTAAAACACTAACCGTAACAAAGTTGCAAACTATTTTGCTACAATCTTAAAGCAGGAAGAAGCTAGATAGAAGTATCAAAGGATATCTAGAAGCTAATAATAATGAATCTCTGGCCAAATGAATGGATGAATAAATGAATGATTTTTTTTTTTGCTAAAAATAGCTAAACTTAAGCTAAGAACTAAATGTTAAAAATGGCTGGCATAAAAAAACAAAAATCTAACCAAAAGCTTAAGTGTTTAAGGCTATCTAAAGGCTAAAAGTAGAAAAGCTCCAGCAACTGCCTGATAACACCATTCTAGACATTCCTCGCAGCTCAAATGATTTACAGACCCGGCACTTCTCTGCACCTCTCACTCCACTTTTTATTTCTGAAAAACATTGTGAGTGGAGTTCATGCTTCGTTGTTGTCAGCAGAACCCCAGCCTGTTCTGTTCCCCGCTGTGGACCTGGCCTGAGGAGAACCTCCAGATCATGGCGGTGCTTTAATCTGTCAGTGGTGAAACAGWTCAGGTGGAGGAGCTTCAGGAGACAGACAGGTGCTGGAGGGCCTGACAGGAGATGAAGATTCTGTCATCTCTCTGTCTCCTGGGTCACTCTCCGTCGACTCGTTCAGCATCGCTGAGTTTCCCCCGAGCCTCTCCTGCTCCCGCCACCACCTGTTGCTGTTTTGAGGACCTCTCGTGTTATCGACTCTGTTCTGTCGCCATCCTAGACTCTTTGCCTTCATTATCTTTCTCCCCTCCTCTTCATCCTCCTCATCTGATTCCATGTGGGGGGCTGTGGTACGAAGGCAGCAGCTGCTCCCCCCCTCAAATGGACCTCTCACTGCACTCCGATGGAGAGGCATGCCACTTGCATTCCTCAAAGGCCTTGTTGCTAAAAGCCACACTGGGCGAAAAGGGCTTAACGGACCTCAGAAGGGGAGGGGTTTGCTCGTGAGGTCTCCTCACTGCWGCTTGAAGTAGGGCTGAGCGATATGGCCTAAAATCAATATCACGATATATTGATCAGTTTACCTCGATAATGATAAATGCACGATAACTTTTACCACCTCCCACCACACACAAGTACATGCTATAGTATAGTCATAACACTGTGTCCATGTTCTTAGTCGGAGTGCACAGTTAAGATTTTGAACAGTTTTTCTCTAGTTTATATTTGTCATTTTAGTGTTTTTAATATATTTATTGAAAACATTTTTTTTCAAGACTTGAGTCAGATATAGTCATACATATATTTAACCATCTCCATAACTTTTCAGTCAAACACATTATGTATGTACTCTAATTTTATATTTAAAAAAATATACCAAATGTGTCTTTTGTTCTGCACAAAATAACTTAAATACATTTTTTTATTTGTTAGACTGACTGATTTCTCTATTAAAATAACTGTCTCTTTTAACAAGATTATATTATTTAGAGAGCTCATTTAATCATTTAATACTATTTATCTTCATATTTGATCATTTCTTGAATCACAGAGCAGTTCAGTCACAGTATGGTTCAAAATATAAGCAAGATCTTTTGTGAAGAATGAAATTTGTACTTATGATAAACTACATTGCAGGGTTTTTATTTACTTTTMGGGGGGGTAACGCTAAGTGGAGACTCGACTTTTCTATAATATGGGACAAACAAATGTTCATCTGTTAGAGTTAATATTTCTGATGCATCTCAGTAATCCAGGTAAAAAATCAAAAGAAAAAAATTGTATAGGTC
>NW_013952474.1:1803060-1815270 GCF_001266775.1 Austrofundulus limnaeus
ACACACACACACACACACACACACACACACACACGCACACCTAGCACTGGAACCTGTAACAATAACTAGACACAGGACTTTACATTATAATGTAAAATAAGTTTTAACTAGCACCGTGACTGAAGCCAAACCTGCAGCCGTCCTGCTGTCTACAGGTGGACGGTCCAACCAGCCCACAGAGACCATGATGGGTTCAGAATCAATATAAGTAAATCTACGTCTGATAAAAACAACAAACTGTGTGAAATATATTGCAGTGGACTGTAGCTTATATAACATAATTTTAACTCATTAATTGATAATTAGGAATAACTTTATTAGGTAGAGGGACAAACGAACGTTAAATAAATTAGAACAGGTTCATTTATACCTACACTGACAAGTTCTGGGTCTCACAGGTGTCTGGAATACCGTGCCAGCCAATGAGAGGACAAATGTATCCACAGATATTCTGGCGTGCCGCTCATGCTGGCTGTATTTCTATAGTATTTATTGGTTTTTCTGTGTCAGGCGGCAAGTGTGATCGCGGTCGACCTAAGGTGTTGGCAGGAAGCAGTTCTGTATGAACTGAACTGTCAGGATTCATGTCTCAGCTTGCCAGGTTGTCCTGCCCTCACCGAGACCCTCCTCGTTTTATTGTAATCGTTCCAGAAAGCCGAACCCACTTCAGAGATCCACACAGGAAGTCAGGTTCCATTAATCAGATCACAGCATGGCACGCTGTTGGCTACCAACCAGTCGCTGCATGCTAATGAGGTGGGAAGAGGATGTGGGAAAGGAAGGGGGGAGGTGTGTGCTTTTAGTCGAGGGGGATGAAAAACAAACTATGGTTCTGAGATAAAWTAAAGAGCTCCTCTTTAACGTCAGCTAAAGCTGGACTTCAACTAAAATGTCAGTTATTTTAGTAACTGAGTACTCTGATTAATCTGTCAATTAACTGAGTAATTATTCTATTTATTCTCTCTTTAATCCTGAAAGCTGTAAATCATTCAGATTCTGTCTGCACTTAAGGTTTTTGGTCCTTAGTGCAAACGTCAGCCAATAGAACGACAGAACCATGACATCACTGGGTGCACTTGTTTCGCTCACAGGGTTCGCTGCAGATAAAAGCTCATTACTGACTTTAGATGTGTGTTTAGCTAAGAACTTCACGACTTCTGATGGTAAAACTTGTTAGAAGTACAAGCTAGTAGCAATGTATGTCTTTTTCCATCCATCCATCCCTCATCCTCATCTTGAGAACGCAGATGGATCAGGGAGGTCCAGACCTCTCTTCCCACAGCCACCTCTTTAGAGCTTCTGGGAGGACTTCAGGGTGTTCCCAGACCAGAGACAGTCTCTCCAGAATGTCCTGGGTCTCCCTGAGGGGGTGGGTGGGAGTGGGGGGTGTCTCCTCCCAGTTGGACTTGTCCAGAACAACTACATAGGGAGGCTTGAAGGGGTCCTCCTTACCAGATGAACCCCCTCAGCTGGTTCCTCTGAATGTGGATCAGCAGCTCTACTCTGAGTCTCTCCTGGAGAACTGAACTCCTCAGTCTGTCTCTAAGCGAGAGTCCAGCTACCCTGCAGAGAAAACTCATTTGGACTTAACTGAATCTGGTTTTTTAACATACATAAATAAAATAGACTGAATGCTACATCCCTGCCTCCTCACATTGTTTAGAGTAGGCCAGGCCAACCAGTAGATCAGGATCTACTGGTAGATCTTTAGCTGGTTAGCAGTAGCTCACAGAGCAATGGATCACGGAGTTTGTAGAACGCAACATTGTTTAACATTGCAGCCTTAAACGCGCTCTTCGCAACATTTGTTTAACATTGCAGTCTTCAACGCACTCTTTGCAATGTTTGTTTAACATTGCATTCTTGAATGTACCCTTGTCAATGTTTGTTTAACATTGCATTCTTGAACGGGCTCTAGTCTCGCTAGTTTTGGGTGCTGTGAAACAGCACTTCGAACGTAGTCTTGCGAGATTAGGGTCATTTGTTAAAACATGGCAGCGAGGCGGAAAAAAATGAACGAAAGACAGCTAACAAGCAAATAAAAACTTATTATTTTCACCTGGAGTGGGAAGAGGACTCATGTAATTCGAGCGCTGCCTTGGCTTGTCCAAAAAGGATAACGTGGAACAGCATTTCTTTCAAAAGAATGCGCAGATGCTATGAGGCGGATTTCCCCTCCTAAGGTAAGGCTGCTTTGCTAATGCAGCCCCGTACCTGCCTTAAAACTCGTCTTTCAGCGATGACGAAGTTATGAAAGAAGCGTTTGATGCTGCAGACGTGCTTTTCCGTGATTTTAAAAATAAAAGTGAAATTGTGGCTGCTTAAAGACGTGCAGTTGTCCACCAGGATCGATGGATGTGTCCAAGTTCGTGTCCGTGTTTCAGTCTGGACTGCTCTGGGTTGAAAAGTAGGTTTTGACTCTTCAAAATGACATTGGGATCAAATCCAGAGCAACAAGTCGCATGGATGGAGAGTTCTGGAGTCTGCTTTCCCTCACATGAAAATCATCAAGTCCAACAACAGATCCACAAAGACTGGCGATCATCTGGAGACCTGCTTACACCTCAACCACCTCATACTGCCTGCCTATGAGACCCTGGTCTCCTCTCAGTGTCAGAAGTCCTACTAAGGTAGACATACATTTTTTACATTATTTATTTATACATTATTTTTATATAGCTTGCATAAAAAGTTGTCTCCTCTAGACTTGTCACAATGTGTCTGTATGTTGTTTTTATTACATTTTAGACCAGACTAGTGTCTTATACACTGACTGGCACCTTTGTGTTATTTATTTATTTATTTATTTATTTATTTATTTAGCAGTTTGGGTGTGCCCTTGTTTTCCGTACCCAGCGTGGCTGTGTGTGTCTTGTTTTATAGGTGGTGAACCAGGTGGAACTCTTTGAATGGTCTGGAGCCAGCAGTCTGGACCAGGGAGGGACTGAGCTCTTCAAGACCTACAGATGACATTATCCTGCATGCTGCAATTTGAGGTTTGACATAGTTGTTGGAGATATGTGAATCTGCACCATCGTAAGTCACTTTTTGTAATAGTATAAACGAGAGAGTTTTACTGTATATTGTGCGCTTTGACTTTAGTTTTTTGTTTTGTTTTTCCTCCCCTGTATGGAGAGAAAGAGAGGAGAGTTCTTTGAATAAATGGAGACGAGTTCCCGTGCTCCAAAGTTATTTGACTCTGTGGTTCTCAGTGTGCAGGTTTCCAGCCCTTATAGCTCGCATGTTACAGGGAATACTAATTGAAGGAGGTAAAAAAAATTATCCTTTTTATTCGAGCATCACTTTTTTGTTTCTCTGTCAGGAGTTAGTAAGGATTTTATATTTTCTTTTTTTTTTGTAGGTAAATATATGGTTAAGTAGATAGCTTTGTTTGACAATACTTTAAATTAAATAAAACTAACAACACATTACTTTCTGTTTTATTTACTTTAAAGAAGTGAGGAGTAGGGAGATGAAAAAATATGTTTTTTGATACTGAGACTGGACGAGTAGATCTCGGCAAACTGCCGACTTCAAAAGTAGCTCTTGGTTCAAAAAAGGTTYGGCACCCCTGGTTTAGAGTTAAATACATGACTTCTTGTTAACAGGTGCTGTCACCTTTTACTCCCATAACTCTTTGTTACATATAGAAATTATTCATCCAGACATAGACGTCTTCATCTTATTTCAGCCAGTCTGTCTCTCACTGACATAAAATGATAGATTTCTGTCAGACCTCTTCATAAAACAGAGTTCCACCCAAACTGCCAAATACTTCAGCCACATTTTTGCTTCAAATGTTTTTTATAAACCTGGACATTAAACTTCTCTCATTTCCTCTGCAAAAGGTTAGAAACAAAAAAATTCACCCGTGGTGCCATCAGTGTCTTCTGACACTCACTGTTCTGGAATGTTTCAGATCAGACTTGAAGTTTTCTCACAGCGACTGATGCTTGATTTTCAGCTAGTTTCTGCCGGCTTTTAGTTAAGTTTCTGGTCAGGGAGTGAGAAATGTGTGGTTACCATGGTGAGCCACTTAAATTGTCTTGTAATTGCACAATTTCTACTGTTTTTAAAATGTGGGATTTTTCAGCAGCTGCACTGGCAGAATCTCAATCAAAAAGTTTTCTTTTGTTTCTCCTTCAGATGGATTTTAACCTGAAGCCTTCATTTTTTTAACCAAATCTCTGTTTTCTTTAGTTTGAAAACCTGGTTTTGATTCTCTGTAGCTGCTTCTTGTGATTTTAAAGACATTGATGTTCGACGGCAGCTCGTTGAGCTGTGCTGCTCTTTTCCTGCTTCTACAGCAACAATTAATAACCATAATCAGTGCCATCACTTGACTGATGGTCTCTCCTGCTGGAATAACCATCTCTGCAGTGATTAGGACTGCACTAATATTATTTCAAGTAATAATAGTGGTGGTAACACATTTAAGGGCCTAATCGTCTGGATTTATTAGATAAGAAAATGCCAGACTGTCTGTAAAAGAGGCAGCTGCAGGCTACAGTTTCTCTCTGTGTGCAGGAACAATAGGCTCTGAGCTTTTCTGCAGGAAGTCAAGTCCACGTTTTGAAAGGAAGTACGAGAATAGAAGCGGGAAGCGGGCTGGTTAACACCCTGCAGTCAGATCTGTCAGTCAAAGTTTCTCCTTTTTTTCCCCCTGAAGACAGGTTTTCCTCTCTGGAGAGGAGCGGTTCTCATGACTCTGCTTGAGTCTTTCATTTAATGTTGTATTTACAGGCAGCAGATCTCATTTATCTGTGATTTCATTTACTCTCAGGCTGTAAGAATTAAAGGTGGTCTTCTGACTTTAGCTGTGTTTTCGGCTTGCTTGGTTCCAAACATYACATTCTACAGGTTTGAGCCAGAGGGGGAAGGAAACGGCTGAGGGATTAGCTGAGCTTTTCTCTAGTAATGGAACTACTGATTTGGAATTMAGCCATGTGGTGATGGGGATATTCGGGGGCGGGGTTACCTGCCGTTCATGCAAGATTAAGGATACAACAGCGGGAGTTTCTGTCCATTTAATGGAGCTCATTTGGACGCCGCAGGGAAGGACTCTAAAGGAAGGCTGAGTTCAACAGTGGCCAGAGTACACCTGGGATTTATAGTGGCTCGACACGGCCCTGAACTCTGAAAACCCAGAACTGAGCCATTCATTAGTCCGTCTCCGGCCAGTTGTAAATCATTGATCAAACCAGAAACATAAAATAATGTGAGCTTTTAGAATTAACCCAGCCTTGCAAAAAGGGAAACAGCCATGTGGTCCCACAAACCATCTCTCATCACTACATCACACCTCGAGCTGCAACGCTGGATTATTGTTTCATTAGATCATTCGTTTTGACCCTTTGACTACCTCCGTCTGAGGCCCTGAGGCATAAAGACCTTTTTACTAAAAACAAAAAAAGACACGTTTTCCAAGGGATGCTTTGAGACACCAAAAAACCCATCAAAAACATTTATTTTACCAAAAAATATCAAAAGGCTAATCTAAAGCTTAAAGTTGCAAATTTTTTGCTACAAACTAAGAGCAGCAAAATGTAAAAMTATCAAATGTTAGCTAGAAGCTAATAGTAGCAAAACTCTTGCTAAAAGATGAAAGTAGCAAAGCTTTAGCCAAAAACTAAAAGTAAAAAAGTCTAGTGAAAGTTAATGTAACAAAYGTAAACTAAATGCTAAAGTGTCAAATGTTTAACATAATCTGAAAAAAACAATAGGCTAACCAAAAGCTGAAAGCTGCTAACTGTAGCTTTGAGCAAAWTTAGCAAAAACCTTGCTAAAAGTAAGGTTTTTGCTATTTTTGCTAGCTACATAGTAAAAACAAAAGCAGAAACTTAGCTTAAAGCGAAAAGTAAATAAAACTAGATAAATGCTAAAGTAACAGAATTGGAACTATAAGCTAAAGCTACTAAAGGGCTTGCAAAATACACCAAAAGGCTAACCAAAAGCTTAAAATTGCAAAATCCTTGCTGCGAGCTAAACACAGCAAAAGGCTAAATAAAAGTGCAGTATGTTGGCTAGAAGCTAATTGTAGTTAAACTCTTGCTGAAAGTAGCAAAACTTTACTTTGCAAGCTTCTACGACTCGCTCAGGAAGTGGCGAACACCCGTGATCGTTTTGGAACATCTTGAACCRGTTAGTGTCTAGATTCTAGACACTAACSGGTTCAAGATGTTTTTGATGAATTTTTGATMAACGTAAGATGAATTTGGAAAAAAAATCATATTTTATTTTTCACTAAAAAGGGTTCAGTGAATGCYCATACCTCAGTGGTACCTCAAAAAAGGTTAAGAACCACTGGTCTAGAATATGCAGTTCAGTGAGATCTTTAGCAGTTCTATGTTTAACAGCCCCAGATGTTTGGCTACCTGTTGTTGATTTCCTGTGGAAAAATGCTAAATTGTAAAAAGAATCTGTGCTGCTTCTYTCCTTGCATAGATCACACTGAGGCTACTCACTGCAGACAGAAGTGACCCATATCTGATGTTTCTGACAATATCCAACCCAGGCCTTTTTAATTTGTGATCCTACATCCGATCCTGATGGTTTTCAGCATGGCKTCAGTCTGAACACTCYGGTCTCAGTGAGGCTGGGGGATACYGATTGATCCAGATGTTGATATTATCATTACTAATGTCCTGCAGTTTAAAGCTCAGAACTCAGCTCATCTTCAGCAACAGAACAGAAGTCCAGCTGCTTCCATACTGCTMCTTTTTTAAACTTTCTAGATTGATCATGTCCTGATGGCTGAGACACCAACGTCTGATGCTAATGGTGATACCCATATGTTTGTTAGATCCATACCAGCATGATGGATTCAGACTTGTTGTTCCAGAAGTGACATTCTGCTCCTGAGTTGGCAGGAAGCAGCAAGATGAAATGTAAACATTTGACCAAACATTTACAGCAGATAATAATTTGGTCAACTCTGACTGGACAACAACTTCAGAACAGATCAACACATGCTATCATGTACCATCAATATTTACTTCTGTAAACACAGCGGGTTGGATGTGATGTCACTTCTTCTTCTGCTTCAAGGCTGTGGACTGATGGAGGTCCACTTTAGAATGTCAACAGAAAGCTAAAAATATCTGGTCGGAGCTTTAAGATCTGCAGGATGAACAAAGTCTGGGACTGGAAGAAGGTGCCAGAAGATCAAAACACAAATTTAAACTAAAAAAGGATYGTAAAGAAGAGTAGCACACATAGATAAAAGTTTAAGAAATTAAAAGGTTATCTATATTCATCAAAAAATAGCCAATAGTATCAATTGAATYTCTAGAAGCTAAAGGCATCAAAAGGTGGTCTCAAAAATACTGCATCAAAGGCAAGCCATTAGCATAAAAAACTAACTAGAAGCTAAAAGCATTAAAACACATTAACACACCTAAGCCTTCGCTAAAAGCTAAAACGATCAAAAGGCTAACTAGAATCACCAAGCATCTAAAGGCTAGCTAGAAACTAAAAGCAGCACACCACCAGCCTAGACTAAAAAAAGCCTAGCTTAATGCTAAAAATATCAAACTAAAAGCGTCAGAAGGCTAGTCAATAACATCAATAGCTGTTACGGAATAATGTTGGTTTTTAATGCAGTGCTGCCTGAAAGATCGAAGGTTACGGGTATTCAGTGTTGGTTTTTAACCTTGCTGCTCATTTACTGAGATTTGTCCAGATTCTCTGAATCTTTTGATGATATTGTGGATGTGGACTGACTGATGATGAAATCACTAAATTCCTTACAGTTGTACTTTGAGAAATGTTCTTAAACTCTTGCACTATTTGCTCACACAGTTGTTCTCAAAGTGGTGAACCTTGCTCCATCCTTGCTTGCGAACAACTGAGCCTTTCAGGGATGCTCCCTTTTGGACCTAATCATGACACTCACCTGTTTCCAATTAACCTGTTCACCTGTGGAATGCTCCAAACAGGTGTTTTTTGAGCATTCCTCTACTTTTATGGTCTTTTGTTGCCCCTGTCRCAGCTTTTTTGGAACATGTTGCAGGCATCACATTCAAAATTAATTAATATTTGCAAAAAATCAATAAAATTCATCTGTTTGTATGTTAAACATCTTGTCTGTATGTTTGTTTTACACGACTTGGGGCTGTAAAAAGGCTAGCTAAAAGTATCAGTGTTTTAGTGTTCCTGATGATGATGACTTTTTTTTCCTTTTGTATTTCAGGGAACGAAGCCGGGATCGACACAAATCTCGCAGCAAAGACAATCGCTCAGAAAAGTCAGTCACGATCAACACGCCGCCGGCGGAGCCGCTGCTGGGCGACTCGACGGCTCGAAGCGAGCAGGCTCAGGTAAACAACAACATCACTCAGTCAGTGGGATCATTCTCCAAACAGGTTAGTGGTTCCTGGTTGGCWATGTGGGTTAGTCTGATTTGGATTGGATTGAAGAGATTTAATGTTTATGGCCCGAGCCTAGAAGGACCATCTGGTTCTTCAGGACCAAKGCCAGGAAGGCGTGTCCTCTTCTGGTACGGATTTGGGATTTTCCTTGTATAAAGCTGCATTTTTAATTCCGCTTTAAAAACAAACTGATCATGAGAACCAGTACAAAATCAGGAGGCAGCCTTGGTGAGTCCGTCTGAAATGGAACAGGCCAAACTAGAACCCACTTCAGCTGCTTTTACCTGTCAGACTTTGGACTCTGTTCTCTGTGACCGTGCTGACCCTGACGTCAGAACATGGATTATGTGACGGATTATTTGACGAAAGAGAAGGTAGGAACCTTCCTGATAGTGTTAGCAAAATATCTCCTGAATTATTGGACAGATTTTAATGAAAATTGCTGAAAGTGATCTCATCATAATTATTTATCCTGACTCAGACATTTTGGCTTCGGATCAAAGATGGATCAAATATCAGTCAGGCCGATCAGAACCGTGTCAGCCGGGCTGGTTTGCTGCAGCCCGACGTGTCGAGGCCTGAAGTTCGCTGCAGCTCCTGAGGAACACGAGTTCTCAGTCAGATACCAGGTTTTCTTTGGTTTCATGTATTTATCTGTTTATAACGTGGAACCACTGAAGTCTGTAAAATCAGTTCAGATTAACTGGGTTTGGGTCAGAGTTTAATATTGGAAAGAACATAATTTTTACTGTTTTTCAATAAGTTATAAAAACTTTATTTCACTCAAACAGCCACTGATATAAAAGATCCTAGATGGATTAATTTTATTGTTTCCAAATGACTGGAAATTTTAAAAATATTTTGTTTTCATGCAAGATAATTTTAATTTCCTGTAAACATTCAGAAAACTGAGATTATACAACCAAAAGAAACAGAATGCTAGCTTAAAGCATAAAAGACCAGCCTTAAGTTTAAATTAGCGAAAAGCTAGTTAGAAGATAAAAACATCAAAACACTAGCTCAAACTAAAGGCTGCCTAAAATTATCAATAGGCTAGTTTAAAGCACCAAAAGGCTGGCTAAACGCATCAAAACAAGACTCCTAAAAAGTAGCAAAATATTAGTTAAAAGCATCAAAAATCTGGCTTAAAATTGGAAGTAACAAAAGGTTATTTAAAAGCTAAAAGAATCAAAAAAATATTTTAAGCTTAAAAACTATTGCTAAAAGCATAAAGACACAAGTTTAAATGGGAAAAAAGTAACAAAATTGCAGTTAAACGTAAAACAATAGGAAAAGGATAACCAATTGCATGAATTGGCTAGTTAGAAGCTAAAAGCTTAAAATGGCTGGCTCAAAGCAATTGAAGGCTAGCCAGTAGCGTRAAAAGGCTAACTAGAAACTAAAATCATCGAAACACCAAGTTTTAACTAAAAAGGATCAAATGGTTTGCAAAAAGCATAAAAGCACAAGCCTAAAATAAAAAAGGCTTGTAAAAATTGGAAAACATTAGCTAAGAATAAAAAAAATAAATCAAAAGGCTAGCCAATAGCATCAATTGGCTAAAATCATCAAAAGGCTAGCTAGAGGCTAAAAGTATTAAATGGKTGAAAGGTACAATGTGGGTAGAGTTGGGTAATGAAATAATGTGCACAGCCAAGAATGCTGTATTGCAAGCCATGCTCATGATAAACTGTTATTTAATAGTAGTTTGCTCATATGTGTCTGAAAAACAAAACAAAACAAAMGAATTCAGTAAAACCACAATGAAAAATTAGACTTTAAAATTTAATTACTGCACAGTGAGATCCGACCATTAGCATTGTTGCTAACTAAATATTCCTCTTCAGAGACATGGGTATTTCCCATGATGATGTCTTTTTAGATGGACATTGTCTTTAACTCATGGAAAGAAAAAAAACGGTAGATATTGTCATTGAGTGATCTGTTTGAACAGAACCRTTACAGCAGGTTGTTTCAGTTTCAGGAACCAGTCCAATCCTCCAGGCTTTATGCTAATATGGGAGTTTCTCAGAGTTCTTTAGCTGGTTCTGTGTCTGGGCACCGTCTGCTCCAAGCCGTTGTTTCAGCATTTGTAGGAATGGAAGTGAGTAACCGGGTCAGTTTATCCTGCAGTTATTCCTGTGTTTATCTGGATATGGGAGCTGGTGGGAAGAGGCGGATTAGGGTCGCCTGAGTGGAGTCGTCAGCTGTGTTCTGAAGTGGTGTCAAACAGGAGGAAGGTGATGTGTTTAAACCAGAGGGAATTCTTTGTGTGTTAGRGCCTTCGTAGTCAGGGGTGTGTGAGGTTTGTGTGATTTTTGTCACACCAGACCTGTGAGGTAAAAGCACTTGGCTTGTGTGAACATTTATTCAGAGACGAGGCTTGAAATGCATGTGAACCCATTGGATTTAAATTAAGGCTAGTAATATTCWGTTCTTAAAGAGACCTGAATCGTTGCTTCTTGTGATCCGCACAGTGTCTGGAACAAGTTTAGGATCATGGTTTCTTTTCTGTAGTGTCTCGAGCAGAATTTACAGCTCCCTGAGGTTAGGTTTGTGGCTAAAGAGAGGTTAGCATTAGCTTTCCTTCTGATGGGATTGAATACATTTAGGACTTTTTCATTGATGTGGAAAAACATGGTATTTATTTTTATCATCCAACACCAAAGTTATTTGAAATTGAATTAATTAATTTTATGATTCATTTTAATCCTTTTGTAGGACCTTTTCTGGTCTAACCACTACCTTGTCAGGGSTGGTATTACCAGTGGGGACCAAAGCCGAGTTCCAAAATGACGAAACCTCTTTATTGGATTTGGATTAGGTTTAGGGCCAACATGTGAACTGAGTTTAGGTTAAGATTGAACTGGTAATAGAACTGATCTGTTACTGGCTCACTCGGGAAATTATTCACATCTTTGTACTGAATCAGGATTCACGAGTCCYAGGTCTCAGTTGACCTYCCTCAAAGTYTGTCGAGTCACAAGAAAAKCAACTGAAACAGTCAGATGAGTCGGGTCTCTGTTTCTAGGTAAAGACTCACCTGAAATGATCCAGACTTAGATGAGTCAGGTCTATGGTTCAGGTTAAAGACTCATCATTAGTCATGAAACAGAAACGGAAATAAATTGAAGTCATTACAATTTATTGTTAATGTTAGAAATACAAATTTGTGTGTGTGGACACGTTTTCTTACATCATGGGAACCATTTTCCCAAGAAAGCAGCCTCGTAGGGACCGAACGTGCATTGTGGGGACCAATGCCAGTTACAAATGCAAATTACAGGTGGGGGGTTAGGTTTAGGACCAAGATGTGAATTGAGTTTAGGTTAGTTTTAGCGTCAGGTTAACCTGTGAGGTTAACTGTAGCGTAAATGGTCAGGGTTAGGCTATAAAATTTCCAAAAAATGAATTGCAGTTGATCCACGGTCCCCACCGGGATATAAAAACAAACGTGTGTGTGTGTGTGTGTGTGTGTGTGTGTGTGTGTGTGTGTGTGAGGGCTGTCAGCTTTGTCAATAAGTTTCTCTTGATAATTAAGGGAAATTAAAAAAGCTAAATATCACTTAAACCACTAGACAGATTAAATAAAAATCTTAAATAAWAATCAATGGATGTTTCTCTACAACTTCAACTTCAAAATGGCCGCTTCAGCTAACTCCCCACCTCCATCATTTCTCACTAAAACTCAGGAGACTAGTGTTCTTTCAATGAATGTAGAGCTTTTATCTACACTATATTTATCGTATATTTTGTATAACCTGACTTTCTGTGGTTTCTTGGATGGAAGCAGTGTTTTACATTCTTACACACACACACACACACACACACACACACACAC
>NW_013952474.1:1815665-1826295 GCF_001266775.1 Austrofundulus limnaeus
CCCCCCTACATTATCCACACAGTCCCGTACAACGCCTCCTGAGGCATGATGGGAGACGTTTCTATATAAAGCAAAGGGGCCGAAGCGTCACTGAGGTCACACGCCATCAGTGGGATGGATCAGAGGGACGAGAGCGGCGACTCGGTCCCGTCGGACTGAGGTCAGGATCAGGAGGCGAGGGTTTATCTGGACGCAGTCGGTGATGGAGGTGCAGGAGATTCATGAGGATGCAGAGGAGATAAAGGAGGTGGTRGTCAGCACCATAGAAGAAGAATTTAATACTAGTTCTCCTCCGGTGTCCAGCTGTGGACGAGGGACTAAAACCAGCCAGGTGAGACGGGCTCAGCYTTTACCATCAACAAACTCAACCACGTGCATCTGCTGCACCTTTCAGCTGGTTGTTCTTTAGTTTTCTGTTKAATTATCCACCAGGAACCTTTTGACACAACTAGTTAGTGAATACTGTGTGTACATGTACTCATACAGTAAGTAGGGATTCACCAACATCAGTTTTTCTTAAACCAAGTACAAGTATTTAAGTTTGGTTACTCATCAATACAGAGTACTGATACCAAGTACTTACCGAGTTAGTACTTAAACATTACACAGTGATTTATAAAAAACACGTTTTTAAAATTAGTACCTGGTACTAAATCAGATACGTATCTGAAGTTTGTCAAAACGAACCTCAGTCTGAACTTTTGTGTCACATTTCATCAGACTTTTGCCTCTGTGAGGTGGGGGTAAGCAGATCGATCCAGGTAATGATGATGCTAACCTCGAGTCATGCTGTTTAAATCTGTGTAGCTCCACATGTCTTCAGCTACAGAACAGAAGTCCAGCTGCTTCATCTTCAGAAGAAGAGAAGTTTCACAGTAAACAGTGGAGACAAACGTAAGGCAGACTGCAAATTTTCCTCATCAAAACTGTAAAGGAGGTCGAGGAAGTCCAAAACTTTAAACACAGTTTGATAGAACACCTAAATAAAAACAACAAAATGTCAAACAGCTGGGGAGTACTGGGACTGAGGAGAGTCCTGGTACAGAAGTGGGTCTCATAATGAAAGAGGGTCTTGAGACATAAGGGGGTCCTGGGACTGAGAAGGATCCTGGGAATATACAGATCTGGCTCTGTTTTCAAACTAATAGTAAGACGTTTCATTTATTTGTACTTGTATCAGTAAGTACTCAGATCTACATATTTGTACTTTGTGGTTTGAAAAATGTCATATTGGTGCGTCTCTAACCAAACTGGCTACAACTCTGTCATTTCTTACTTATACTCTGAGTTAAAACGGTCGTTTTAATGTTGAATCAGAACTTTTGTGTTTTTATTTTCTCTTCTGGATCAGGTTCTGCAGAACTGTGGGTCCTCCATCGTCTGTTTTTGTTTTTGTCTTTGTCCCAACAAGTTCTTGGCTGACACTCAGGTTGTCCACACTGTGTTTAACAGGCTGTGAGGAGCTCTTTGGGAATGCACATTGTCGTGTTTTACACAAAAACACACACACACTTAAACACACACCTTGCCTCCCAGGAGGGAGTGGAGAGCACTTGTTCCTGCTCAGAGTAGCAGAGCTCTGTTTGTTCTCCACTTAGAGCCCAACAACAGAAAACAGCTTTTAGTGGACGTTTGATTTACTGTGAGAGACTATASCTGTTATTTATACTCTGCTGGAGAAAAAAGGCAGAAAGTATTCTGCTGAAAGCTCTGTAAAAAGGCACGCTGTTCCTTAACGGGTCGAGTTCTCTGAGCGAACTTTGTTTTTGTGTCTTTGATTAGTGATAATTTGGTGGTAAAATTCTAAGATCAMGTCTCAAATATTGTATTTAGACACAGATTTGACCACAAACACTCCAGATTCTGTCTGCACTTAAGGTTTTTGGACCTTGGTGCTAATGTCAGCCAATAGAACGACAGAACCYTGACATCACTGGGGTCCTCCTTACCAGATGAGCCACCTCAGCTGGTTCCTTTAGATGTTGAGGTGCAACAGCTCTACTRTGAGTCTCTCCTGGAGAACTGAACTTCTCAGCTGAGAGAGTCCAGCTACCCTGCAGAGAAAACATTTGGACTTCCTAAATTTGAGATCTGGTTCTTTCAGTCACTACCCAGAATTCATGACCATAGGTGACTGTAGGAATGTAGACCAACTGGTGACCAGAGAGCTTCTCCTTCCATAACTCATGAACAAAACCAGTGAGATACTTGAACTCCTCTTTGAGCCAGAACCTCACTCCTGACTAGAGATGGGATACATGGCTTTTTTAAGGGATCTGGATCTTGAGGAGCRGTRGGTTTCATAGAGCCATTCAAAAGAGCTGTTAGATTTTGAATGAGTTACGTCATCACGTTGCCGCACATGATGACATCATCATGTTACGTGAATGGAACCGTGTGTTTTGTCAAGCAGAAACCCCTCCCCCTTTCCCTCTGAGTTGCTGTACTCCACCGCTCTGCCTGTTTTCTGTGAAAAGGCAAAGTGGGAGTGATCTAAGGAGGAAAAAAATAAAGATATGAGGAATAAAACAATAAAACTATAAACAMCTCTTTACTGCCCGRGAYTCGGCTTCTATCCTTTGTTGTAAGGAGCCGTTAAAAAGATTTGGATCATTCGTGA
This sequence comes from Austrofundulus limnaeus, assembly GCF_001266775.1. Taxonomy (NCBI): domain Eukaryota; kingdom Metazoa; phylum Chordata; class Actinopteri; order Cyprinodontiformes; family Rivulidae; genus Austrofundulus; species Austrofundulus limnaeus. The sequence goes on from NW_013952474.1 coordinate 1,818,286, forward strand.
ACGTCACATCACTACTCCTGACCCGTATTTCTTTTGTTTTCCTTTTATTCAAACATTTAAACATCTTGTTAATTCCTGCCTCTCGGGATTTCTTCCTCTAATTCGTCGTCTCGTTATCAAACATTTCCACCACTGCTCTTGACCGTTACTTGTACAAACTTGTTCTCTGTCTCATCACCTTTTCAGTCTGTTTCATTTGTTTTTATTTGATGAATGGGACCAGACTTACTGTAAGATTGTTGTAATTGAACCAACTTTAGCCCAGATAATTGGTTAATCCCAGGAGGAACATGTGGGTTACTAAAGTCTGTTTTTAGTCGACAGCTCAGGCAGAGATTCATCAATGAAACAGTCCTAAACTTCAGCAAAAAATGCAAAATGTGTGGCATCTAAACATATAGTTTTCTGATTTATTCTTCCCCTATTTTGTATCTTGCCAAAAATAAAACAAGAAAAACCCGTCACAGTACGAAGAGCAGAGTTGTCAAATGTCTTTAAGCGATGTGTTACTCAGAGCTCAGTGAGTAATGATTGGGTCTCAGCTCCGGCGCCAGAGATGCAGTGATTCAGCGCTCCCTCTGGCTGTTGTCGAGGTTCACCATGGTCAGAAAAAAAATAAGCACCTAATGCCCATTGATTTCCTTTCTCATCCACACAAACACAACCCGCTACATGGGATTAATACTCAAATGTTGTCAGCAGCTGTTAGGCAGAATAGACACGCTGCGATCCACATCACGTAAAAGTTATTTCTTAGTGAAAGCTATTTCCCACRCAAACGCCTTCTTCCCCTTTGGCCGTTTATTTCAAATCACATGAAAAACTAGTTAAAATATTCTGCTGAAGTCGATCGTCACCAATTCTTTCTGRGTAAGTAGACATGATGTCAATACCCTCATCTAAAACCACTTATCAGCCCTGCTTTTAATCTTGGTTTATCTGAAAAACATCAGAATACAACTAGACATGGTTTTTGAGACAGTAAATATAGATTTATGCCTCTGTTTTGAAATTTTAATGCTTGTTAGGGGTAACTGGCAAAAAAAWACCAAAATGTCAACATTTGGACTATATTAAATGAAGTTTTTTTTTTTGTTCAAATTAAAGATATTTATGAGTTTTTGCTCTAGTGTACTTTAGAGGAAAATCTTCCACATTGAAAAATATTAACACAAATTTTGATCCCTTATTGATTATATTCTAAAATAATGCATTCCTTTCAGTAAAGGTTTTTTTTTCATCTTACCTCTATCTCTATACTTTTTATATTTGTTCACTTGGTAAAGCAGTTCTTTTTTACCGGCTGAACGTTGCTACGTTTCTTATCCTGTCCAATAAAGGATTTTTATTTCAGCTGTAAAGATTGACAACACAATTTTATGTTGCARAAGTAAARATTTAGTACAAATAAAGCAGTTCTACATGCATAAACTCTGTAAGCTTCAACCAACCTTTCATTGTGCTCTGTACAATGACAATAAAGGCTATTCAAAGCAGGGTGTCACTCATAGATGAACCAGCTTCAGAGGCTTGGTAGTAAATCATGGTGGTAGAAGCAGAAATGTGCGTTATACACAAGTAGAYTTTTAGAAAAAATGAAACAATAATTTTAAAACAAGGATTTAAAGAAAAAACAGTCGTAGGACAAAAGAACTGCATGTTTAATCAAAAACGTGGCATTTTTTGCTATCTTTTTTTATTAACTAGAAGGCCTTAAAGAGTGAAATTTAAATTTGATATATTTATTTAAAGCTGCGATAGTTCTAAAAGACTGACTAGTTTGCTGCCAAGAAAGAGTTAAACAAGACTTTTTTTAAGCAGCTGTGTACGGTAATGGATTTTTTAATTTTTYCCCCCTGATATTTGTTTTCCTTTATTATTTGTGACTCGTGTAATAAAAAGATYTGGCCCAGCTTCTTGTGGAGCATTTAACTCTATTAATACTAGAAGAAAATAATGAGATGTTGCTTCTTTTAGTTCTCTGTGGGAGACAATTGCTTTGCATTAATAAAAAGCTTGTCACYGAAATCTCTGTGGAGAGCTAGACGTCTCTTCTCTCCTCGTCTCTTAATTATAAACAGAGAAGCTTTTCTTTGTTTAGCTTTGTTTAACTGAACCGAAGCTCAYATATTCAACAACTGCTCATTTTGTGTGTCTGTTAGCAAAATATCTCATGAATCACTGCACTGATTTTAGCACAGTCTTTAGAAATTAATCGCTAAGATGTCTGCAGCTGATAAATGTTTGGATTCATTACAATTCAAGTTGACCACCACAGCTAAACAATCTTGGTAAACATAAAAATGACTCCTATTTGGTTCATTTTACARCTGCTGTCCTGAAATTTGACATGGTAGTAGCCGAGGGTCATCCTCAACACATCCTCTGAGCCCTAACTGATAGCACAAGATCTTTGCTCAAAACTTCAGAGAACTTATAGACATATTTTTCTGAAACTTTCAGTAGTTACAGTTCAAATGTATGTTAACAACTGATTAACTGTTGGAGTCAGCCRAATTCAAAATGGCCGCCACAGCCAAGCAAACCTATAAAACAAGAACAGATATGCTTCTGTCAGTGCTGCAGATAATGAGCTAAAATTTAGCTTGGTTGTAGATGAAAGTTCAGAACATACACTAATACCATTGCTTTTAAWGTTTGACCAAAACGGCTGCAATTACATCAAAAAGATCTCAGTCATGCCTCTGGCATGAAAGATGGCAGGAGATAGGCATTCCTTTAGAGTAGAGGTTCTCAAACTGGGGTCCGTGAGCTGTATCTTGGGGGTCCTCAAAAAATTTCAGTAAATTAATTTGATTTTTATTTTAAAGGGGCAATATCTAGCCTGGTAAAAACCAGACCCCTGTCCTTCACTTTGCTTCATAGAGTCTGGACTCGCTGCTATAGAGAAGCGATTCTTGCTGGAGGCGTGGCCTCTGCTGAAGCGTGTGTGTGTGTGTGTGTGTTTTGCTGTGACGGAGGCTAAGCTAAGAAGCTAACCTGAAATCGCATGCGCTGTAATCAACAATACTGAGAGGAGGAAATTACCGAGCTGAACGAGACGACTGTAAATGAGAGCTGCTGCTTTGTCAGACAAATTTATTTTAATTTGGAAGCCTTATCAACACAGACTGGCTTCATTCTCTTCCTCCACTGCRGTATGCTAAAATAACTAGCAGACACTGTGCAGAAAATCAACGTCGTTCAAAACTCCTCCTTCTGTTCTCTGATTGGCCCAGGTAAAATAAACTACAAGCAGACACTGCAGAAAATCGACGTTCTGTTCTCTGATTGGCCCGGCTAAAAATCTGCCAGTGAAATCCTTGTCTATGGGAGAAGTCCCAGATGGAGCAGTGAAGGGAAACTAGAATTGAGCAGAGCTGCGTAGGAAGACAAGGGCCAGGCCAGGCAACATCATGTAAAAACAACTTTTTTGAGTTTTATATCACATTATAATGTTATACTCTCATAAAAAAAACATGCCCAAAGCCTTGCTCTGACSCATTCATGCAAAAACAGCATTTTAATAACAGCTAGAGGTGACATAGATACTTCATTATGGTATAGTATTTAAATATATGCCTGAGAAATGCATAATATTGGTCCTTTAAAAAATTGCATATGGGAAACAATGCACTAGTAAAACAAATATACTTAACCAAACAAAAGATAACATTCCTATAGCAATTAGGAGTTAAAACAGCTTGAGTTTTATAAGGGCTCCCTGGAAATATTTTACTTTTGTAAGGGGTCTCCAGACCCAAAACATTTAAGAACCACTACTTTACCCTGGATTTATACTGCATGCGTCTCCGCTGCGCTGCGCTCCGCTCCGTTGCGCAGGTCGCAGCTGTGCHTTTCAAGTCCAGTTTACACCACCTCCGCTCTGGTCTGGTCCGACAGAGGAGATCGTGCGATAAATTCAGTGATAAATGTGGAAGTCACAGCAAAAAATAATTAATTCTGTCAAAGACGAACTCCAAACACAGCTGAAAACATTGATATAAAGGCTTTTGGTATCTATGTTGAAACTTTCTCGCTGTCGGCTTTCTGAAACTTTGGTTTCAAAATAAAATCCACGTGTATCATGTGTACACACATGCTATGTTTCCATCTGCTTCCCAAACAGAACAATACATTCTGACAGCATTTGTGTAGAAATATATCCGTGTATTTATTAATATAGCTGCAATTTCGACATTATTCCGACAAATTATTCCGCCGAATAGTGTCTTATTTTGAAGATACGGATGTTGTGCTCGTGTCTTTTCCTGTTGGTGCAACGTGATCTTTAAAAATTGACTCCGGCGCAGCTCCGTCATCCGGCAAAAATAGGATCTGTTCTCATTTTGACGGATTGCCATCCGCAGCCAGTGTAAACACTCTCATTGATTATAATTGGTGTATATTTGCTGCGGAGGTCGGAGTGGAGCGGAGCAGAGACGGAACGTAAGTAGTGTAAATTGGGGGTTAGAGAGCTTGAACATGACAGCAGGTGACGCTCTGATCTGGACACGGGTCATGCCCGGTCCAAAGACATGCATGCTGACATGAATATTTACAACCTGGTGTCAAAGGCCAAACGGACCGAGGGTGGGGTTTCAGCGCTTAACCTCCATCAAAGAGACCGCCAGTGGAAACGACACCAAGTGAACGTTCAGCGTGAGCCTCGATGGTCTGCTGYTGTCATACGTGGAAAACAGCTGTTCATTAGTTCATGGCCTATATCTGTATCAAAGAAATCCATAAAGACTAGTTATTACATTTTAGTCAAACTATGTAAATTAGGAGGTCAGAGCTCAGAGTTTGTTGATGACAGCGCTCTACTACCACCACATTAAACTAGTTCAACATGTGTAATGGTTGATCAGCTGTGATGGRCATCTTTAATTGGATTGGCTTCAAAGGTTAATGAGTTCTAGATGTGCATCAGATCATTACTTCCATAGAGTTTTATCAAAATCCATTCAGTGGTTCACYAGATATTTTACTAACACAGAGACAGATTAACAGACATGGGCAATGAGGCCAGTGAGGCTTTCCCTCAATGCTTTACTCCATTCCTCCTCCTCCTCCCCAAATAATCAGTCTGTAAATATTAGTTGAAGTTGTCAGACCATGAACATCTTTAGAAATTAGCGTTAGCTTTTCTGTGTCATTTTCCATACTAAGTTAGCATCTATACTAATGGTTGGTCAGCAGATTGRGATTAAGAAAACTTTTTATAATTACATTGCAGACATCTGAATTGTTATTCAATCAATTTGAGTTTGCCAAACATCTGAGGAGTGGACTTTTCAGCTCCTTCAAAAGTTCGAAAGTTAGACCTTACAAATCTAAAAAAAGAATTATACAAACCTCAAGACCTTCATCTCAGACTCACGTGGTCTCAGTCAGCCCATTGAAGGGTCAAGTTTAAGACAGACAATAAGAAAAAAACTGGACAAATGAGTGTTCTCAGACCAGTTTTAAGGACTCAATTCATTAACATTRACTAATGACAGTGGATGTTCTGACCTTCATATTCTCCCCATGTTGATGGTCTTGATGCTGTCTTGATGATAACCAGCAAACAGTTATTTATGTTGGACCAGAAGACTTTGTGTTCTTCAGGGGTTCTTTGTCTAAAAAACAGAGAACTTGAGATCATTGGTCGTCATCCTCCAACAATGAAAACACATATTATAGATTGTCTTTTGGACAGATGAGACCAAAGGAGAGATGATTGAACTATTTTCGTCACGGTGTTATTAATGATCTGATAAAAGGACCATCACTGGCCTCAAACAASTGTTCTTTATCAAAGWTAACCTGTCGACCAGGTTCATGGCTGTTCTGGTTTCTTCCAGGATGACAACTGGGGCGAGACCACCACGGCCATCACCGGCACGTCGGAGCACAGCCTCTCTCAGGAGGACATCGTGCGCATCACCAAGGACCTGGAGGACAGCGTGGGGCTCGACTGCCGCCGATACTTCGCACGGACTGTGGCCGTGATCCTGGGCCTGCTAGTGTTCCTCACGCCGTTGGCCTTCCTGGCGCTGCCACGCATCCTGTGGCCGGAGAAGCTGAAGAACTGCGGGACGGCCTGCGAGGGTCTCTTCATCTCCGTGGCCTTCAAGCTGCTCATCCTGCTGCTCGCCGTTTGGGCGCTCTTCTTCAGGCCGCCGCGGGCCGGACTCCCGCGCGTCTTTGTGTTCCAGGTCCTCCTGGCRGTGCTGGTGTTCCTCCTCGTCGTCTCCTACTGGCTCTTCTACAGCGTCCGGATCCTCGACTCTCAGGTGTGTAAGACAAAATTAAAAAACGATGCTGTGATCGATTCTTCTGTTAGTGGAACCAAAGATAAACACAAACTGAATTTCAGGAGCATGAGTGAGAGACATTACAGATGCATTTTTTATGACTTCACGAGCTTCAATAAATCAAAAGCACAGATTGGTTTCTCCAGGGTGAGTTTTAATCTGAAATTCCTGTTTGTTCAGGAAAAAAAACAGAGAATCTAACAATTCTTTGAAATCTGCTTTACTATGTAAATACTCTACATTTAGTCTTACATGTGTTTAACCTCCTGATTTATTTATTTATTTATTTATTTATTTATTTATTTATGCTTTTAAAGACATCTTTATAAATTAGCTGTGCTCTCCAAGCAAAAGGACCAATATTGTTGCTGTGATTTTTATCTCTGGCACTCACCACCAGATATAAACTACTGTATGTGGTTATTTTTCTTTTGCTGCCCACAAACTATTCGCCAATAGATACTGACCATGAAGCTTTTAGAAGGACCTACATGTTGGTTTGAAGCAACATGTCTCATGTCACCAACAAGAGCAGTGGAGGACTCCATAGTTGGAGTGATGTGTRGCTGGTTTTACATATTAAACTCCTGGGGTCATCGTGTCTCAACAGTCAAAATACCAAATGATGAAACTGAACCATGTTTAACCTCATAACACAACGTTTCCACAAGTTATGACATAAACCTCCACGTCTTTTTGGATAAAACTGTACCAAAGCCAAGTGTCAGGTACAAACACCTACACCACATGCTCAGGTTCYTGTGCCGTCAGCTGAGCCCTTTGACTGAGCCCTAAGGCGCTCTTCATTCTCACTGTGAGGAAAACTGTTGGATCATAACATTAAATCAGAACAAGTCATCTGTGATGATTCCTCAAGTAGACATGGTGTAGACAGTGGCACGGGGTAAGTGTCTGTACAGCTGTAACTGTGGAGTCACTTTATCCCTGACAAATATGTGAGCAAACGGCAGACATCGGAGTGTTGTCTCCAGAGYGTAGAAACCCAGGAGCTTGGCACCGTGTGTCTCATGAACTATGAAATATGTGTGCAAACATGAACACCTGCCAGCCACGTGACCTTGTGCTGACTGTTGGGCTTCGGATCGAGAATATTGGTTACTTTAGAGTCCCAGGGTCATTATTTAGGATCTCTGCGCTGAACTACAGAAGGAAYTTAGACAGAGCCATGCTCTGGTTCAAGTCCTCACCACGTTGAGGCTCGTTGGATCAAACTGCTGACAGGTCGGGTATTTCAGRCGTCCCCGAGTCGTGCCATGCCAGTCGTATGGGACGACCTTGTCTGTATAAAGACCAGATATACTGAATTCTCCTACATTGCAGCTTAAACACTGTCGATGTGCAGCGACTTGTTTCTTGACATCAACTGTTTCATAAATATTCTTTAAGTTTCACCAAACCCCTGAGTTCCTATGTGTTTACAGTAAACATCCTATTAAACACGTTAAGTACAGGAAGTAAAATTTTACAGGGATCCGTGATTAATTGTAACATTAGACTTTATTAAATAAACATAAACTTTAACTGTAAAATAAAGACTGTAAAAATACTGTAGGATGTTCAGTTTTTATCATTTTTAAATTAAAAGTTTAAAAATTTATTACACAGATGGGGCCATTTTATTTACACGCAAAGCATTCTGGGTAAATGATGATGTGGATAGGTCCTCGGTGTGAGTGAGCTATATCCA
>NW_013952474.1:1827005-1834126 GCF_001266775.1 Austrofundulus limnaeus
GTCCAAGATTAACCTTCAGGGTGGATATAGTTTTTTAGCAGCCTTGCACCGAGGACCTATCCATGTCATCATTTACCCAGAATGCTTTGCGTGTAAATAAAATGGTTCCGTCTGTGTTAAAATATATTTTTTAAAATTTACAAAACTAAACAGCCTACAGTATTTTTACAGATATGTGTTTATCAAATAAAGTCTGATGTTACAACTAATCAGGGATCCCTTTTAAAGCCGCTCCTCCTTTTACTTTAACGTTATCCTTCTGCAGGTGTGCTTGGCTCTGACAGCAGCTTCAGCATCACTCCTCTTTGCTCGTAGTGTTTCTAGGAGCCTCTCTGACTCACGTTCCGTTCAACTCCTCGRCTCTCTGCATCCGGACTTCAGACAGCAAAGCGCACACGCGGGACACGCTGGTTTAACGTCCGTCTTTGTTCACGCAGGACGAGAACTACCAGGGCGTGGTCCAGTACGCCGTGTCGCTGGTGGACGTGCTGCTCTTCATCCACTACCTGGCCGTGGTCCTGCTGGAGCTCCGGCAGCTCCAGCCATGCTTCTCCGTGTGCGTCACACGCTCCACGGACGGAGTCACCAGGCACTACAACCTGGGCCAGCTCAGGTGAGACGAAACGTGTTGATTTATTTCATCTGTGATTGGCTCAGAGGGGTTTGTTTCCTCAGGATCAGATGTTCGGGTTGAAAAAAAAAAGATTTTTCTCACGTCTGTGTCTGTTTGTTAGCAAAATATCTCAGGAATCACAAAGTGTACATCCTCAATCAATTAGCCTTTGGAGTCAAACAGAACCACAGTAAACTGACCTTTGCCAACACAAAATTGTCTCTAATATATAGATGGCTACACTATAATTAGTACTAGTACTACTAATAGTCTAAAACCAAATCATCCAGTTTCTTAAAGGGCTTTTCCTTTTCGGGACACAGGGAGTTGGTGTCTAACAGTCGCTGTGAGAGACGGGGGAATCCTGGACAGGTCTCCAGTCCATCACAGGGACACATAGAGACGATCATTGCTCTCTCACTTAAGGATAGTTTAGAGCTACCATTGAACCCAACATGTGTGTTTTTGGTCCGAGAAACCAGAGTACTTGGAGGAAACCATCAGAAAGACCAGAACCTGAGGCAACACCTCCAATCATGCACCACCATGCCTCCACCAGACAAACCAGTGGTCCTCAGTCCTGATCCTGGAGGATCATCYCCATCCTGCAGGTTTTAGATGTTTCCCTGTGGAGGACTTTAAGACCTGTTTGACCCACCTGATCTGAATGAAAGAGTGACTTAACAATCGTTCATTCAGATCAGGTGGGTCAAAGCAYGGAAACCTTTAGACATGCTGGTTGCTGGCCCTCCAGGACCAGGACTCAGGACCACTGATCCCACCCAAAGTGTGTTTTAGGATCTGTGAAACCACATTAAACCYAATGCACATCTTTATTTCCACAGTTTGAGTGCTTTTAAATGGTTTGACAGGATCATGGGTAATATGACAGCACACCTGTAAAACCGGGGGGCTCAGGTTCGGCAGGAGGAGGTCTTCATCCTGTCATAAAAGAGGCTTTGTCTATAAATCCTTCAGGTTTTATTAGACTGAGACTGGAGGCTGTGAGAGGATACCAGGGAGTAGCTGGAGAGCTAAATTTGTTGGACTAAAAATGGGATTTAATGTTTTTGTTTTTCCTGATAAGATCTGCAAACCTGATTTCTCCAGTCTGACAATGAAACTTTTCTTAAACACGACCCTCTTATTAACTATTAAACAATCATTCTCTATTCTCTCTTACATTTCCCCCCTGCTTCAGTCTCTGGGGTCTTTCCTCTCTTCCTTCTTTCTGRGGCGTTTCCTCTCTGAAGTCTTCCCCTCCCTCTCCTTTGTCTCTCCTGGCACCATTTCTCTCCCAACCAGCCACTGTACCTTTCTCTTTTTTTGAAAAATCTTTAACCTTTATTGGTAACATGTAGTTTTCCAGCAGGTTGACTTCTTGTCTTTTTAAATCGACATAAAATCTTCTGTCTCGTATTTCATCTGTTTGGCTTGGGGTGTCCCAGTTTCTCTGCCTTCATCTCATCACAGAACATCACATTCGCTGCAGTCTTCACTCATTCTTTTCTCCATAAACAAATTTTAATATTGCTCAAATCTTGAGACCTACAGTTTTGCACCATTGATCACCAGCTGATCTTATCGAGACTTCTCTGATGCTGCTTAAGTTTCCATTATCTCATTGATCACCCATCACCCACTCCAGTTTCTATTTGTTTAGAGTAATTCACATTTGGAGCCAGAATCATGAGTCGTATGAATCTCTCAACTTTTATTTTTACATCTACTTTTTAGCTTTACATCATATTTCAGCTTATGATGATTGATTTAGCTTGTGCCTAGTCATCATCAGAGTACCATAGAGMTATCCTGAGTATCACCAGTAATTCTTGTACCACAGACTGAGAACCGTGGAATGCTTACAGAATGCTAAGTAATGTTTTCTGTGAACAAACAGGTTTTACAACAGTTCAATCTCTGTACCTACAATCTTTCCTCAATTCTAACAGTCTCTRTTGTCTGGTGAGAAAAATTGCAGCTGTGTATTTCTCTTATTGAACATTTAGGAACATGTTGCACTTTTTTTCAAACTTTATTCATTTCTTTAAAAATAACAAAATTTATGTACAATAAAAATACAAATCATAAATAAAATGAAAGGCGGCAGAAAAAAGAGAAAAGTCATTTAGTATCTGCGCTTTTTTTCTCAAAAATAAAATTTTAAACAATAATAATCCACAAACAAAAACTAAACAAAAACAACCTCAAATCCTTGTTGAACAACATTTCATATGAATACACATATTGTTTCATATTTCTTTAACAAAGTGACTTTTATCTTTCTCTTAAACGTAAATATTGTTCTGGCATTTTTGACATCGCTCTCCAGATTGTTCCATAGTCTTATTCCTTGTCAAAGTACACCGGTCCCTCAAACTAGTTCAAAATCCAGGTTTCACAAACATCTCTACCCTTTCAGATTATAACAACTTTCTCTTTTAACAAAATGTAATTGGTTGTTTAAAGGTAATATACATTTGTGAGCCTTGTACATAACCTATAAAATATTATAATCAACCAACTCATAGAACTTTAATAATTTCAACTGATAAAATAATATATTTGATGGGTGACTGTAGTGTTTTGTAGCAATAATTCTTACAGCTCTTTTCTGTAAAATAAAAATAGGGTTTATAATTGTTTTACATGCTTTTCCCCAGACTTCAGTGCAATAAATCAGGTGTGGAACAACCATTACATTWTACAACATATACAGAGCTCTATCATTAAATAACTCCCTTACTTTATYCAYTACTCCAATAGATTTAGCAATTTTTGTTCTTAGATAATTTATGTGAGGTCTCCATGTCAGCGTTTCATCAATGACAACACCCAGAAACTTCGCCTCACTGACTCTACAGATCTCAACACCATSACCTCTAAATGGAACATCAATAATTCCCTTTCTGCTACCGAATGTCATATAGTTAGTTTTATCTAAATTTAATGATAATTTATTAATTTTAAATTTAAGAGTGTGTTTCACATTTAGGAACATGCTGCACATCCAGGAAGTTTTAGGGCTTTTTTTTTCTCTTGTTTTATTGGGTTATATTAGATCTAGATTTGGTTTATATTTTCTCCTTTTGTTTCTATTGTTTGCTCAGCTTGATTGAGATCAGAAAAAGACGAGGCTCGCCTCACTTTTATAAAAAAGTCTGTTTAAATATTGATCTTTGCTCTGAATTCCTTCTGTTAACCAGCAGAACAATGTTACATTCCTGCTGCACTTTTAGCAGATATGAACACTGTTGATAAAAAAAAAAAAAATTCTTAGTTTTGCCAAATTAATGATGCTGTGCTGCTAAAATGATGTGAGCTGTCAAATTTGAYATTTTTTTTGTATTCAGCATTTGTGTCTCAGCTTTTAAATCCCCAAATAAGAGTTAGTTTATTTTTTAAGCTTTTGTTTGTGACTGCTGACWTACATTAACTGAGCAAATTAATAGACGTGCATGAGTTATTATTTGAACAGTGATCCACATTCAGTTTTAAACAACTTTCAGTGATTTTCTCTGATGTGACTGTCGGAGATGTGATCAGATGATAAAGCAGGAAAAATAAATGTGGTTTGAACGCTGCCTGGATGCTTTCATTGGTTTGTGGTTTGTACAGAAACAAAATAAACAGAAAAAGAGGTCAGAGAAAAGGAGCTGTGGGACAGGAATGTTGCTGTGACAAGAAGCACATGATAAGACCTACTTTGCATTTATTAAAGTTAGATTTCCACGTGGATAAAACCCTGAAACAGTCCCACTGATCTGTTTCTCTCAAAACAAACAAAATGCAGAACTTCAAAAACCCGAATCATACTTCTGTAATAATTTGTCGTATAAATGCTAAAAGATTGCACAAACAACTGTCGCGGGAAGATGGACAGAAACACGGCGAAAGGATGTTAAATAGACAAACAGTCTTGCGGGTATGTTCGTAAAGTCATTTATTAATGGGCAGACATGAAACAGAAAACAATCAGGAAGTCTGTTGGATGTGGCCCGCCCGTCATTGGCTGCCAAGCAATGATATACTGTCAGCTAACATCATGTGATAATGACCAACCAATCATAACCTGCCTCATCCTGATACGTTAAAGTAGGTCAACTTGATGATGACGTCCAGAGGATATCACAAGATATGAACAGTGGACAGTGTCAAGGTGATKGAGAAATAATTAGGCCACAACACAACAATGAATAAACATGCAGACTCCTCTGAATGAGTGATAGTCTTTCTGCAGCTTTAGTTCTTAAATGTACTCTGTCATTGATATCTGCAGCACATTTSAAAAATGCTGGAACACAGGACCTCATAAGACTTGTTTGTGTTTGGAACTAAACTGTGATAAATATAAACTGTATTACATCAGCTGAAATTCTTTAAATATGATCCATTTGAATAAAATAGTAATTTAAAGCAGAAATCTGTCAGTCTGATTAATAATAAAATGGTTATTGAAGTTATTCTGTGCTATAATTTTAAATATACCTAATTTGAATACAATTGTTTTTTTAAATGTAAAAAAATGTAAATGAACGAAATCAGCAAAACTGATGCAAAATTTGGCATTTAACATATATATTTGATCATTTATTAAATGATGTGTCTAAAAAATTGTTAGTACATCAGTGAGAAAAGCTGCAGACTTGGAAAATGAGTTTTAATTTGTTCTATATTGAAACATTTAAACGCTCTAAATGTTTCTGCGGTGAGACCTTTGGTTCAGGAACAGAAGCTGGAGGTTTCAGGTGATTTATGACCTCTGACGTGTGAAAACTGCTTGTGTACAGTTTGTTTTATTACTGAAAGACAAGACCCGACACGTCTCGATCCTGGGTGTGAAGGATCCGGATCCACTCAGAACCTTCTCCCGTCGTTAAAGTTCTTCTGACTGGATTAATAAAACCTGAAGCAGACAGGAAGTTCAGCCGCTCTCAGCCAAACTGAAGCTGTTCCACAGATAACTGTTCCACAGATTTTCACTCATCTGTTTTCCTGTATTTTCTCCTGGTTCTGTGAGAAATGTTGGTTTTTTTTTTGAGGGTCTTCCTGTTTTTTATGACTCTGAGGGGTTTTTCCCACCGAGGAATTAATTTAAGTATTGCTTTCAGGTCTTTAGCTCCCCCTCCTCATTGTGTTGTCRTGCAGAAAGACCAGAATCTTTATATTTATTCACTGAAATCCTTTGAAAGGAAGCCAAAAGAAATGTATGTTTCTCTGTATTATTCAGGGATTTTCAGGTGTCTGCTTCCTCCAGGTGGAAAAGAAAACATCTTTCGTCCTGTTCTTTTCTCAGATTTTAAAGCTGAAACGTTCCCGTCGGCCTTCACCTTTATTTTTTTCCTCTTCCTCAGTATTCAGAGGGCAGCTCTGGCCGTCGTGGAGCACTACTACAGCGACTTCCCCATCCACAACCCGGCGCTGCTTTCTGCCTCCAAGAACCGTGCTGCCAAGCACCTGGCCGGCCTCAAGGTCTACAACGTGGACGGTGAGTTCCCAGCTGCCCCTGCTGCTGAGGGGGCGGGGCCTGTAGTTTCTACTTTGTGTCTTCTGAGTCTCGGCCTTTGCTTCAGTGTGGATAAAATAAATAAATGGATTTAAATCTAAATAATATCACTAAATTTCTCAAAGCAGCTAAGGGGTCTGGTTCTGTGAGGCTCCATCTTTCCCCCAGAGATATTTAAACTCCTCCACCTGAGTCAGAACCTCACCCCAGACCCAAAAAGGATAGTCCATCCCTTCCAGACTGAGAACCACGACCTCAGATCTGGAGGTTCTGATCCTGATCCCAGCTGTGAACCACATCAGGCTGGAGATCACAGCACCGAGTCTGACTCCCACCATGAAGGGGTCCAGGCCTCTGCACACCTGTTTTTTAAAGTAACCAACCTCTAACCCTAATATATTAACTGTATGGTAGCTTGTCTGGTTCCTCATGAAGCCTCTACAGCAGGAGTGTCAAACTCATTTTCTCTCGGGGGCCACATGATCTTTTTGGTGGCCCTCACAGGGCCATTTGTAAATAACWTTGTTTTTAACTTTGACTAAACATGAAACATCATGTTCCTCAACCCCTCTCACTGAACACAAATAACTGAGCTCTTCGTGGTATTTCCTGCAGAGAAACAGCGTTTTAACCTATCTTCTTATGAACCATGAAAAGTACAACATGTACCACTGACCAAACGTGAGATAAATACAGAAATACTATTAAAAGTTAAGCTCAGAGAGTTCTATTTCGTGTAAGCTCCGCCCTCTAAGGCTATCGCAGATGGGTACCCCCGTGCGCGTACGCGCATTCTGAAGACCAATAGTCCACGCCCACGTGACGTGGGCCTCACCTCGGTCCGTATAAAAGGGGAGGACGGACCTGAGTTCAGCTCCCCTTTTTTCTTCAGGTTCGGCATTCTGCATGTACCATAGAAGACGCCCATACATGTACAGTGGTTTGCAAAAGTATTCATACCCCTTGAACTTTTCCATATTTTGTCACATTACAACCACAAAC
>NW_013952474.1:1837745-1840856 GCF_001266775.1 Austrofundulus limnaeus
GTTTGTGGTTGTAATGTGACAAAATATGGAAAAGTTCAAGGGGTATGAATACTTTTGCAAACCACTGTACATGTATGGGCGTCTTCTATGGTACATGCAGAATGCCGAACCTGAAGAAAAAAGGGGAGCTGAACTCAGGTCCGTCCTCCCCTTTTATACGGACCGAGGTGAGGCCCACGTCACGTGGGCGTGGACTATTGGTCTTCAGAATGCGCGTACGCGCACGGGGGTACCCATCTGCGATAGCCTTAGAGGGCTGCGCTTACACTCATAGAATCTGGGGTTACAATACGTAACCAARGTTTTACTGTCTGAGTTGTGAGTAGCTGCCATCTTGAATTCTGAACTGTCCCACTTTCTGACAGGGAATTCCTACTTCCCAGAGTGTTCCAGTCTACATTTCTGACTTAAGAAGGAAATTCCCACTTCCCAGCCGAACTGAGACTTTACATGACATTCATACATCTTTGAAGGTCTCTGGGGCCACATGAAATTCTATGGGGTGGGGTGGGGTGGGGTGCATTTGGCCTGTGGGCCTTGTGTTTGACATGTGGTCTACAGGTAGATTTATTTCCTCTGTTGGATCTGACTGAACCGAACAGCTGATAGTGTTACAGTTAGATTATTTCCAGCTGATCTGTATTTAAAGGAGATAAGAACACATCCAGTTTGGACTGAAGCTGACATTTTCCTGCTTTTGTTTTGCACCGATGCTAAAACTGAGACGTTTTTAGAGCTAAATTGAGAAGCAGGAGTCTTCCTCCTCTTCTCTCTCCACAGCTCAGTGAAGAAGTTTCGGCAGCTGGCTGAACGAAACCTGAACCCTCCCATAAGTGTCCTCAAGCTTCACTCTACTTCTGTTTCCTGTTCCCATTTGTCTCCCTCCGTCCGAACATTAGAGGGAGGCGGCGGCTGATGAATCAATAGCTATTAGGTCGATGGTCTTGTCATGTCTCCCTGGAGCATCTCGGTCCTGCAGCAGCTGCCCGGGGGGCGGGGACACCTTGTTCTCAGTCGTACTCTCTCTCCCTCCGTCGTTCTGCTTTAATTTCAMCTCTGACACCAACAATAATCT
This sequence comes from Austrofundulus limnaeus, assembly GCF_001266775.1. NCBI lineage: Eukaryota > Metazoa > Chordata > Actinopteri > Cyprinodontiformes > Rivulidae > Austrofundulus > Austrofundulus limnaeus. The sequence goes on from NW_013952474.1 coordinate 1,838,821, forward strand.
CTGCTTAACTGAGACGTAGTGACGCTCTGTTACTCTACAACCAAGTGGCTCCAACTGATTGTTTCATGAGGGCAAAGGACTTACGGGACCAGAACTTTGTCAGAAATGATCCTTCTGGTCAAACGTCTTTCCTGAAATTAAAACAAACAAACTAGTTTAATGTAGTCATTTCTCATGTTAAACTTAAATCAACATGAGGACTGAGTTCCTCGAGGCATCCAGTGCGACTTTTAAAGACTTACCTGGTCTTTGTAGAACCAAAGCAGGACCCGGGTCCTCTACACAAAGTTGGAGTTTGTTCTGGGTGCAGGTTGGACTCTTTGGGTGCTTTTCCGTTGACGTTCCAGTCCGATTCCAGTGGGTGGGTTTTGGAAGGTTGATGGAGGTGGTTTTTGAGTTTTTCGAAGAAGAGTTAATGCGCAAAACGAGAGATGGAAACATGCTGAATAAGTTCTGAAATTTAAAAAAAAATCACTAAAATTCGGAAGTAAAATTGGATGGAAACACGATTAATGTCTCTGCTACATTTGAAAAAAAAAGGCGCCTCGAGTTGTTGTAAAGGGAGCTCAGATGCAACCAGTGACTGTACCTCCTAGCCAATCAGTGATGAACAGTGTTCTTATGTTGCATTTTAGTGTCAACTGGGACCGCTTGGAACTACAACCTAGTAGGTACTAAAAAAGGGCTGGTTCCAAGAGTCTGGCCTAATGGAAATGGCTTCGAACTGTACCAACACTACACTAAGTGGAACTAGTGTAAAAGGGGCATTTGTCTCAGGTGGAGGAGTTCAGGTATCGGGTCTTGTTCCTGACTGATGCTAGGATGAAGATGGATCCACAGATCGGGGTCTCATCCTCAGTAAGGAGCGTGGTGCTTTGGTCAATCGTTGAGTCTAAAGACAAAACTCTGGATTTGTTGGTCTGCCTTCCTTCCAACCCTCATCTGAGGTCATGAGGGTTGGCTCATGACTGAAAGAACCTGTTCCTGGATACAAGGAGCCAACGTGAGCTTTAATCGTAGAGTGGATCAGACTTGGAGGGTGAGGAGCTCAGAGTAGAGCTGCTGCTCCTCTGGATCTAAAGGAGTCAGCTGAGGTGGTTCATCTGATCAGAACACCTCCCTTTAGGGGAGTTCTGGGCACGTCCCACTGTTAGGAGGCCTCGGGGAAGACCCTGTACTCGCTGGAGGGATTATGTACCATCTCTGGCCTGGGAACACCTCAGGGTCTGCCAGGACGAGCTAGAATATGTCGCTGGGGAGAGGGATATCTGGGTTTTGTTTTCTGGACCTGTTGCCTCCGCGACCCGACTCTGGATAAGCAGTAGAAGATGGAGATGGATAGATTATTCTCAAACTCAGCATCAAGGCTCCCCAGCCTTCTGTGTTCATGAATGATTCTGTGCTCTGCCCCGCGTTAATAATTCAGCCTGCTTTTAACCTGCATTCATATCAGCTACCACAGATGCAGATTGAATTGAGCGTAATGTAAAACCAACATCTGGATGAGCCCACCTCTCTGCACTCACAGCTCATTCCCCTCACTTCCTGTCATCCTCAGAGGCTTTATTTTTTTTTACCTCGCCTCACCTGTAATGTCTTCTCTTGGTCTCCACAGGTCCGGGGAACAACACGTCAGCYGGACTCGTCCAGTCCCAGTCCAGGGCCATGATCGCTGCCGCCGCCCGCCGCCGGGACACCAGCCACAACGAGCTGTACTACGAAGAGGCAGAGCATGAGCGGCGAGTCCGCAAACGGAAAGCACGGTGAGTCGGACAGGCCCGTGAAAAAATTCWAGGATGATTCTGATCCAAGATTGTTTTGAACAAAAGTAAAACCAAGATGGATACAGTTGTGTGAAAGTCCACCCTGTTTACTTTCAGGAGGCAAAAGAACAAATTCACCCCAAGGTCAGACTGTGTAATGACTTCCAAACTGAGGCAAAAAATACACTGCAAATATTGTCCACCTAACCAAGTTTTAAAATCTTATATCAGCCAAAAAAGTCTTTTTGATCTTGTTTTGAGAATGATTTACTA
>NW_013952474.1:1840866-1846958 GCF_001266775.1 Austrofundulus limnaeus
GCCGTATTGTTACATATCCTTTCACATGTATGACGTTCAAATTCCGTGCAGCTAGCACGTTCCTTTCTCAAGTTATAACTAAAATTAATCTTAAAAAACATGCTGCTTCCTGCTCGACTTGACCAAGCTACTCCCCGCTGCCTCCAGCCTCCTCAAACCCCACCGTCAGTCCGACCAATCACGTGGAGGGCCGTCTCCACCCACAGGACAAAACCTACTGCAGAGACCCCTTTCTCAAAATTTTTGACTTAATTTGAGTCAAATTTTCAGGCTAACAAGACAAATAATCTTACACATTCTGAAAATAAGATTATTATTCTTACACAACCAGTTCTTGTTTAGTAAATCAGTCTCAAAACAAGATTAAAAAGACTTTTTGGCTGATATAAGGTTTTAAAACTTGGTTAGGTGGACATTTTTTGCAGTGTAAAAAATAAAACAGAACAATTTGGGTTTGTTTGTATATTTGTATTTAAATGAACAAGATTTCTGGAACATATGACGGTAAAGTAGAGCTGTTTACCCAGAATGCACTGCAGTAAATGGCTCCTCCCAGCTGTCAGAACAGGGACGGAGGACCGAGGTCCAACGCTGTGGCCTCAGTCCTCCACCCTCAGTTAGAACCTGGTCAGGACCAGATGGTTCTCTTGCAGCTGGGGGTGGGTGGACTTCCTGTTTGTTGTGCAGAAGTAAAACCTCGTGTTTCCTCACAGACTGGTGGTAGCGGTCGAGGAGGCCTTCACCCACATCAAGCGCATGCAGGACGAGGAGCAGAAGAAGGCTCCGGGCGACGTGATGGACCCACGGGAGGCGGCGCAGGCCATCTTCCCCTCCATGGCCCGGGCCCTGCAGAAGTACCTGCGGACCACCAAGCAGCAGCACTGCCACAGCATGGAGAGCATCCAGCAGCACCTGGCCTTCTGCATCACCAACAACATGACGCCCAAGGTCTGCAGCGTCTGTCCTCCTCACACTTTCAGTCCGTGCCCACGTTGACCTTCAGCTTCTTTTGTCTCCCCTCAGGCGTTCCTGGAGAGCTACCTGACGCCGGGCCCCAGCCTGCGCTACGCCCGGGACCACTGGCGGGCCCGTCAGTGGACACTCATCAGTGAGGCGTCYGTCACCAGCGGCCTGAAGGACGGCTCCACCTTCCTGCTCAAGTGCGTGGACTTCAGCCTGGTGGTGACYTCCAAGAAGATCCCCTACATCCAGATGTCCGAGGAGTACATCGACCCCAAGTCTCACAAGTTTGTCCTGCGGCTACAGTCCGAGACCTCCGTGTAGGGCCGGCCTGCGTCGCGCTCAGAAGTTTTTATTCTCGGTTTGAAGCTTTTATTTGTACTTTTGTCTTTTTATACACACAAACAAATGTCTATGTGGCGCACGCCTCTCAGTCGTTGAGATTTTAATGTTGGTCAAAAAGAAGAAAAGTTTCAGGATTTTTGCGGGTTGTGTGCTGACGTACAGGACTGAGACAAAGACGTCGCAGAGGACTGATGRATCAGGACAGACCTGAATCAGATTCACAGAAACACCTCGAGCTGCAGTGTTCTTTCCTTTGACTACTTCTCCTGGTGCCATTTTAGCAGAACTCTAACCAGGCTGAACCCAGAATCAGCTGCATTATTAGGAGACTCTTCTCCTGCAGTAATCCTCTCAGGYCTTTTGTGTCTGACGTGACGAGACAAGAGCTGGGACTTCTGAAATCTATAAAAAAAAACGACTACTGATTCCCCCGGAGCACGTTTGGCTTCATGTAGCAGCAGATTTATATAAAATAAAATGAAATGAAAGACTGTTTCTGAAGCTCAAACGTTCATTTTGATTGTTTCTTTTTCAAAGCCTCAATGTGTTTGTCCAACTGGCAAAAAAAAATTATTCCTTTATGATTGTTTTCACATTAAAATGCAAAAATGCAGGTGATATTTCTCTCTTTGAAGGACCTCAGGTGGGTTAATATTTACATTCTGATCTGACTGTCGAGCTAAAGGCTAACTGAAGTGTGGCCTGAACAGGAAGTTCAAACAAAACCTGGGGGGCGGTTGAGCCCAAAGGAAAATCTGAACGATAAAACCACAACTTAACTTGTTTTTTGTTTGTTTGTTTTTTGCTTCTTTTTTTAACAKAACAGCTGAAGCCGCTGCAGACAGTCCACTCATAATCACACCTGCAGAGTGAGGGACACACTGAAGTGTAGACACACACACACACACACACCTGAGGCGAACTGTGCTCATGGAGAAGGGGCTAAAGCCTCTCAGCTGGTCTGGGAACACCTTGGAGTCCTCTCAGAACAGCTGGCTGTGGAAAGCGGTGAGATGAAATAACTTAATGAACCCCTTTTCATAAATTCACCTGTAGGCTTAAATCTGTAACATATGTCTTCTTGACATAAAATCAATACTTTAGCAGTTAGCTCTTTAATCAGGTCAAAAAAATTATTTTTATTTAACCAGAGGTTTATTAAAGTGCCATCTGCCACAGGTAAGATATTAACTGTTCGTAGCAGTTAAAACAATCCAAAGTTCCTTGAGTCATGAGTGTAAACGAGCTTCAACGAACACACCTGTGTGGATATTTACTGAGTTTAAAGCAGGATGTTTCATTCAGTGTCATAAATCAACAYCAGGAGGAGGAGGAGGAGGGAGGTGGAACCTCCTCACAACTGGACCGTCTGGTTTTRCCCTCCAGGTCGGTTCCTCTTCAGATCTATTTTCCATTTGATTCACTTTTTTTTTTTTAGGTAAAGTCAGAAAAATCAGYCTAAATTAGTGCAAACAGGAGAGCTGATGTTTCCGCTATAACAGAATAAAATCACTGAGGTGTCGCTCAAACAGGAAGTGTCCTCTGCTGCCCTCTGCTGGTAAAACCCAGTACTGTTGCTGATCGTTCACTCAAACAGCATTTTAAAATGTTTATTTGTTAACAAATGTTAACATTTACAAAATGATTATGTCAGATTGTATGCTGGATTTGATTACGTGCAGTGTTTCTGTGCTGTGATTGGTTGATCTGACTCAATCCGGCACTGACGAGGTTTTGCGTTTTACTCCCAGATTAATAACGCTGTATTCCTGAAAACAAGCACCTGTATGTGTGTTTGTGTCATTCTAGTCCCCCAACCCCCCTTTCTCCTCTTCATCGTCCATCATCTGCCTCACTGTTGCCAGGCTACAGGCCTCTGTCACGGCTCTGTGTCTGATGGGCAGCTCTCTGATGACAACTGTTTGATATTTGTAAGAAAACAGAAATAAACATTTTTATGGGCGTTTGTAAAACCTGCTGTTTTGCCTATTTTCATGAGAACCTCAGGATCTCAAGTGAGAGTTATAATTTTACTAGTTTTGGCTGAGAAAATGTGAATAATGTCAGCTGTCTTCATAACACTGGCTACTTATATAGTATACTATATTGTATAGTATACTATACCACGTTTACTAGGTAGTTAACGTGATAGTTATGCTGCTGGTTTAACAACTAGTTAGCATGCTACAGTATATACTAGCATGTTCTTGATTTAATAGCTAGTTRGTTTAGTACTTAGCTGCTATTTATCAGCAATTGTATAAATTTAAACTAGACAGCTAGTAAATATGCTATAGTACGGAAGACGAGTGGCCGTTTTCAAATAACTTTTTCCACGGTTGTCTTGTGATAACGACGTCACAAAATACCAAGGTCCATTTTCTCGAGATAAGGAGTTATGGTTTTCCTTGTTTATCATTCAGTAACCATGAAGATGGCCTGATGTCCTCAGCTGGTGACCGATAAAGTTTATTATATCATCAAGTTCAAGATGACTGTGTAAACACCTGCTGAGCTGCAGTCGAGTCAGCCGTCTCTTTAAATAACGAGGGCTGATAAAGTTATCTGAACGAGACAAACAAATCGCAGTTTTAGTCTGTTATGATACGAAAATGAAACAAAATTCTGAACACTAGGTTGCCTTCAGGTCCAGGCTGCCCTTGCAAAAGAGATCTGCCATCGGATTTGCCTGGTTAAATAATGGTAAATAAATAATAAACTTCATCAATGAGGGGACCAGGCCCTCTCCATTGTTACTGAATGATACATGAGAGGGAAACCATCTGGAAACTCGTTATCTCGAGAAAACGGTCCTCAGTATTTTGTGATAACAGCATATGTCATAACATAATATGACGTAATATGTAGTTATCACAAGAAAACCATGAAAAATAATTATATGCAGAAAACGGGGCTCTCGGCTTCTGTACTATAGATTGTAGTTGTTTAGATTTAGTTGCTAGTTAGCTTGCTGTACTTTAGAACACGTGTCAAAGTCAAGGCATGTGGACCCCCCCCCAACAAGAAAATTTTTTTTAAACTTAACATAAAAAATGCCTCTAATATCAATGGTAAACTTTCAATTTATGATTAAATGCAACAAAATAAAATTAAAAGGTGAAAAATAATAACAATTGTCCTGCCCCTGAGCTGTTGGCTTTAAGAGCAATTTAGTTGGATAGAGCAGTACTAATGTCTGAAAATAAACTGCTTTAAAGTCAGCATCAACCACAAACTAAATCTGCTATAATGCATGTTAGCTAGAAACACATCAGTGAGTAAAACTATATTAGTTTTACTTTTAATAATATTTCTGTATTTATTTCACATTTAGTCGTACTTAGTTCTTATCAGTGTTTAAAAGAGGACATGTTAAAACTCTGTTTAGTCAAAGTTAAACATGAAAAATCAAAGTTCATCACAACTGGCCCTCTGAGGGCCACCATAACGCTCATGTGGCCCTCAGTAAAATGAGTTTGACACCCCTGTTTTAGAATGTAATGGATTTAGTWGTTAGCATGCTACATGTTTAATAGTGAGTGTTCTAAGGAATGTTGTAGTTAGCATGATTTGGTAATTAGCCTGCTGTTTTTAACAACTTAACACAGGCCTACTATAGATTTAGTTGTTAGCATGCTATATTTTAGCAGTTTGTTATATAGTAGCTAATAAGCACGCTATTAAATGGTAAGTAAAATGTTTTTTTTAAAGATAAAACTATTTCTAGCATAACTGCAGCTATTTCAAATTAATCTCGACTCTTAAAAAACACTGAGCTTTGTGTTAACTGTGTTTTACAAATTAGTCTAAAATGACTGGATCCTCTATCATTCTTGGTTTCTGTAAAACACTGCAGGTCAGCTGCTGTTTTCCCAGCAGCTGAATCCTAACCCAGCTTTGTTCGAGTCTTCACCACCCTGTTTTTCATTGTCTCTTTTTTTATTCTCCCTAAACAGCAAAGTGTTAGGTTCATCATGCAGCTTCCTGCCTGGCTCCAGACTAACACTCTCCTCTGTCGCTGCACATTAAGAGTCCTGCCCCGCTCTCTGACACCTGAGTCCAGAATATCCGCTTCGTCGTGGAGCTCGGCGGTAATTGGCCGTCAGCTTGTCAGAGCCGCACAGCCAGGCCATGTGGAGAAATGAACTTAGGTGTCGAGGTTCGACGCTGAAAACCAACAACCTCATCCCTTCTTGGGGAGCGAGGCGGCCTGTCGGAACTCATCTGTCCTCGGCTCAAATCCCCKCTCGTTTTCCCGCCTGCTCGTTGTGAGAGCAGCACGAGGAGGAAGAGGATGGATCGCGAAGGGAAATGAGCAACATTTGCATCTAAATGGAATGTTTTCTTCCCTTCGTTTCTCCCTCTCCATTTGTCTTGTAATGACTTTGTAGATCGAGTCTCGAGACGAAAWCCCTCAGCTACTGTCTGCTTTGGTTTTAAAGACTTTTTGTTTTTTTGTCGTTAGACTGAATGTCTTAAATCAGAAACACCCACAGCGTCATATTTTGATCCTTTCTTTTTTGAGAGGAAGAGCGTGTCAGAAGTTTATTCTTTTGCCTTTTTTGTGTTTAGCATTGATCCCTCACAACATCCTAAAAACACGGAAACCAGAACTCTGTAGATCTGACTCTAAAACTGAACCATAACACCCACCTCCAGGTCAACCAGCCATCTGTTATCTTAGCAGAGGGACATACACTCACCGGCCACTTTATTAGGTACACCTGTCCAACTGCTTGTTAACACTTAATTTCTAATCAGCCAATCACATGGCGGCAACTCAGTGC
>NW_013952474.1:1848050-1864761 GCF_001266775.1 Austrofundulus limnaeus
GCACTGAGTTGCCGCCATGTGATTGGCTGATTAGAAATTAAGTGTTAACAAGCAGTTGGACAGGTGTACCTAATAAAGTGGCCGGTGAGTGTAGTCTCTTCATGCTGACCTGGGTCTTCCCTGGGGTCTCCTCCTAGTTGGACATGTCCAGAACACATTCCTAGGGAGGCTTTCAGGGGTCCTCCTTACCAGATGAACCACCTCAGCTGGTTCCGATGGATGGATGGATGAATGGATGGATGGATGGATGGATGGATGGATGGATGGATGAATGGATGGATGGATGGATGGATGGATGGATGGATGCCTCTAACTTTTTTGAGTCATAAATCCAATTGACCAACAGGTCTCCATCAGTCCAGTAAGATCCCGTCTAAAGGTCTCCTGCTTGGCTCCGACTTTTTTATTTATTTTTTTGGTTAATCCATTTCTCTTCTGGTTAAAGTTAGACACAGAAATAAAAAAAAGGCAGATCAAGCGTGAACATTTATCATTTATTTTCCATTTACATCACATTTTCCTTCAAAACACTATTAAAACTGGTTTAACTAAACACTATGAAGGATAATACTAAAGGTGACCAAACAGTTTTTTTCCTCTACACAATAAAATGTTTCAGCATTTCGCTCTGAACATCCAGTTTTGGTTTTCTGATGAGCAGCTTTTATATTTAGGTTGTTTCTAAAAAAAATTAATCTATTAAAGGAAGTCATTATCTGTAAAATTACAGCTTCAGGCGCTGAATGAACTTGTTAAATGAGGCCACAACCGTTKCTGGTACACTACATCTGTTGCTTTTATCTTTTAAAGCTATTTTTACTTTTTGTCTAAAATTTTGAATTGGTTRATATTTCAGTTCACTTTTTAAAAAATAATTAGGAGAAAATGTGTGAAATTGTTGATGATTTCATCATAACTCGCCTAAAGCAGTTCTGTAGCTTTAATCATTGTCATCATCTTCTTCATCCTGGTCAGGACTTTCACCCTCSTCTTCCACAATGTAGTGGTCATTTTCAAAGTCGTCCACAAACTCGTCGTCATCTTCAGTGTTTATCCTCCCCGACAAGACGTCCTCAATCCAGTCCTCCAGCTCCTCTGCTGTGGGCAGGTCCTCGTCGTTTGACATGTCCAACCAAACACTGTCGGCCTGGGATAAAGTGCACCACAKAATGAAACGGACTGAACGTCAACTGTTAGGTGTTTTCTGAGTCTCCTCTGGTCTGAAAATGGGACTTACATCTGTGACGTTGACCACACCAATCTGTGGTCTAAACAGGTCCAGTTTGAAGGTTTTCTCCCAGTACGTGGTCAGCTGTAGGGACAAGACARGACGAGGTCACTTCACAGGTCAAGCAGAACTTTGAGACATGTCTTTGRTGCTGAAATGAAATTTAGAGGTGTGGAAGAACCAGGGGGAAGTCATCGGGGTCGATCCAGACGATGCTGAGCTCAGGGTTGTTGGTGTTGTCTCTGGCCACGTCCTTCAGGATCTCCAGGAACTCGTAGCCATCTGGAAGCAACAGAAGAAGGGGTACCTATAGAGCTCAGTGGTGGGTATGGATCCACTAATCAGCTAATAGCAGAACTAATGTTTCATTTAGCAGATTAGTTTATTCGCTAACTTTGAAAAAARGTTAGCAAACCAGTTAGCTTTCCCTAAATTAGTTTTAGCCAAGTTAAATCCAGTAACGAGGGTTAGACAGATCACACGTCTGTCAGATTTAAACTTTTAAGGTTTTCTTTCCCAGAATAAATCCTAATGGAGAAGAGATATTAAATAAATGAAAACAGTTAAGAGAAAACATTCTTCTTAAACATTTGGATTAAAGATGTTTGCAGAGCTTTCTGTAACTGTGTCAGAATGTTTATATTTTTAAAGTGTTCCTGCACCATAGGAGTCAGGCTGTGGTGGGCATCTCTTATTTTCTGAAYGGTGGCAACCCTACCGCTAACAGCTAACTAACAAGCTAACATCAAGTTTGTGRCAGTCCCACCAGTATTCAMCTCGAAGGAGATGAAGACTTGTGATGCAGACTAAGGGTTAGCAATTAGCTTTAGTGTTAGCTTCCCCTATTTTTTTACGTTTAGTATTAGCAAAGCTACAGTTTTAGTTAGCAGACCAATTAGCTTCAGCTAAATTAGTGGATTTAAAGTTGGAAAAACCTAACGGCTAACTAACAAATTAACATCGACAAGTTTGTATCAACCATCAGTCTTTAGCTTAAAGGAGACAAAGACGTGATGCAGACTGAGCTGGTGCTAGCTTCTGCTAATTTTTTTTACTTATTCTGCTGTTTACTGTTAACGTACGTTAATTTTTTTTTTTTTTTTTTTTTTTACATATTTAGCATTAGCAAAGCTATACTTTTAGTTAGTGAATGCCCACCCTAGTTAGAGCCCCATGGACCAAAATAACAAAATGTTTTGTGTTGCAGCTGCAGACCTGGATCTTCTTCCTCAGCAAAGGCAACAATATGTATCCCATCTGTATCATCCTCCTTAATGAGAAGAGAACAAAAAGTGCATTTATACTCTAAAACAACCGTGATTTCAGTCATTTATAATGAAATATWGATCAATTACTCACCCAAATCTCAAACATGTTCTCAGCCCGGAGCTTCCTCAAAGTGGCCCTGTAAAGATCTCATTGTCAGTAAACCTCACCTAAATAAATAGCTAAATATAATTCTGTCTACACAATCCTTTTATAAACTGGTATTTACAACRCCTGACAAAGAGGGTCTTAGCCTGGCTGAAGATTAATATTAGTCTTGTAGTTAAGACCACCTAACCCGAGACAAGACAGAGTACAAATWCAGTTGAGTCTGATCAAGACCAACAAAAAGTGGTCTTAAGACCAGCCTCGAGTACAACACTGATCCATAGGATCCCACTCCATTATGTCAGGTTAAAGTTTCTCACAAAGCTTATTTTAATTTTTCTTTAGTGCTATTTACAATTTCTTCTTATTTCAGTGTCAGCACATGACCAAAGTTAAACAGCAACAGATCAGGTAAAGTTACACAAAAGCAAAAAAAAAAAAAAAAACTGACGTCATTGTTTTAATTTGGTTTCAGGGGCACAAAGTGACTCAACCTCCTGTGTTGGTTGACATATTCAACAATATCCATCTCTGACAGAGGTCTTCCAGGCAAGATGGCTGGCTCCTCCATGAACGGCTCATAAAAGTTCACTTCATTCATCTTCAGGGACAGATGTTTGGCTACCTAAAACAACACAACATGRCAGGTTAATTTAAATGCCTTTATGGAAGCTGCTTGTTTATGGTCATAAAATAAATACAGACATTTTTTCAACTTTAAAAAACAATTATTTGATTAATTCTGCAGAGAAAGTTCATCCCCGTCATACAGCTCAACTTGGATCTGATAAGGATCTCACATTCAGCTCAACAGCATCCAGTAGCAACTTTGAAAACCAATGTGCTTGATGACCAGGCTAACTAATATGTAGATTAGTTTGTTTATTTGTCAAGGACYATGTACAGAAAAACATTAAACTTGAAATGAGTAAAGATGTATTTCTCTMTATTCAAACACTGTAGAAACATGTTTTCTTACAGGTATTATTTCACTGCCATGCTTGCTGCTGTCTAATTAGCTTTGGGCCATAAAGACCTGTTTGCTAACTTAATAGCCTCACGCCCTATATAAGCCTGTTAGCTAATAATGAGTTTACCCTCTTGAAGCCTGTTTGCTAACTAATTAGCTTTACATCATATAGGCATGRTAGCTGAATTGTTAGCTTTAGCTCATAAATCGGGTTGCCACCTGTCAAATACAGAATTGTTCTTTATTTGGCTAATAAATGTTGCYTCCAGTATTGAACCAATACCAATAAAGTCTTTGATTCATTTAACAACACAACAAKCATTATTTCTAAACCTTTGCTCCTGAACATAAGAAATCAACRTTTAAACAAATCTTACAAACTGGCTGTCTGATTTTCATAAAATGTTAAATAACCATGCATTTTCTTTTACTTACAGATTTATCGAAGGTAGCAAAGAATTTGATGTAAGGTTGAAATCTCTCAGAGGCCTCCTGAAACGCTTTAAAGTCTGAGAAAACGAGAGACAGCGAAGCTGAATTGAAGCATCTATATTACACATCTGTGGTGAATGATGTGATGAGAAGAGCAAACCGTAAAACTAATTCTCTCCTTTCAGTTTCTCAGCATCAAGACTCCACTGTCCTCAAGTCTCTCTTGACAGTTTTACATTCTTATAAAGTGCTCCTGGTTCTGCTCCCACCAAGGACTGGCCTGTCCCCAGACAAACGGGGTCCATTATTACATTTTTTGATCAAAGCAGATCTCAGTTTCAGATGATCTCTTATCTCTCAGAGAGGGACTATAATTGCAGTTTGACCCGTTACAGGACGAGCTCAGAGCTATTTAAAGTCTCTCTGAGGACTGAAAATGTCTGGAATCAGGTTTCTTATTAACGCGCTTCAAGGTGACGTAGCACAGTTAGCATTCAGCTCTATTAGCATCCCTGGAGCATGGTGATGGTAGGAGAACAGTGTGTGGTTGTGTTTTTAACCCATTATATAGGTGCATTAACTAAATGTAGGCTTTAGAGGAAAAGAGTTTGAAAAACCAACATGAGTCCTCTCCTTTGAAGTAACCGATCAGTCGGATGTCTTCTTCCATTCGCTCGAAAGCTCGCAGCTCCATGGCGTTACTGATGATTTCCACTGGGTCCTCCAGCACCTGACAGACATGGTCAAAAAAAAGAGGGGGTGATTTTGGATCGGATTCTGAGGTGGGCTTTTCCTTGTAGATGATGTTTTTGTTTCAAACATCTCTTATGTCCTGGATGCAATATACCCCTCTGCCAAATGTCCTGCTCTGAGTCTCAAATCTGTTTATTTGTTTAAAAACTAAAAATCACAGCTGACTCACCTGACTATATTAAATTGCTCKTTCCTGTTTTTCTTCACCTGAGTTGCCTCGCTGTCAGGAATTTTGAACCTGTTTGAAAAATTTGCCTGACAAATCTCTCGCAGTCGTTACAGGCATCTGGAACCCTTCAGCTTAGTTCCAATGGGTCAGAACGTGCAGAACAGAAGGAACAACTTCAATTCAGTTTTTCACKAATATGTGACCTGATGCAAAACGAGTCCCAACGAGGGGTTTTTTYGCAATTATTTTCAAATTCTCCACGTCAAAAGCTACAAAATGACTTGTAATTTGTTGAAATTTGTTGATTTATCACCTGGAAAAAAGCAGGTTTTGTTTGGTGTCAATTTGTAAACTAGACCTTTATTGGTCTGGATGACGTCTGTATTTAAAAAGGAGGAATCCCCAAGCTTCACAATGACACCAGCACTATGGAATTGGTCGATTTCAAAGTAAATTTAAAGCTAGATGAGGAAGATTWTTTGATATTTGAGTTACTGGGATCACCAAGGAGTGTATTTATGGACTCATGTTTATGCAATTTTCAATTAATAACAATAGTTTATTTTTTTGCATGGAATTTTTTCAGCTGTGTATAAATAAAAATGGCTAAATTTATAGATCTTTGTAAAATTTGCTTTATTTATTTGTTTATTAAGATCCCCATTAGCTGCAGTAAAACRACAGCTTTTCTTAATCAGGTCAAACAGAATCACACTGACAATTAGAAAACAGACATAACATTACTAAACAATAAGAAAATTCAAGCCGCTTTAGCGGGACTTGCAATTGGTAAGTTTTTCTGATCATTCTGAGCTATGATCACACAAAATTTCAGCTCAATTTCTTAAACAGCTGATCTAGAACTACTTGAAGTTAGCTTTGCGGCCATCTTGAATGTTCTAATCCAGAGTAGCTCTTTATTTGTATGTGCTTAGCTCCACCTCTGCAGTCTAACTCTTATAATAAGAACTCCTGGTTAAAGTCAGGATCRTTTCAAATGAGCTGCATCTGCTGGAGGTTTATACCTCTGAAATATACAAGAAAACTGGCAAACATATCAGCAAACCCAAAAATGGCAACAAAGCAGTCATTTTTTTTTATTATCTATTAAGCTAAAATTTTGATCGTAGCAGCTGAGCCATTACTAACGTACTTGGAGCTTGAGATCTTTGTTTCACTGGAAACGTTGATGCTGTTACTTTGCCCTTTTTTTTTTACAACATTAAATAAAATTTACTTACGTCCAGGAGAAATTCCACCAGCGTGTCTGCCGACAGCTCCCCATCAAACTCAATGATCCGGTCATCCTTGAAGACGTACAAACTGCCCACCTCCTCCAGACCTGGAGGCAGAAACCAGAAACTAAACAGTGGTGTGGAAAAATGAAATAATAATAACAATAAATAAAACATTAACAYGATTATTCATCTTAKAGAAGAGAAATAAAAATTGTACCTAATTTTTTGGCGACTTTAGCATCTTTTTGAGCGTCCACCATCCCAAAACCAATGTCTTTGTTCTCCAGGACTTGAGCTGTGAGCTTGATGTTCACAACAAACAAACCAACAGTTTAAGAGTCTTAATGTGGCAGACATACTGAACACTGCATTTACAGACTCTGTGGGAACKAGAAACAAAGAAGCAGGTCAAATGTCCCAAAACTAAAGAGAATCAGCATTTGATTGACTTTAAATCACAATGGAAGCAGTCCACTCTTTTCTCTTTATCTTGAACTTTCTGTGGGTTTGACCTTCTGCCTCTAAGGTGATGTGGTCAGGACGGCTGCTGAAGCTCGTATAGAAAATCCAGAAAAACGTAGCTCAAAGTGAACAAAAACCAGATTAAACTAACAAAGTTTGATCAGGATGCGGATGTGAGTCGACTTATTTCAGTCTCAGACGGATGTTAATTGGTTTTTGAAGCTATAATTAAAATAATGACCCAGAAATGGTCCCTGGACAGATGTGAGCAGAGAACAAGATAGTATTAAAGTCAATGCAGGTAAAAAATGGAACCTGAATCCATCAGACAGCTGCTCTTCAGCTTGGTCCAGATCAGTGGTCCAGCCCTGGTCCTGGAGGACRACTATCCTGTAGGTTTTAGTTGTTTCTGTGCTCTTAAACAGGTCATGTTCTGCAGAAACCTGTTCATCGTGTATTCAGATCAGGTGGGTCACACATCTAAAACATGCAGGATGGTGGTCCTGCAGGACCAGGACTCTCCTGGTCTAAAAACTGGGAAACAAACAAAAACAACAACAACAACAACAACAAAAAAGAATCTGTTCCTTTAATAAGACTTGTTCTGACACAGCTGAACCTGCCACCTGTAAAGGTCCGGTGCAGCAGGATTCTGGTCTTCACACACCTGAAGAGGAGAACTACTGGTAATTATAAGATAGTTCAGACCCTGAGGTGAGTTTCTGTGGTCAGATTAGTTTACCTGAGGTGATAGGGTTTTTTAGAGATGGAGTTTATCGATCAGCCTGACGAGCGAACAGCTCAGGTCTCTGCCGTCGTA
Organism: Austrofundulus limnaeus; assembly: GCF_001266775.1. Lineage (NCBI taxonomy): Eukaryota > Metazoa > Chordata > Actinopteri > Cyprinodontiformes > Rivulidae > Austrofundulus > Austrofundulus limnaeus. The sequence goes on from NW_013952474.1 coordinate 1,855,497, forward strand.
AAACAACTCSAATCTTGAACATTTTATGTTGGAACACTAAATTTTTACATTTATTTAACATGATTATTTATATCTCTTTACTACTACTACTTTTATTTATAAAGCTCTTTAAAACAACCACAGCAGCTGCAACAAAGTGATGTGAAATCAAAACATGAACAACACAAAACAAAGATTAAAAACGAGAAAATCAATAAAAAAAGGAATAAAACAAAAAAAGAAAAACAAGTCTCAGGCTGTGCCAAAAGCCAGGGAGGAGAAATATGTTTTTAGAAGAGTTTTAAGATCATTATTACTAATTTATTTTATAGTAAAGTCTGTAGCACTTCTGATGCAGCCATGTGGAGGGGGCTGCCCGCTGTAACCTCAGTGCTCAGACTGAGTCCATAAAAGACACCATCGAACTATATCAGTAACTAAAATACCAAATAATCTGCTTCACAATCTATTTAAGGACAATCTATTTATGCCAGGAAATCCCTTTGTTGTTAAGGTGAAGCTCTGGGATTTCCCTTTTTTTAAATAAAGGGCTGGACTTTCTGATGATGTCACTTCATGACCAATAAAAAGAAAAATAATTCCACTTTTCAAACCGACACAAAAAAATAACCCAGCTTGTTTTCAAGTGATGATTCACCAAATAGTTTTAAACCTTCTGAGATAACTTAAAATAATTTTGTCATTTAACAGCAAGCGTCAGATATGATGTCCATCAGTCACTGTGTGATGGACAGGGGACGTCCTGGAAAGATTTAGTCCATCACAGGGACGCCTAGAGACGGTTTAATGAACCTAACGTGTTTTTGGTCTGGAGAAAACCCATATATGCACGGACAGAACATGTTAGCTCTGCTTAGAAAGATCCCAAACCCTAAACTGGGTTTATAAAATCTATCAGTAACAGGTAAGATATTTATTCTCTTCACAGAACTCCACTTCAGAGGATCTAGACTGTTCTTACAGGTTTGCAGAGATGAAAATACATTTTGCGTCTGCTGATGGAGCAAGAATTAAGTGATTTTTCATCGTCTAAATACCATTATTTAAGCTTTTAAATTATCAGTAAAATTTTTGATGCTGAATTATTTCCTTTTACATTTGATATTAACTCTGTTTAACATGACAGGAAGTAGATGTTGGAGTCTCCTCACCTCCAGCACCAGCTCAGTCATCTGGAACTGCTTCTGGAGGCCCTTACTGGCCGGGACAGGTTCATGGTAGAACAGGCACAGCAGGTCGTACCTCCTCAGGGCCTTCTTGTAGTTGCGCTCGTTGATGTCCAGCACCCTGTCCTTCCCATCGAAGTTGGGGAACTCCAGACCCTCCTCGGCCCCGCAGAAACAAACCAGATGGAGGCTGAGGCCGGACAGGAGGGAGAGCCAGATCTGCTGCATCACTGCTCAGACTGTGGAGGCGCTTTGATCTCCAGCAAATATAAAATATAACCTCTAATGTTTCATCACTTCGTCCTCTGCTTCTGTCGCTCCTCTTTGACAGCTTCTCCCTCTCTCCTCGCATATCTCCTCCTCTCTCCATCTTCTCACTTCCCAAATCTCAGGAGAGTCTCATTCCTCCTCTCTGAGGCTCACYGCACTGAGGATATTTAAAGAACAAACATCCATCAAATCCTCTCAAATTCATTTATGATAAAAATCAATAAGATTTTTCTATTGTTATATAATTATGAATTGTTTATAGTGTTGTGTTTTTGCTTCAGAATTAGCTGACAGTTCAGAAAATGTGCTTGTAATATTTGAATGCCTTTATTTTAAGTATTACGGTAAGATGACAGCATTTTTGTCGTGCACGTTACCGTAATTCCGTATTCAGGCATTAGTAGCGCATCACAGATCGCGGCTCTTTGTTCTCAGACAAAGCTGGACAATAAGGGAAAAATGGAGCGCTGCCGGTTTTGGAGCGCGTTAATATTAATCCAAGTCTGTTGCATGAGTTCAGTCGGTGCTTCAGGTAATGCCTCTAAGAAGCATAAGCTTTAAAATGTATTTTAAAAGTAACATTTATCTGGGTTTTGTGTCGCTGCGGCTCCTCGCGATAACTCCTGATGAGGCTTAAATCAGTGTTGCCCGGCATGCTAACTGTTAGCTGTAAGCTAACTCTGTGACCGCTTTAAGCTCACAGAAGGATGAAATCCCGTTTGTGTTTTTAGTGTTTCCCGCGTAGGCCGGCCGAGGGGTTGAAACATGTTCTCTAAACTTACGCTAAAGGCGCAGCGTTCAGTGAAGTGCTTATCGCCCGCCGCCTTCACATTTGAGTGCCACCGAGGAAGTCGTAGCCGAAACCATAAATGCTAAGATCTCGTGAAGTATCGCGAGATCAGAACTAGTAAATCTCTGGTACATGTACCACAATAATGTGCAGRTGACATGACTTGTGCATTTTTGTGTTGTTATGGTTGATTAGCTGTAGCAGGCATCTTGAGATGGGTTAGTGCTTCTTAATGTATAATCAATGATTACTTCCTGAGAGTTTTACTAAAATCCGTCCAGTTATGATGGGATATTTTGCTAACAGATACTTGAAAGTTCTCAGTCAGAGCCTTTTGTTTTTGGCAGTTGAACCAACACCACAAAAGTAAATAAATAAATATCAGAAACAATATTTTATCGGTCAAATTGAATTTTTGGTGATTTTTCTAATCGTTCTATTTTGAGTTATTGGTTAAATAAATAAGTTTCCTTAYATCTAAGCTTGTCAGGGACACTAAAACACAGTTTTATTAATGTGTACACYTTGTTGCAGATACACAGTGGAAAAAAATAAGAGAAAAGATCTCTGAAGCTGTTAAAGGATACACTCCATGCAGTCCTGTCAACTGCAGCTGCCATCTTGGGTGAGCCTGTCTCAACACTTRACCTCTAGTTCTGACTATAAACAAAGAACATTTGTTAAGATTACACATTTTAGGGTGGATTTAAAACTGTTTCTGCAGCTGAAGTTAAACCTTTCTCTTGTCTTATTTTTCCATTTCAGCGTCCTCCAACATGACCTGAAACCGTTTAAAAGAGGAGTTTCTGCAGACCTCCTGGCCTCGACAGTTCAGAGAGGGGTGGGCACCCACTACCAGATTATTGGACACAACTTGTACAGAGAGAATAACTGCATGTTTCCTGCWAGGTTTGTTTAAAGATAAAAATGCACCTGGATGGTGTTAGTCAGGTCCTGTTTCTGATCCTGTKCGCGCCCTGAACCCACGTCATGTTTCCAGGTGCAGCGGAGTGGAACACTTCCTCTTGGAGCTGATCGACAGGCTMCCAGACGTGGAGATGGTGATAAATGTGAGGGATTACCCACAAGTCCCCAACTGGGTGCAGCCGACTCTGCCCGTCTTCTCCTTCAGTAAGGTCGGGATCTTTCTGCACGTAGAAAAACACAAATATTAGCTTTCACAAACCAACTGTTTTTTTWAATGTTTTCTTTAAGTAGACGTCAGAATACCAGGATATCATGTACCCTGCCTGGACATTCTGGGAGGGAGGGCCTGCTGTGTGGCCCATATACCCCACCGGACTGGGACGATGGGATCTGATGAGAGATGAGCTGAAAAAGTAAGTTTGCAAACATCTAATACACTGCAGAAAATGTCCACCTAAACAAGTTTTAAAATCTTATATCCAGCCAAAAAGTCTTTTTGATCTTGTTTTGAGACAGATTTACTAAACAAGAACTGATTGTGTAAGAATAATAATCTTGTTTTCAGAATGTGTAAGATTATTTGTCTTGTTAGCCTGAAAATTTGACTCAAATTAAGTCAAAAATTTTCTGCCAGTGAAGTAAGAAAATTTTACTTGGTAAGATTCTGAAATGAGTCAAATCAAGTATTTCAAGAATCTTACCAAGTAAAATTTTCTTACTCCACTGGCAGATATTTWGACTTAATTTGAGTCAATTTTTCAGACTAACAAGACAAATAATCTTACACATTCTGAAAACAAGATTATTATTCTTACGCAATCAGTTCTTGTTTAGTGAATCAGTCTCAAAACAAGATCAAAAAGACTTTTTGGCTGATATAAGACTTTAAAACTTGGTAAGATGGAGAGTTTCTGCAGTGTGGATCTGTATGAGACTCYTGCTGGAGGATAAGTTGGAAAAAAATTGAAAATATTTATTTTTGCTATAATTGAGATGGGCATAAAGATTAGTCCATAAAGAGGCACCCGACCTTGATGGTCCACATGGAAGTGGCATCCTGTCTCTCTTTTTATTGGTCTTGGCCTAACCAAGCCTCAAGAACCGAGGCTGGACCACCAGCCTCTCCCTGGCAAGCTCCGCCCCCAGCTTTGCCTTATTTTCCTCTTTTTGAGCAAGGCTGTTTTTCCGTCAAGGTTTTCTGAAACTCTTGGTCTGACTCATCCCCTGAGGCCTGTTCGTCACGGGGGACATCTTTTAATAACCTCTATGTCTTTTTGTTTATCTGTTTTATATAATTTTATTGTTTCCTTTTTATTTGAGTGTTGTACCCGAGACAAACTTCAAAATTTAAAAAAAGTTCTGTGTCTCTGGACCTCATCAGGTCTGCAGCCCAGTGGCCCTGGAAGAAGAAAGAGTCCAAAGGGTTCTTCAGAGGTTCCAGGTCAGTGAGGCAGGACTGAAGGAGTCATTGATTGTAAAAGCAGACTGCTTTAAGACTGATGTGTTCACTCTGCAGAACCAGCTCAGAGCGAGACCCGCTCATCCTCCTGTCCAGAGAAGCTCCTGACCTGGTGGATGCAGAGTACACCAAGAACCAGGCCTGGAAGTCTGAGAAGGTCTGACACTCCAGGGTCCAAAGCAGGAAAACCTTCAGCTGGGTCTTTCATCAGTTTAACCTCTAATAAYACCTGTTCTCTCCACATCAGGACACACTGGGGAGACCTCCAGCTAAAGAGATCCCTCTGGTGGATCACTGCAGATGGAAGTAAGTTGTTTTTTTTAAACCATGTTTAAAGCTTGAGTCTCATCTGACGCCTTCTTCTCCACCTTACAGGTATTTATTTAACTTCCGGGGCGTGGCGGCGAGCTTCCGCCTCAAACATCTCTTCCTCTGCGGCTCGCTGGTGTTTCACGTCGGTGAGGAGTGGCAGGAGTTCTTCTACCCCCAGCTGAGACCCTGGGTCCACTACGTCCCGGTCAGGCAGGACCTGTCCGACGTCAGGGAGCTGCTACAGTTCGTCAAAGAGAACGACGCGGTCGCTCAGGAGATCGCCTCCAGGTAACGGGTCGGGTTTTCCTCAGAGCTGAAGTTAGGGGCAAAATAAAGTTACAGRTCCGGTTCTCCCCACAGGGGGAAGGAGTTCATCCTCAACCATCTGCGGATGGAGGACGTCTCCTGCTACTGGGAGAGACTCCTCACCGACTTCAGCCAGCTRCTCACCTACAGACCCAGCAGGAAGCCCGGCTACAAACAGATCGTCCAGAAGCCCAGCAGAACTGAGCTCTGACCGCCCCGCAGCAGCTGACTCAGCGTAATGAATGTACTGCCTGTGCTACAAAAACCAGTTGTAACCAGTTCAGACTGGTGGAAGTTCAGAGAGCTGTGGGCGCTGCAGCTCCTCCAGGTGGTCACCTGACATTGTCAGCRGCGACAGAGCAATAATGTTTGTTTGTTCCGTTAGCAAAATACCTCAGAGATCATTCGCCTTCAACTTTCAGTCAAAATGGCRGCCACACCTAAACAACCTTACCCAACACAAACACGTCTCTAACTCAGTCAGTTTCCAGGGGCGGAGCCAGAGGGCTTGCTCGAGTGGCAAGTGCCAACCCTGCCACTTGATTGGCCACTCCAGGTGCTGCCCACAGATGATTGACAAGTGGGCGGGACTAGCATGTGATATTAAGATGGGCAGTAAATATCTGAAGCAGCRGTATTGTCTGCTGCAGTGAGAACCTTTAGAGCCATTTTAAATAAGCTGTGGTGGACATTTAGATTTTTCAAATCTGTAGTAATTTTATTTGTTTTTATTTGACCCACTCAAAAAAAAAAAACAATTTTGCAAAAAATCTAGCTCCGCCCCTGTTGATTTCACAGCTAGCTGACCGTTGGTGTGTAGTAGCTACACATCTCACATCTGTGTTCGAAACTTCAACGAGCAATAAGCCTCTCTGCTACAAACACTAACACTGTTTATTTCCTGTTTTTATTCATCTAAAGAAGCTGTGAAGGGATTATAATCCTAATAATCTGAGCTAAATTGAGATTTTGGTTTAGATTTGGTTCTTTACATGGACCTAACAGGGTGGCAGCTTCAGATGAAYGAATGAAAGTCAAAACAACTTCAATCGATTCTAGAATATTGTTCAACGATTTGTTTCAGCTGAATCTTTTCATCATTTAGGTTTGGATGAGGATTAGGGATTAGGATCTGATTTTAAGTTAATTATCTTAATCTGTACAACAATCGATCGTTAAGTCTGATCACCACAATAAATCTAATCCTGGRAGTTTCAGAGAAAGCTTCATGTGTTTACAGTTAAATAATCTGTCTGGAGTGGATTAATGAGATCACGTCAGGATTAATTTGATTATGTTGTAGTATTCATTTTATCCTGTCATTAAGAAGGTTMTTATTCTTGTCAACATTTATTTTGTTTTGTGCAGCTGTTTGAAGCCGTGGCCAGTTTGTATGTTTTTTTTTAATGTTATTTTTTATTTTGACCAAAGAAGCTGTGATCAAATCTTCTGTCAGATTTTTTTTACAACTTTTTACTAAAATAAACAAAGTGAAAACACTTGAACTGACTCTGCTGTTATAATGTTACTTCTTCAGGCTTCAGACTGTTTTAGCTGTTTATAAATCAAAATATTCGGCTTGTTCAGAAGATGGTTGCAGTGATTTTATTTTTTTTTTGTAATTTTTGTACTTTTTAAAAATGTGTAAATTAAACATTGTTCCATAGAATTACATTAAGAACCCTTTTTAAATATTATTCAGCATGGTTTTTATTTTAGCTCAGTTATGTCTGATAAAAAATAAAAGCTCAAAATGCTGATTCTACATAATACTCTGCCTTTAACAAAACAAAAAAAAAAAAAAACAGCTTTATTCCAACACTTGAACAAACCCACCTGGTTAAAGGATGCTCAGAGGATGGTGTGATGGTTCCACACATTTATTGTTGTCTTGGCCAGCTTTTAAATCCTTTTTCACATTGAATTCATTCAGCTGGAGTCTATATAACCTGTAAAACTTCAATGCTTCGGTCTAAATTCCACCTTATTGTWACTCCACAYGCCCCTRTTTTACTCATTTTGAGGCTGTCTCTTTAAATCCAAACATGCTTCACACCCCACCCTCCTCCAGCATCCAGAGCGGTCAATTCTAGTTTGATGAGAGATTTACGACTATCTTGTGGCACAGAAACATTTTATTTACTAATAAATTAAAAGATATCAACAAGGGAAGAACTGTCCATCCAGACTTACATGTTGGAGCCAGAGTCTGACCCAGAGCCAGAGGAGGAAGAAGACCACCAAACTGTAGTTGCTAATCCAGACCTTATTTGACGTTTTGCAAAAACTGTGACGTAATAGTTCAGAAAACATCATAGACAAAAGAGAAAACTAAACAACATTTTGGCACAAGTACACAACAAAATGTATTTAACAACTAAAAAAGTGGATTTTGCATGATATGTCCCCTTTGAGCACACGATATGAAATGTCCTGTCCAGAATGAAGGTCACCGACGCCTCACAGCAAGAAGGTCCTGGGTTCGATTCCCAATTCGGACCTGGGGTCTTTCTGTGTAGAGTTTGTGTGTTCTCCTCGAGCTTGTGTGGGTTTTCTCCGGGTACTCCGGTTTCCCCCACAACACAAAACATGTCCAATAGGMTGCCTTCAGGCCCAGGCCTCCCTTGAAAAAGAGATCTGGGATCTCAACAGGACTTGCCTGGTAAAATAACGGTAAATAAATAATAATAAATGATGTACTGACTGGTTGGATCAGGGAGAAGAATGTCAGACACTGGATGTAAGTTGTGTTGTTTGAAGGCAGCGTTGGCTTTTGTTTCATATTTTAGACGTTTTGACTCGGTTAGAGCCTTTTGCAAACCAAATGTGTCACTTTGACCATGTTGAGCCCTGTGGGCTCACTGTTTTGAAAATGTGGATTTTGAGGGGACTACTGTGTCAAAGCAACCAAGAAAAACTTTAAAGTCACAACGATAAACGGAGAAGAAATCAGTGATTTACACTGAGCTGATCAGTGTTTAACTGTTCTTATTAATGTCTGTTCATAGGATGGTTTGTGTTTCATCTGAACYCAAAATACCATTTTGAGAAGAAATATTGTTTTCAATGTAAAGTTTAATTTTGCAGGAGAATTGAAGGGGTTTGCCCGATGTGTGTGTGAAGCTCTGAGAGCATGAAGCATGCTGTAAGAAATGTGTGTGATCAATCAAGAAAAACTGCAACAGATGAAGCAAGAGGAAGATGGGTTTGAGTTTGAGRCAGAGGAGGGTGAGGAGCAGGTCAAGCAGGAAGAGGAGTGGTGCAAAGATGGAGAGATASACGATCATCAGTCATTATATTACATCACAATATGGATGAAATGACAGCAACYATCATTAAAGCAATCTGACTCAGAGTAATCAAAGAGAAACACGTTACTGTGTCAACTTCGAGAACAATGACAGTGTCAGTGTTACCACAGACTGAGTTCTCCAGCACCGACGGGTACAGAAAACCCAACCCAGCTCAACAACATGATGTTGCTCAATGATTTATGGTTTCATAATAAAAATACAACATTTCAACTAAATTTATTTAWATATTTGTTATCAAGTCACAACGATTGTCATCCCAGGGCTCTGTACAAAAACAATCTATAGAATTGTGTTGAATTTTCACTTTGTCACAGTCTCTTCCTGAACYTTGTGTTTTCAGTTTTTATTTTTATTTTTTTGTTACAGTGTGGATYATGTGTAGTAGTGTTCACAGTTTTGGAAGATTGGGTTTTGAGAAGAGAATTRGAGGCTTTGTGTGTGTAGCTTGAGAAAAGTGTTTTATGTTACYCATGTTGAGAAATGGAGGAAGGTTATGTGAAATGTGTTTTAGTAACAGTGGAAAACTGTAAAAGCAGTCCATTAATATTTAACTTCACTCTGATTTTCAGTGGAATTTGAGTCAACATATCAAAGATAAACCTCTTTGCAATGAAAAACGGAAGTAAAACAAGCTCTGAAACTCAAATGACTCATTCAGCTGAAGGTGTGTGTGTGTGTGTGTGTGTGTGTGTGTGTGTGTGTGTGTGTGTGTGTGTGTGTG
>NW_013952474.1:1864787-1867276 GCF_001266775.1 Austrofundulus limnaeus
CAGTGGAAAACTGTAAAAGCAGTCCATTAATATTTAACTTCACTCTGATTTTCAGTGGAATTTGAGTCAACATATCAAAGATAAACCTCTTTGCAATGAAAAACGGAAGTAAAACAAGCTCTGAAACTCAAATGACTCATTCAGCTGAAGGTGTGTGTGTGTGTGTGTGTGTGTGTGTGTGTGTACGTACGTGTTTTTGTTATCTATTTAGGACCGTTTCCAGTATACACACACCCATTAATTCGAGTCCTGCGCTGCATATTTCTACCAGTTTTAAAGACTCTGACACCTGTAACCCGCAGCTCTGCTCTGCGTCTGGTGTGGAGGAGCTGGCTGGTGTTTTTAACTCAAGGTGTGGGGATATTTTAAACTCTGTTGCCCCGCTGAGGGTTAAAAAGACAAAGTCTGCATCTCAGCAGTGGCTGAATGAGACCACCCGCTCGCTCAGAGCAGACGCGCTGAGAGAAAATGGAAAAAGGACAAATTACAAGTTTCTCTGGACATTCTTAAAGCCTGTCTGCTGAAATATCAGACTGCTGTTAAAGCTGCAACGTCTGCATTTTTTTTCCAAACGTGATTTTAAATAACAGTCACAGACCGAGGGTTATTTTTGATGTTCTAAACTCTGTTGTAAATCCCTGTGATGCTGCTCATGTTGTTAATTCTCCTGCACTGTGTGAGAACTTGAGAAAGTTTCTGCTCTCAGGCCCTCTTCAGATCAGGGTGACATTGATCCTTCTTCACCACTTGTCTCCTCAGCTGTTTTTGACCACTTTGAGCTGGTGTCTTTTTCTGATTTAAAGGACATTGTGCAGCGAATGAGGCCCACTAACTCACCGTTGGATATTGTTCCCGCTAATCTTTTTAAGGATGTTTTTTATACTGCTGGTCCAACTGTTGTCACTCTGATTAACATGTCACTCTCATCAGGCAGCATCCCAGCTTCTTTTAAGCATGCTGTGGTCCAACCCTTTATAAAAAAGAAAAACCCAGATCCAGGAGTTCTCACCAATTACAGACCGATTTCAAAACTTCCTTTTTTATCAAAGGTTTTAGAGAAAGTTGTTTTTATCCAACTCCAAGGTTTTTTTACAAGACAATAATYTTGGTGAACTGTTCCAGTCAGGTTTTAAATCCTGCCACAGCACTGAAACAACCCTTAAGGGTTTTTAATGATCTTCTTTTAAAAGCTGATTCAGGAAGCTCTGCAGTTTTAGTGCTTTTAGATCTTTGATACCGTTGATCATAACATCTTACTGTCACGATTAGAGCAGCTGGTTGGAATCAAAGGCACAGTTTTATCCTGGTTTAGAGACTTAACAAATAGGAGTTTTTCTGTTCGTTTAGGAGATTGCTCCTCCTCTACAGCTCCTCTGACGTGTGGGGTCCCCCAAGGCTCTATTCTAGGCCCTCTGCTTTTTAATCTTTAAATGTTGCCTCTGGGGTCCATTTTTAATAAATTTAAGATTCCTTTCCATTGTTTTGCTGATGACATTCAGGTCTACCTGCCTATCAAGCCAGGTTTGATTAATTCATTCAAATCACTCCTGAGCTGTCTGAATGACATAAAAATCTGGCTGAAATTAAATTTCCTGAATCTAGATGAAAGTAAGAAAGAAGTCATCAGCTTTGGTAAAGACATTTCTCCTGACAGTCGTGGTCCTTTGGCTTCATACAGCTGCTCTGCTGTCAGAAATTTGGGTTTCAATTTTGATAATGTGTTCAAATTGGACAGGCAGATAAACTCAGTGGTTAAATCGAGTTTTTTCCAACTTAGACTTATTGCTAAGGTGAAGACATACCTCCCAAACAAAGACCTTGAGAAAGTGATTCATGCTCTCATTACATCTCGTTTGGATTATTGTAATTTTTGTATGTTGGTTTAGATAAATCTTCTCTGCATCGATTACAAGTTGTCCAAAACGCAGCAGCTCGTCTTTTAACAGGAACTAAAAAACACAAACACATATCCCCGGTTCTGGCTCCTCTCCATTGGCTTCCTGTTCATTTTAGGATAAATTTTAAGATTTTATTGCTTACTTTCAAAGCTTTAAAGGGTCTGGCCCCACCCCACCTGTGTGGTCTCATTAACATCCCCACTTCAGTTAGAGCACTTCAGTCATCCAACCAGTTCCTCTTAGATGTTCCTAGACCCAGGCTAAAGTCTAGAGGTGATCGGGTCTTTGCAGTCTCTGCACCAAAACTCTGGAATAATTTACCTCTTAGCATACGGACTGCTGAGACTGTCGAGACTTTTAAATCTCTGCTTAAAACTCACTTTTACTCCCTGGCCTTTCATTCTGGTAGAGTTTGAGATACTTTTAATGATAATGTTTTTAATGTTTTTCTGTATTTTAAATTGATTTTACTGTATATATTTATGTGTTGCTCAATTGTTTTATTCATTTGACTTAACTGTGAAGCACTTTGGCCAACTTCTGTTGTTTTTATGTGCTATGGTAATCAATATGAGAAAGAATTATAGTTTT
>NW_013952474.1:1867916-1873724 GCF_001266775.1 Austrofundulus limnaeus
TGTGTGTGTGTGTGTGTGTGTGTGTGTGTGTGTGTGTGTGTGTGTGTGTGTGTGTGTGTGTGTGGTAATCCTTTAAAGTGAACTAGTAAATGCATGATCAAGGCAAATTTAGTAGCCAACAATTTTTCACATTCTATAGAAATCCTAATAATTTATCTTGCCTCAACTAAAAAACACTCAACACTAAATTTATCACACAGATGATAAACCTGGAAGTCAACTCCACCTGGTAACCCTGCCTGCCCTCTCCACACTCAGACACAATGTTCACTGTCAGCCAGTGCTGGCTCTAGCCATTTTGGTGCCCTAGACATGTTGAAGCCCCTCCGAACTATGTCCCACCCACCCCAGTTTGAACCCCTAGCCATCTTCCAACCTGTTCTGCTGGTAGAAAACGTCCGAAGAGGTTGACATGTATGGGACAACAGTTTGTCAACACAAACCGCTGCCTGAGAGGCACTACTAGCCCCTCCCCTGTCAGAGTGTCGGAGCAGGACGAGTCAGTGCAACGTCAGTCAAATGGGAGAGAGGGTGGGGGCGATTGCTGTATTGGGGGAGAGAAAATGTTTTATGGCTAGAGTAGTTTATTTTTCCTGAAATACTTCATTATAGTTTTTTTAAGACAAAGCTAATTGAAAGGGGTGCTGAGCAGAGTTACAACCAGGGTTCACAAATAATTACTTTTTTCTTCTGCAGTTCGGTGCCCCTTACAGCAGATGGCGCTCTAGGCGACCGCCTAGTTCACCTATGCCGAGAGCCGGCTCTGCTGTCAGCTGCATTCTTCATCCACTACCTAACTGCTCTACACTCTGGTCCYGTTCAATCATCTGTTCTTCATCTGTCCACAACAAGTTCCATCATCCATCTCTGCTCCCTGTATTTAACCTGTTCTGTTACCCAATGARGCTATTTTCTACCATTATAACACATGGGAACTTATTAGCTCATGTGCTTAGTTGTCTATGGGGCGCCAAATGAAAAATAAAATGTTAAAAAATGTCACTAACWCATTTTTATTATTTAGCTCAAATTTAGTGTAAAATCCTAGTTGTAGTTTGCTGAATAGTGGAGCTCTGCCACCATAGCTAAAATATACAGTATATTTGCAAATATTTCAGCCACTTTTAGACATAATAAGTTGAAAGCTGGAGGACTGCTAATGCTAATCACAACTTCAAGCTTTAACGCTAATTTTAGATAAGGCTATGTCAGTGGATGGGGCTGCATCCCTCAAAGGCCAAATTTGAAGGCTGARGATGTCACAGTGATGTGCTGAAGGCTGTCCAAATTTGACAACTCCTCCATTTGCGGCCAKCAAATGCATCCACCTTTTCCTCCGATCTGAGGGACAGGTCTCGTGGGATCCATCTCGGCCCATCCTATCCCAAGATGCATTGCGGGCCGACCAGGAGAGTGATTTTTTTTGCTTGTAATGACCGACAAAGCAAAAGAAAGGAGAACAGTTTTAGAAATAAATCTAGCAGTATTAAAAATGAAAGTTTTAAATGTTTGTGTTGTTAGGCTTTTGTCATAAACATGTTTTTGACATTAGTCTTGTCAGAAATTAAACAAACTTGTATGGTAGGTCCCCAAGTTCTTAATATATTGCCTTTAAGCTATCTTTATTAATTTAACATTGATATATTAATATTTTGCTAATTTTGCTAATCATTACTTCTGTTTAGTGTCATCATGGTTGCAMACATCAGGATAAGGACAACAAAAAAGCTAAAGGCTAGTCCGTCCAAATTCACTTTTTCCAGTCTTCACGGTTGACAAAGAACCCGGCCCACGTAGACCAGGTAGGACAGTTTCTTTGAAGGGCACAGCCCCRYAGCTCAYGGCCTTTGGTGTCAGTCAGAASGTGATGATGCTCTTTTACCATGAGCTGGTTCAGTAACCTGTCTGTCCAAATAAAGGCCTAGCTCACTCGTCTCACACAAAGAGCTGTAAAACTGATGGGAGTCAAGGAGCATCCCTCACTCCAGACCGTCTTCAATGAAACAATAACCAGACATGCACAGAAAATCACCTCAGACCCCACGCATGTCTTTTTTTTCAGAGCATCAGAGCATAATTTTCTCTGTTYATAGTTCTTGCATGACTGAACCTCTACAGGAACTAATTTGTTCCACTTTCTGTCAAAGACATAAACAGCAACAATCACTCAAATGTGAAAGTAGGTTAAAGTCTTTTTTTTTTTTACTTTAGGGGTGGAGGGATTATCCAAAATCAAGTTTCTTGATGATGTGATGTCATTTCTTCATCAAAAACATACCCAGATTGACTCATTAATTCCTCCTGTGGTAGTCATGAGGGCTAGCCTGGTAAAAAGAAACAGTCCTTTGTTCTTCACTTTGCTTCYTACACAGAGGGCAGACTGCTTCTTACATTTTTAGTTTGTACTGTATGTCCTGTCTTCTGTTTTCTTTTTGGGTGACTTCCCAGAAGATGAGTTCCCATGCTGCTGTTAGTCTTAAATACCTGAAACCTGATCGTGTTTGGAGTGTTAACTTGGGTGGTGTTTCGATTGCACACGATTTATCTGCAGTGAATTGAATGCATCATGGGTTTGCAGTAAACAGTTGAAGTGTTTTTACATGGGTTTGTCCGCCTGAATGGGTATRGTTGAATTTGGGTTGAATGCTATTTGTATACCAGCAGATGGATAAAGTTTGATGGGAAACCTTCTTATCTGCGTGACAATAAATAAGGTTAATTGCCTTATTTATTTATTTATTTATTTATTATTATTATTATTATTATTATTATTATTATTATTATTATTATTATTATTATTATTATTACTTCAGGCCTCCCTCGACATAAACCAGTTACTTGATTGTGGTATAGAACTGAACCATGTGCTTGGAATAACCCCACCACCAGATTTTAAACTATTACTATTTTTCTCATACACTATTAATTACTTGTCTTATGATGAATCTATTTTAAGTGTGAATGTAATATTATGGTTATGGGTTTTGGACTATGCAGCAGCCAGTGTTTGTACTCAACACAAATTTCCTTTGTACAATAAAGCMTATCTGATCTTACCTGCTGCCAACACCACACCTGTAAGTCATTTCTTCATTTGTGCACCTACTCACCTGCCAGCCACTCTGCCTAAACACTTACCTGGACACTCATCTCTGGACTRACCCTCCTCTCCACACCACCTCGTCTTTTGGAACCTGTAAACCCCTGACTCATAACTATTTCAGAACTTAAACTTAGGTGCTCCTTCCCTTTTTGGTTTTGTAAATAARCTTCACTTACTGTTGATATCTGCCTCCTGTGTCTGTTTTCTCTCAAGCTCACCTTTGATATTCCCTGAGAACTGGATATTAAAAATTAAAACAAACCTATAGAGCACRGGTAGTCTCTTTTTGCAGGTGACACTATTTTGTTTTTAACTACTCTAGGAAAGTTTGTCCAGACTGTGAAAATAAATCTGAAGGTATTTGGAGTATTCTCAGGCCACAAAATTYACCAAAAGAAAAGCTCTTTGTTACAACTCCTTTCTTTTGAACAAGGGGCAGCAACACGACAAGCACAATAAACAGACAAGCGTCATTGCAAAGGTGTCAAAATAAGTTTTATTTTTTTATTCTGCTCCAAAAGGCTGCTGCACAACGTGTGGGAGAGAAAGGGGTCATAACACAAGTGGGGGCTCGTCCGGGAACACTCTTTATTACTGAATGGAAAAAACCCTCAACTGCAAACACAGTTCACATGTACCTATGAGGGTTTTACRGACCGAGGGATTGAGATCAGTCCAGATATAAATACGTTTCTGCCAATTATGATCCTTTAGGGGAAAAAAATTGATTCCTAAGAAAGATGGGGTGAGATGCCATGATAGGCTGTATTATTAAAATGTCCATTCTCCCAAAGTTCCTATACCTTTTTACATCCCTGTCTCCTTTTCTCCTCTATAAAGCTTCACCAAATTTATATGGAACAATAAARGCCCCAGATTGTGCTTCTGTTTTCTTTACCTGCCCCATGATTGAGGTGGGCTTAGAGTGACAAACTGCAGCTCAGCTTTGTGCAGCTACTTATGTTTTTCACCAATGACATACCATCTTGGATAGAAACAAAGAATCAAGAGATAAATGTRACTGTCAGGCAGGTAAGAGGAACAGAACACTCAGGAGGCAGAAAATCAAGGTAAGTYAGTTTATTTACAGTGATGGTTGGAATCAGCTTCTGAACCTGTGAGGGGGATATGTTGATCAGGTAGAGGTTGGAAGTTGTCAGGTAAAGTTTCAGCCGGTTTGGGCTTACTTTTCCAGGAAGTTTTGGCAAGATCACAGAAACTCTAGACACTCAGAAGCTGGACCAGGATCCGTGGCAGGCAAGTGGTTTTCAGGACCGGTTAGGTGAGGCAAAGCGACAGATYAGGCAACAGGTAGGCAAGGCAAGGTGACAGGTGAGTTATAATCTCGAACGGCAGGTAAGTAGAGCAGGGTGTGGCAGCAGGTGGGTATTTCCAAAAACTGTCCAGAGACTTCAAGACGACGCCTTCTCAGGAGCTCCAGGACGACTTGGCAAAAACARAAAATACCACAAGTATTACTCTTGAAACAAGAATCTGTTTTAGGCTGCGATCATTAGTAGTTGATGTTCCAGTCTCAATGAGCTCCTTATAAAGCTCCAGACGTCATCAGCTAAAGTGAGTGTGGTTGTTCTCAATCTGCTGCCAGGCTACAGGAATGAGKGGATGGAACCCTAACTGCTACAACAAACAGAGAACAACCCTGACATCTTATCTTTACTCAGCCGAACTTAAGCAACTATTAAAAACACACAACATATAGTATCCTTTACTCAAAAACACAATATCAGCCTGGCATCACTTAAATACTGTCTTAAGTGAGGTATCTAAGATCTCATGTCTTTCACCTATTTGGGGGAATGACAGATTCAAACCAGGAAGAGGAGATGGGGGATTCAGACWATGGATGAATAAAGGGTTAAATAAAATAAGGGAACTTTATAGTGAAGGAGTTTTAATATTCTTTGAACAATTAGTAAACAAATACAGTTTGTCCAACAAAAAAAACCCACTTTTTATGTACTTACAATTTAGACGTTGTGACATATCTACTGCTGAACCTCCCCTTTCTACCATGGAGTATACAGCCGTTCACCATCGTCAGAGTAATATTTTTATTTTTAGCCTTAAAAGAAAATAGCCATTCATGTTTACAAGCATGGAAAACAGATCTGCAAACAGGAATCTCTGAGGATGAATGAATAACTCATGTCTACTGGCACAAACGTAAACTATTAACACAAGGTTTAGACTATTGCAATACAAATGGTTATTTAGAACGTATATCACTCCTGTAAAACTTCACCATTTCAATTCAAATATGCCTGATGGCTGAGTTGAATGTAATAAAGATAAGGGTACTCTTTTCCATTTAAAAAATCATTTTTTTTGGAAGGAGGTTATATGTTTATTTCTTGATTGATTAAACAAGATGTGCCAGTGGACAGTAAACTCTGCTTACTGTATATTTTCCATGAAAGAGAAGGGAGCTTGTGAGCTTTTGTTTCTTACAGGTTAAACATGTGATTGTTCTGAACTGGAAGAACACACAAAGACCAAAGATAAACAAATGAATCAAACTATTGAGCAACAACCTGACAATGAAAAAACTTGTGTTCATTTTTATGGAAAAACTGACTTATCTAAAGGGAAGCTTGAAGACTAAAATTAGTTGGGTACCCTTCCTACATCTCGTTAAACACGGTGACATGTAAACTAAGTTTGCTTTTGTGTTGATGGAGTGAGCT
>NW_013952474.1:1875627-1890539 GCF_001266775.1 Austrofundulus limnaeus
GTGTAGAGCTGGTCCAGTGTTCCACGACCAGGACGAAAACCACACTGCTCTTCCTGAATCCGAGGTTCGACTATCCGATATTCATATGTTTATTAATATGGCTAGAACTGAAAATACAGATGTTGTGCTTGTTTCTTTTCCCGTTGGTGCAGTGTGATCTTTGCAGATTGACTCTGGAGCCATTAAGGTGTCTGGCAAAAATGGGATTAAATCTAGTTTTGGCAGATGGCCGTGCGCACGCTGCCGCCATGCGTAGCCAGTGTAAATGTTTCATTGATTATAATGGTTGTGTATTTATGTCTGACCGGAGCAGAACTGCATCCAGTGTAAATTGGGGCTAGAGTAGCAGGCCCACTTTCCATCTCAGCTTTCTAGAGATGTGATAAATGTCTCTAAAGGGTTCCGGAGGAGCTGTTTGTTTCATAGTTTGTTTCACGTTCAATTTTGAACTATTTACCTCATCATGTACAGAGTACATAAAGATGTCACCATGGTAGGTGGACATGTGTTTTGTCAAGCAGAACCCCCCCCGAGCTGCTATATTCCACTGCTCTGCCTGTTTTCTGTGAAAAATCAAAGCAGGAGTGATTGTCTCTGTGTTTAAGGAGGAAAACATAAAGATTATATGAGGAATGAAAAACTACAAACGGCTCTTTACTGCCTGCGACTGGGCTCCAATCAGTCGTAAGGAGCTGTTCAAAAGAGTCGGCCCATTCATGAACATCACCTCTCTACAGCTTTCTTTTTCTGTTTTTCTTTAGCCTTCCACCAGTCCTTGTGCTTTCYTCTTTGAGCTCTCTTACTCAGGTCATTGATTGATTTCGTTTTCCCTGCTTCTTTATCTCTGTTTCATCCCTCACACTCTTTCCTGGGGCATTCCTCTCTGTCAATCTACATTTCTTCTCTCTCAATCTGAAAATATTGATCATGAAATAACACTTAAGAGAAAACACTTCAACCCCTGTGACAATCAGTGGTTTTTGTTATGGGGTTGAACATTGTAGGATTTCAGCTAAAAGCATGGCAAGCTACAGGGTTGAACAAAACTGGGGGACGTGATTAAAAAGTTCTATTTTATAAATAATTCATGTATTTTTCTCATATTTATTTCATTTAGGTTAAAGCATAACAGTAGTTGTTTATACTGTATTAGTAGAAATAACTTATTGTTCTTATAACTTATATTCTGAATACTTATTATTATTGTTTTTGTTACTTTGTTGTGGTGAATGTAACAGGTCTCTCTTGTAAGAGACAATGAGTCTCAAGAGATCTTCCTGTATAAATAAAATAAAAAATAAAATAACTTGCAGAAATAACTTATTGTTCTTATAACTTATATTCTGAATACTTATTATTATTGTTTTTGTTACTTTGTTGTGGTGAGTGTAACAGGTCTCTCTTGTAAGAGACAATGAGTCTCAAGAGATCTTCCTGTATAAATAAAATAAAAAATAAAATAACTTGCAGTTACAGGCTATTTTTTATTTGTTTTATTTTCACTGGAAAAATAACATCGGTCAGTGGGGACATGCTCATTTGGCTGACATGCCTCAAAAACCCCATACATTAAAAAAAAAAACATTTTTATGTATTTGTGCGTTATATTGCAAAGACTCGTGGATATTTCCATTTCTTGTTTTWAAATAAATTTTGTGGTTTAATTTATATGAAAGTCTTTGAGGTAAACCTGAGAGACACATATAATTKAGATGACTCAGCTAACAATGCTGTCTGTAGAGTTGTTATTGTTGCTGACATGATAATGTTCACGGACCTCTGAGAGTTTTCTTAGCACACCATTATTTAATTTCAGCACTTGGTTCAATTCTCCTACAAATTCAGACTCAGAAACTTTTTCTGCATGAAGAGCAGTCCTCGCCCTGTTCAAGATGGCTACACGACAGGTCACGTGACAGCGCCTCTTTTGGAAGAGGGTGGGTCACCTCCGCTACGCCCACTTCCGACAAGCAGGAAGCCGATATAACAACATGGGCACGTGGTGTCTTTTATAGACTTGGCTCTCAGTCGAGGAAGTAGCTCCTACCGTTACTTCATGTCGGCCGGTCGAGAAAGGTAAGCCTGAATTTACTCCTCATCTCACAGCCAGGGTTAAACACRAAGAACAAAGCGAGTGGTTGAGGCACACATAGTGATTTCTGGACCACTCAGTCAATGTGAAGCGATTGTGTTGATGTTATTTAGTGTTTGTAATCATTAGAAGCGCTCTCTGCTGGCCAACCTTTAACACTGCAGCTGCATGAAAGAATGCGGGACAAGCCGTGTCGTGAACCCACGGAAACGGATTAAGGCCTCAGAACAAACAAATACACTGCCCGGTAAAAAAAACAAAAACAGTCTCCACCTGGGTTTAACTAAGGTTTATGATGTGGGGTTGCTGCAGCTGGTCAGGTCTAGGTTCAGCAACAGTTTGTGCTCCAAGAATGAGGTCAGCTGACTATACAGAAGGACCAGGTTATTCCATCAATGTTTCTTCCCTGATGGAACAGGCATGTGCCAGGATTCATCTGGCTGAGATTGTGAAAGAGTGGTTCAGGGAGCATGAGACATCATTTTCACACAAGGATTGGCTCCACAGAGTCCTCTGTGAATCTTTGGGATGTGCTGGAGAAGGCTTTGTGCAGCAGTCAGTCTCTACCATCATCAATGCAAGATTTTGGTGAAGAATTAATGCAACACTGGATGGAAAATAAATCTTGTGACACTGCAGAAGCTTTCAGAAACAATGTCACAGTGAATGTGTGCCGTAATCAAAGATAAAGGCGGTCCAACGACATATTAGAGTGTGTGAACTGTTTTTTGTGCAGTGTATTTGTCCTGGAGTTATGTCTTTGTTCTGAGGCCCAATCCTCTCCTGTAAGAACCAGTGAGGCTCTCTTCTGTATAATGAGGGCCACAGTTCTACATGTTTGACTGTTTTCTTTAAAAAGGAACACTAAAATATTACAGTACAGTGTGGCTGTGCCATTATAAAATACTGTCTGTAATGAAGACAGGTGCTGCTCAGTGAAGCAGTCCTGGTATAATTTATATCAGCCTGGAGCTTATTGTTGATGATAGTTGGGTTTAACTAAATACTGCCTAAGAACAAAAGTTTTGTAACAATCTGATTTCATGTTGTCTGTCATTGTGTCCTTARTTTGTTTAATAAGTTTTTATCATCAGGCTGTGCTCCTGATGCTGTTAAACATGTGATTGTGCAGCCTCGTTTTGAGAAAGAAAAACCTTGACCCTACTGTCCAACTACAGGCCAGRATGTATTGTAAACTGTCTTCTCTTCAAAGTTCTGGAGGAAGTTGTTTCTATTCAACTCCTAAAGGTTAGATTTTGCCACAGCACAGAGACGACACTTTTCAGAGGTTTTAATGACTTTCTTTTAACAGTAGACTCAGGGAGCTCTGCCATTTTAGTGCTATTATCAGCAACCTTTGATACTATAGACCACAACATTTAGTTATTCTGGCATGAACATGATAGTATTAAAGGTACAGTCCATACCTCACTGGCAGGAGTTTTTCTGTCAATTTAGAGAAGCTTGGATTATACTCAAGAGGATCATTGGCTGTCCTCTCCCCTCCCTCACGGACATTCATACATCACTTTTTCAGCTGAGCCGATCACCAGGGACAGCTCCCACCCAGGGTCCGAACTGTTTGACTGGTTGCCCTCAGGAAAACGTTACAGGTGCACCAGAACAAGGACAAACTGATTCAAGAACAYCTTTCCCCCCGAAAGCCATCACTTTACTGAACTCTCGCATGCACTGACTCTTGATTTACAATCAGCTAGAAACTCACTCTGTGGAATAAATACACATTGAAGGACACGTCACTTTATTTTGTTAATGATCACCTGCAATTCTAGCCTGGCCCTTGCCTTCCTACGCAGCTCCGCTCAATTCTAGTTTCCCTTCACTGCTCCGTCTGGGACTTCTCCCATTGAGATGGATTTCTCTGGCAGATTTTTAGCCGGGCCAATCAGAGAACAGAAGGAGGAGCTTTGAACGACGTCGACTTTCTGCGCAGTGTCTGCTAGTTATTTTAGCATACGGCAGTGGAGGAACAGAATGAAGCCAGTCRGTGTTGATAAGGCTTCCAAATAAAATAAATTTGTCTGACAAAGCAGCAGCTCTCATTTACAGTCGTCTCGTTCAGCTCGGTACTTCTCTCCTCTCCGTAGGGTTGTTTACAACACACGCTATTTCCGGTTAGCTTCTTAGCTTAGCCTCCGTCACAGCGAAATACGTCGCAGCCAACTGATCCAATCATTTTAAACTTCAGCAGAGGCCACGCCTCCTGCAAGAATCACTTTATGCATCAAGTCCAGACCCTTGTACAAAGCAAAGTGAAGGACAGGGTCTGGTTTAAACCAGGCTACTGCAATACCAGCATAATCCATATACCTCAATATACAAACTGTGCAATATTTAAACAATATGCAGTAATGTCATTTTATTTTCTTCTACTTTAGCTTTACATTTACAGTTGACTCTTACTATGCTTTTTTATTGTTGTATATATGTAGGTATATGCATACATATACATGTGTATATATTAAGGCTGCCTCAAACGATTATTTTTATAATCGATTAATCACCGATTATTTTTTCGATTAGTTGACTAATCGGATCATACGTTAATTGAATATAAAACATACAGCTTATCACACCAGAATGCAGCTGCTATTTTAAAACCATTGTTAGATTTTAGCTATATGCTAACTAAAAATAATTGCCGTGGAAGACAAGTTCTGCTCTGCAGATATTYCACAGGTTTCTCTTTCATTTTCTTAAAATGTTCCCACACTTGAGCTCCGATMCTGGGTAGCCATGATACCAGAGCCTGACTGTGTAATGTCTTGTGACGTCCACAGCCTACCCCAGTTACCACTACTGTGCATGTGTGTCAAGGACAGAAAGGCAGATGTGGCAGTGGAAGGTGTCAAAGCAGTTTGGAGAGAAAAACAAAGGAACAAAAAAAAGAAAAGAAAACGATTAATCGATTTATTAAATTGGTCATTGATAATTTTAATAATCGACTAATCGTGGCAGCCCTAGTATATACAATATACATGCAGATGTATAGACATATTTTATCTCATTTTATTATTTTGCTCTATTATTGTTTTCTGTTTCTTTTAATGTGTATTTGCACTGCTGTGGGAGTGGCTCTAATCTCGTTATGCAGAAAATAATGAACTTTATCACAAAATGCTAATTTTTTGAGAAGGACCTGTATATAGGGTTAGACCAGTCATTCTTGTAGTGTTTACAAATASTTCAAAATGCTGCAGCTCYTATTTTAACTGGTACAAAAAGCATGAAAACATCACTCCAGTCTTAAGATCTCTGTATTGGATACATTTTACATACATTTTACTGTATTGYTGCTGATTTTACTTATTTAACTGTGTGATTTTATTGTGTTTTTTGTATTCAGTTTTTGTTTCATYTGTTCAGCAGTGGCTGATGTTATAGTGCWTTATAAATAAAGTTTGATTGATTGATTTGACATGTTCATCTTCATGTTGATTTTAAAAACTGCTCACTTTTAAAGTTTTAAATGGGTTAGCCCCATCTTATCCATGTGATCTTCTCAACACCTGTAAGAGAACTCTGGTCAACCYGACAGTTTCTGCTCAACGTTTTGAGTTCAAGGTTTAAACGTTGAGGTGATTTATTTGTCATGGCCGCCCCAACACTTTGGATTAGCTTACCTTCACCTGTGCGTTCCGCTCAGACTATACAATCYTTTAAATATCAGCTAAAAACCRGCCCCTTTTCTCTGGCCTACGACTGATTAGGTATGAGACGCTAAATTTTTAGTTTTAAGTCTTTACTCTGAGGTTTATTTATTACTGTTTTTATTCAGTCTATTGTTMAATGATTACAAATTTAACAGTGAAGCACTTTGGTCAACAGATATTTTTAAATGTGCTATATACATTTGACAGTGACATTGACATCTTTATTGTAATMATCTGTATTATATTTAAGTAAATCATAGCAGTAACTGTAGCGTAGTTTTGCTACAGTTTATGAAAAACACTCAGGATTTGAACTCAGTTCTCCCACATGTGATGAATGCTCCACGCCCATCAGATCAACTTTGTTGCTCCTATTTATCTGTAAACATGGACTAAAGTTCACAAGTCACGTGATGTTTGGTGCAAATGAAGTGGCGTTCTGCTTCATTTGCTTGAAACGGTGTCAAGCGGGAAGCATCGAGCGTATCATCACTGATTACCGGTGTTAGGAATATTTGTTGGCGTCACATTAACTAGTTTACAGCTGGTGAGCAGATTCTTGTTKGATTTTGTCCTGTTTTAATAATAATTGAAGTATGATGTAATTCAGACTGGTGAACATATTTAATCTTCCCCACAATATTTGGTAGCTATGGTGTAGATTATTTTGAAATGACAGGTAGACTGTTTGTGATGAAATATGAAGCAACTTGTGGTTTTTGCTTCTGCTTTTATTTTTGCATAAGTCATTGTTTGTTGAGTTTGGCTTTGGTCCCTGTGGGGAACTATTGTAGCTTTGACTCAAGCTTTGAGATTAGTGAGACATCCTCAGTTATGTGATCGCTAATAGAGGTTTGTTTGTTTTTTGCATAGTTTGTTGTTTAAAAAAATTAGCTTGTGAAATAAAACTGAGTTTAACTACTTAACTTTTTTATACAAGGGGGAACCTTTTATTTAAAGTAACACCAAGAGCATTTTGTGTATAAACAGTTGCTTAATGATGACAGTGACAAACCTGCTTGATTGAAATCTTAGTTAAATTCTAGATTTTCATTTCATTTTTACCTTTTTATTTTGTTTACAGAAGAGCTTTTGTTCAGGTTGCTGTGTCAGATCCTGTCATGAGTGTCACCGCCCTCTTTCTGCTGAGCTGTCTCGCCATTACGGCTCAAGGTGAGTTCAGCTTGGGACACGGATCATGTGTTACCTGCCTGATAATAGGAACGGTCTATGGGGAAGAAACTGAATTTAAATAGCTCAGACTGAATCTGTWTTTGCATACTTTGAAATTAAATGCAGTAGTTTGAAAATGAAATTCACCTAATTGAAACTGAGTTTAATGGGTAGAAATTGTATTTTGTTGTATTAAAAATGCAGTTTGATAACTTGCACTTTCAGTTCTAAATTTTTTTTTGCGTCACACATTTTGGTTCGTGTGAAATCRACAGAGTAATCAAACACAGATCAGCAGATTTACGGTTCATCAGTGAAGCTTCCTTCCTGTAATGTAGGCGTTCAGTCTAAAGGAAGCAGTAATCYGCATCAACAGATGTTTGATAATTGTCATAAATGTATGATAAATAATTTTTAAAATTCTCATAATGTTTGATAATTTGACCGTTTCAATGCATGACTGAATTAACATACGGCTGTCTGACATAAGAGCTGGTGGATTGCAGAACGCATTGTAGTGGTCACCTCGAGGTGGAATAAACCGTTCCACCTGTCTTTGACCTTGGTCTCAGAAGACTGATTAAAAAAAATATATAGCGACTTTGTCACTGCATTAGTGAGTAACCCTTTAGTGACTGTTTTTCAGAAAAGRGACTAGTGAAAATCTAGCGACTCATTTTTCTGGTGTTGTTGAGACTTTTAGAGGCTCAGGTGAACGCAGCTCTCTGATGCTGTGAGCTCCTCCCCTGTCCTAAAGCACCGACAGGCAGCTCAGTCCTCACACAGCGTCCCTACCAGCTGCAGGCAGATATTCATGCCATCCAGACGACAAAAACACAACATGAACTCGAACTCATGATTGGGCTGCTCAAGCCGCCAGTTAAAGCAAAAACAAACTGGTTTTGTTGTTCTCATAACTCCGTAAATGAATGAATGTCTGGTTCTCGTTTTGCGCACTGGAAATATGGAACCGGGGTGGGGGGAGGACTAGTGGTCTGTCATGGAAGCCTGCAAACACTTTTACAGAAAATTGTGGATATGGCTGTGTCTCAATGCCAGGGTTCCAGCCGACGTCGGTCGCATTTGTCAACCGCTTGCGTCACCGCCCCGTGCCGTAGGCCGTCCCAGATCGTAGGCGCCTACTCYTGTAGCRGACAAAACCCCGAAAACATCGACTGCATCTGAGTGTCCTACGGAGCCGACGGTATCCCAGAATCCCATTGCGCCATCAGCAAATTAAACATAAAAACGARGGCAAAGTTTTTTTAAAATGGCAGTTTGGAAATTTATCATGGACTAAAAAATTTGAGCTAAACAACTTYGCTGAAGACACTTTTGTTGCAATGAGATGTTAAAATGCAGTTACAAGTACTGATACTGAAGCTAAACCCAAATTATGAATGCATTTTAGTTATTTCCATGTTAACCTTTCTGTTAAAACTGAATTCTGTGAAATTATACTTAAAAAAAAAACAACTGAAACTATGTGATATAAAACGTACACCATGAGGCAGAGCGTGGTCACGCAAACTTACATCTTCTGTAGACTAGACCGTCTCATTTCACAGCCGTTTATGCGGCCGACATGAGCGGCCTACGGCCCACGTAGACCGTGGCCATTCTCAGTCACGATCTYCATCGGCTGGAAGCCATGAATTGAGACACAGCCAGTATCTTTGCGCAGCTGGTCCACATGTAAGGCAGTATCTCCTCAAAAAGCTCATTCTTCCCACAAAGTCCCTCGTAATGGTTATTGTAAATTACTGTTTTGCTTAGCTTGCTGTGTATTGTTTTCGTCAGCGTGATTTTCCACTATTTTGACAATTCTAAATCTGTTATTATTCTAAATCTGTTWTTTTTTTTTTACAGTTACAGGTCACAGCCTATGTTTTTCTCTGTAAAATGTGTTTTTGTTTTAGGTCAAAATTGTTCTAAACCTGTTGGAGGACCCAACATGAATTTGAAGGGCGATGCCATTCTGCAAGATACATTTCCAGATGGTTCTAAGGTTTCTTTTGCCTGTAATATTGGCTACACACCTGCAGGAGGGTCTCCAACCATTACGTGTACTGCAGGGAATTGGAGTACTCTGACGCTAGTTTGTGAAAGTAAATTTACCACTTGATTAATTTCATATTTCAATTTTGCAAATAGTAGTAAGAACATTATTTCTTTTGAAGATTAAAAACAGCAGTATTCTTAAAACAAATGCATTTATTTTTACAAACTCTAATCCAGAAAAGTTAGACACTGTAAAATGTAAAAACAAACTCAACGCATTTATTTGCAAATTTCAATAATTCATATCTTAGGGAAAATTTAGGTTATTTGAAATTTGATTAATTTAATCCCAAAATTGTTATAGCCGCTTCAGGGACGATAAAACTTTTCATTTAAATTCTAAATTCAAACCCTCAAGTAAATATCTTGTTTACATAAGTGATACTAAATATAACTGAATACCTTTATGACCATTTTTTATTGTATTTTTATTAGCATGTATTCAGTAATTTATAAAGAGTTTTCTTGTTCCAGGGAAAAGCTGTGGTGCTCTTCAAGAAGTGGAAAATGGAAATATTGACTACCCCAATGGGGACGTTCTGTTTGGTGACACAGCTGTGGTCACATGTAACCAAGGGTTAGTAACAAGTGATAAATTAGATATTTATGTTCAGAAAGATCTTTTGTTATTGAGTGTTTATGTTCGACCAATTATTATCAACAGGCACAACAGTCCTAACATCTTCCATTGTTCTTCCTTGCTTTATACTTTACTTTCAAAGATGCAGCTTTTTCTAGTAATATTTTGAAATATTATAAAGCAATATTTTTTCATATTTTGTGGCAGTATTTTAATATTTTAATTTGGACTCTAATTGCTTTTTACCTATCTGAACATTTTCAGACCCACCCCCCCATTTTTAAGACATCATCTGGTCATTTACAGAACATGCCTACAACTTTTAATATTTCAACATATTATTTAACATGCTTATGAGTTATTCATTTCATTTAAACCAATTTTGTGCAAATGCATTACATAGAATTTAGATTAAACACATTTAACTACAGGTCATAATGTAAAAACACCCAAATTGCCAAGTGGGTGAATACTTTTGCAAGGCATTGTACTTATAGTTTACTGTGCATTTTTGTCTTTTAGTGTTAACTGAAGTATCGTGTGCCTTTTCTTAAACCCTCTCTCTTTAGTTACATATTAGTTGGTAACAGAGTAATCAGATGTGGAGACCAAGGATGGATGGACAGGCTACCTGTGTGTGAAGGTTGGTGATTGTTTGTTTGCTCACTATTAGGTATTCAATATTCACCTGAAATCTAATTGACTTGATTTTGTTCTGCAGTGGTGAAATGCCCTACACCTGGATTAATTGCCAATGGCACTTTTAGCCCACAGAAGGAAACCTATAATTACAGAGATGTTGTACTTTACTCTTGTAAAACTGGGTTTACACTTAATGGATCAAAAGAGTCTGTATGTTCTGAAGACGAGAAATTCAACCCTGAACCTCCAACATGTGTCTGTAAGTGTTTCAGTCTGAACATTTTTAATATTTGCAGAACGTAGTCTTTATTTTACATTTGGACTTGTCTTTTTGCCTGCAGGGGTCGAATGTAAAGATCCTGTGATACTAAATGCTGAGTTTGTTGAGGGGTCTCGACCTCCACACACATTTGGATCWACAGTTCAGTACATTTGTAAACCTGGATACAACATGACCGGAGATGCTACCATAAAATGTGACATAAACAGCCAGTGGTCACCTAGAATCCCAGAATGCAAAGGTAAGTCCTAACTCAGAATAATTAATGATGCGGCATGTGTTTAGCCTAATAAGACCATGCCAAGTAATATCTGTGGATTTTATTTTTCTAGATGTAAACAGCATGACTCAAAAAATTACTAAATTAGAATTTTTTTAAATATAGACAAATTTTTTTAAAAACAATTCTGTAACGTAGTTTGAACATGTTTTTTTTTAGTTGATATATTCAAATCGAAAGTGAAAATCTCTTAATTTTTAATTTGAAACACTTGTACAAAAAATAGTTAAAAAGATAATATACTGTGGTAGATAATTAGTTACTATCCAGGTGCCCGCGCAACCTTGCTGCGGAGCCTCTAGCGCTGGCTTTGAGCGTTGCATCCTGGGGTGGCTGGTCTTGTTTGAAAGCTCCGGTTCTGCCGTACAAGATGAAAGTTGAATGAAGTCCTGCGATGGTCCCCCACAGAGATATAAGCGAAAAACCTCCAAAATTACGCACCATCTGATCTCTTGCTGGGGTGGTTTTAGCCCCCCCCCCCGGGCTAAGAGCGTCGGACCCCGGCGTGGATGGTCGGTTTTTAAAGTCCTAGCTCTCCCCTATAAGGAGAAAGTTGAGAGGAGTCCCTGCGACGTTTTCCCGCGGAGATATAAATGAAAAACCTCCAAAATTACACACTGTCGGACCTCCGCCGGGGGTGGTTTTAGCCCCCCTCCCCACGCTAGGAGCGTCGGATCCCGGAGTGGCTGGTCGGGTTTTAAAGCTCTGGTTCTGCCCTACAAGCTGATACTTGAATGGAGTACGTGTGACGTTGCCCCACGGAACTATAAGCAAATTACGCACGACTTAGTGCATTTTACGCGCATTTTTGGGAAGAAATTTCAACCTTTGTTTGCTTCTCCTGTGGGCTCTGAGCATCGAATCCAGGAAAGTGAGATGACTTTAGAAAGCTGGAATCCTCCTGTACAAACTGGAAGTAGTTGCAAGTTCCTGGGACGTCCCCCTGCGGAGCTATTAACCAACGACAGGCTGAAAAAGGCGCTTTGGCGGGCGAAATAGTACTCAATTTACTCCGGAGCCTCTAGCGCCGGCTCTGAGCATCGGATCCGGACGGGAGATAGCTCATTTTAATGTTCTGGATCTTCGCTACAACCTGGATGTGGTTGCAAGTTACTGGGACATTCCCACGCTGAGATATAAGCGATTTAAATATAGTCAGGTGAGCTCCGGCAGGTGAAATGGCTGATTTCCAGCATGGGGCTGCTTGTGCTGATGCAGGGGAATAAAAGTAAGAGATCCAGTGAGTGAGGTGGAACCGTGATCCTACATCCAACACCCGCTCTCCCACCTGGATTCAGCCAGAAACCCCTGGTGGCTGATATTTCTGCAGAAATGCATAAAATTCAGAAACCCAACTGATGGATCACTTCCAGGCAATAAAAGGAACAGATTTGGTCAGGTYAAARRGGTCCTGGAAGCTCAGCACCGGGTTTTATAACAGCCTGCCCCCTGAACCACTGGTGGGCGATATTTCTGCAATAATGCATAAAATTCAGAAACCCACCTGATAGATCTGTTCCAGGCAATAAAAGGAACAGGTCTGATCAGGTGAAACTGATCCTGGAAGCTCAGCACCGGGTTTTATAGCCGCCTCCGAGAGAATTTTATATTGTGTGCTTTGATTTTGAAAAAAAAAAAGGGGGCGGCACTCTTGTGGTAGCCATGTTGACCCTGATAGTTTTTTGTTTTGTTTTTCCTCCCCTGCATGGAGGGAAGAGAGGAGAGTTCTTTGAATAAATGGAGACGAGTTCCCATGCTCCAAAGTTATTTTACTCTGTGGTTCTCAGTGTGCAGGTTTCTAGCCCTCATAGCTCGCACGTTACAGGGAGTACTAATTGAAGGAGGTAAAAAWTTTTTATCCTTTTTGTTCAAGCATCACTTTTATGTTTCTCTGTCAGGAGTTAAGGATTTTATCTCTTCTTTTTTTGTAGGTAAATATATGGTTAAGTAGATAGTTTTGTTTGACAATACTTTAAATTAAATAAAACTAGCAACACATTAGGTTCTGTTTTATTTACTTTAAAGAAGTGAGGAGTAGGGAGACCATTTTATGTTTTTTTGATACTGAGACCGGACGAGTAGCTCTCGGCAAACTGCCGACTTCAAAAGTAGCTCTTGGTTCAAAAAAGGTTGGGCACCCCTGCCCAAAACCATTCTGATTCCCCATCACATGGGCCACAACCTGTTATTGCTTTCAATAAAATCTGTTTAAAAATAATACCAATAATAACCAAAATATAAGTTTGCCTACATTGGGGTACTTCAAAATCAAAACCCTTACCAATACACTCCCTACATGCATACAGTACATGCATTGGCCTGGATAGCTCAATCAGGAGACCTCTGGCTTGAAAACGGGGCGGCCAGGGTTTGATTCCTGCTACAGAAATGTGTTTTCATTTCTCTGGCCTAAATTTTCTCATTGAAAATACTTTGAAATGTACGTTAGTAATGTCACACCAAGGTCATTTCAAGGTCATCGAAAAAATGGTTTGTTCACCTATGGGTTCTTATCTTATTTATACATGTTAAGTGCATGTTACATTTGTTGTTACACATCTTTTGTTTGAAACTTTGTAATAAATTACATCTGCAATACATAGTTAGTTGTTAAATGTGTTTCTCTTTTAACCTGGGCTTAGCCAAGTACTCTTAGGCCACTGTCAGATTCACTTGGTTTTGGAACTCCACATCTAATAGTTTTCCAAGACAGACTTTAGCCATTCCAACACATTATTATGGTTAGAAGACTTCAGTATTACAGAAACAAACATTGGGCAATCATYGGACTACCCAGGCAGCGCCGGGTACCCCAGCTAGTTAATAATATTAATCAAGTTCCAAAAAATATTTGGTTAAAGTTTTTCTGATGATTGAGAAGAACCAAGAATAAAATCCAAGGAATGGTCTATAGACCTCTGAGACAGGATTGTCTCAAGGCACAGATCTGGGGATGGGCACAAAAATGTTGCTGCTGCTTTGAAGGTTCCAATGAGCACTGTGACCTCCATCATCATGTAAACGGAAAAAGTTTGGAACCACCAGGACTCGTKCTAAAGTTGGTCAGTCGTCTAAACTGAGCGATCGGGGAGAAGGGTCTTAGGGAGGTGACAAAGAACCTGATGTTCCTCTGTGGAAGTAGAACCTCCCAGAAGGGCAACTATCTGCATCAATCCACAAATCAGGCCTGTATGGTAGAGTGGCCAGATGGAATCCACTCCTAAAGGAAAGGCACATGAAGAGACCTCAGACCATGAGAAATAAAATTCTTTGTTCTGATGAGATAAAGATTGATTTCTTTGGTGTGAAAACAAAGAGTCACGTTTGGTGGAAACCAGGCACCGCTCATCACCAGGTCAATACCAACAATACGGTGAAGCATTGTGGTGGCAGCATCGAGCTTTGAGAATGTTTTTCAGCAGCAGGACTTTTGAAACTAGACAGAGGGAAAGATGACTGCAGCAATGTACAGAAACATTCTGGGTGAAAACCTACTCCAGAGCACCGTTGACCTCGGACTCATCTTTCATCAGGACAACTATCTGAAGAACACAACAAAGATATCAAAGAAGTAATTTCAGGAAAACTCGGTAAAGGTCCTTGAGTCGCTCAGGCAGATCCCAGACATGAATCCAAATGAAAATCACTGGAGAGATCTGAAAATGTCTGTGCACTTACCCGTCTATCAAACCTGATGGAGTTGAGAGATGCTGCAAAGAGGAATGGGACAAACTGTTGATTCCAAATCAATATAATATTGTCTCCTGATAAAGCTGTTGATTTACACCTCTAGACAAGACATCGCTGGATTAATTGGTTCTTGTTCCATCCACTTCTCAGAGCGTATGGATTGTGTAACTTACCTTGGTAGAAATTGAGTTAGTAATTTCTCTGATTTTCTCTGCAAAATGTGTTTTTGTTTTAGGTCAAAATTGTTCTAAACCTGTTGGAGGACCCAACATGAGTTTGAAGGGCGATGCCATTCTGCAAGATACATTTACACATGGCTCAAATGTTTCTTTTGCCTGTGATTCTGGCTACACACCTGCAGGAGGGTCTTCAACCATTACGTGTACTGCAGGGAAATGGAGTACTCTGACGCTAGTTTGTGAAAGTAAATTTACCACTTG
>NW_013952474.1:1892707-1895274 GCF_001266775.1 Austrofundulus limnaeus
GAGTTAGGCAGCAATATAATAAATTTACTTAAGGACTGTACTTAGTTACATTTTTTTAGAATATGTACTTTACTTCAGTAGCTTTTTTTGGGGGGAAAACCTTTTTTACTTTTTTTTCACTACATTTTAAAAATAAAAACATACTTTTTACTCCACTACATTTCTGTAATGGCGTTAGATACTAGTTGTGTTTTTGTTTGTGTAGTTCATCTGTTTTGTTCCACCGACACACTGTAAAAGTACACACTACACCCCGTTACAGTAGGTGGTGATAAGCAGCTTTAAATGGTTGTGAGGAGAAGATTTTTTTGTTCTGTTAGTGTTGCCTCATAGGTACACTAGTGCAGCGTAGGGTTGAGCGATAAATCGATGTAATAGATTAATTCGAATTTGCCATTTAWAAAGATTTAATTTTGGGAAAATCTGGATTTTATTCCCACCAGTGCACTCTTTGGGTCTTCTGTAGTTCAGAGGTCACCCCACCTTCCCTCAAGACGCTTGGTGCACGACGTGACAATGACAATATGGTAACTAGCGAACAGGATCTACTTCCCCAAAAGGCACCGTTCCTTCAGTTACTGTATCTGGAACTGGTTAGGTTTTGCAATCTCAGACTTGGAGCAACGAACACCTCACTGCAAAATCTGTTTGAAGGCTCTTGCTACAAAAAGCAGGAGTACAGCAAATTTGTTTCAACACCTGAAACAGAGACACTCTGTTAAGAGGGAAACAAAATCGATAAAAATCGAATATGGGATGAAAAAAATCTGGGATTATTTATACTGTATATATATTTTTTGGCCATATCACCCAGCCCTAATGCAGCGTTCCAGTTGTAGCAGAACTTAAAATTKTGAAGCCGGACTGACGTCAGTTCAGGGTTGAAACCATTCCAGTTTTTTTTTTCTGCAACAATAACACTTGCAACGGTAGTGCTCTATGAAGTATTTTGATTGTAAAAACATTGTGAAAACATATCTCATGATAATCACTATAAAGTACTACAAGTACGACTGACATAATGTAAAGTAAACAACACGAACTACTAAAAACCGTAAAAGTTTAACTCTGTGAGGGGCAGCCATGTTGAAATGACGTAACTCGTGCCCGGACTAATCGGATATGTTCATTTAGTGCCCACCTTAAAAAATTCAAAATTACAACACCAGGGTGTGTTCTAGTTGAAATGTAAAACTACGACTTCTGAGGACAACTGGAATGCAGCATAGATATACAGRACTAGACAGGTCTAGTGCCCAGTCTTTTAGATCCTGATTAGTCCTCCTGAATATCGACTCATCTCATTAAGTTTGAGCATTTTAGACATTTAGTCCTTTTTGTTGCATCAATGGATTTCCATCAAATAAACTGTTAAATTGTTTTGTACAAAAGTATTTTTAGTTTATTATAACAAATATTCTCTTTTCAGCATAGTATTACAAACATTACAAATAACAACTACAAAGCTCAGATTATTAGATTTAGAGCTCCTTAATTAGTTATTTAATACTAGGTTCTTTCAAACATTTTTCCAAGCCTTGTCCTTGAAGTGAAAAGCATGGCTAGCTCACAGGGAAAATAACAAAAATTAAAGGCTTTCCTGCTCAAACTCATGTTTTTTGTAGCTTCTGCTCAAAAGTGTGCTTCAAAAAATTGTTTGTATTTCAAATTTTTAATTTAAATAACCTGTTAAAAAGGTATTTATTTATTTATATTTTGAGTTTTAACCAAAACACAATATTTGCCTATTCCTCCACAACCGCTTTGGGACTTAAATCCTCAGTTTGATGGGATTGGTCACGTTTGTTTAGAGTTACAGGATCTGTCCAATAAAGCAGAAAACATTGACAATTATTCTTCACTACACTCAAGTAAAATCCAAATTAGRACTTTCAGTTCTGGAGTTTGTGCTTTGAAAAATTGTGACAGAGRTACTTTTACTTTTATTGGAGTAATTTTTGACCAGTAGGATCAYRACTTTGTCCACCTCTGGTAGTAATCTTATAATGTTGGTGCAGTGCCAGTTACACAACACATGCTGGTGCTTCACCGCAAACACACCACTGTGCTGCAATTTAGTATTTCCTCACACTAATGTTTAAAACCAACAAGTGTTGTATAAATGTAGCTGTTTCCTTTAAATTTTTAAATAAGGTTTAAAGTTTTCATAAAAGGAAGAATTTCTTCTTCATTCTTTCATGTTTGTTCTTATTTGTGTTTCCACAGYTCATGGGAATGCACTTAGGACGGGGATCATTGTTGCAGTTGGTGAGTTTCCACTTTATTTTTCAATGAAATATTTAAAATATACAGAGATAAAGTAGGCTCTAACAAGATTAGTGAGGTGTAAGAAGAAAAATGTGACTATAATACGAAGATTACAGAGTTTATTAGAGTTCATGCTGCCCTTTGGATCAACAAAATTGCACAAATTGACGGCTAGACTACAGAACCTATTGATACAGTTACAGATTGTTGGACTGTTTTACTGTGACTTGTTTTTTCTATTGGTACTTTTATATGATTGTTTTTTTTTCTTCTAAAAAGATAAATATGTATATATATAT
>NW_013952474.1:1898838-1903401 GCF_001266775.1 Austrofundulus limnaeus
GTGTATAAGCAAAATCAAAGACAAAAAATAGAAATGTTTATTTCACCAGGGTTACCTCTACAGTGGCTAAAAAGTGTGTTGATGAGAACACGACAGTGCCTTAAGTTTATATAACAACAGATCCACTGAATTTACTTTGAAGATGCAGCTTCATACGGTTGTGTTCTGAGGCAAGGGGTGTGTCCAAAACGGCAGGACGGGTCCTCCAAGGATTTGAGCGACACTAGCAACCCCGAAACAACAAGTTGTCCCCGCACTCTCAGTATTCACTTCCTGTTTAGCCTTTCACAACAAAACCGGAAACAACAAAACAGATTGTACCACACGTACCATGCGTCCAACCTGTCGACACAATCTGCGCGCACTGATTGCAGAAACTGAGCGCACAGATTAGTAATCCGTGCACACGGATTACTAATCTGTGCTCTCAGTTTAGTAATCCATGCACACGGATTTGGCGGCTGTTTTTCGTTTTTCACCACTGACCCCTGGCGGGCTCTGTAGAGTACTGAAAAATTGTGCTGGTTTACTTAATGTTTTTACTTCAAGAACTTTTGGTCATTTTCTGGAGCTATTCTTATTTTATTTCCACTGCATTTACTATGTTAAATACAGATTACCAGGGTAAATATTTACTCCAGAAAACTGCCCTGGAAGGGTGGTAGTACTTTGGAAATTACTCAACTGTCTGGGTGGTTGAGGAGTGCTGAACACATCTGATTAGTTGAGGCTCTTTCCACACTGGAATGGATTTCTGTGGATATGCAAATATTATTATTCATTTTAGCCTTGCATTCACWTGGAAATAGTGTTTTAGGAGTTCCTGAAGAAACATATCTTGAAGCACCAATGTTGCATTCTTGTGTGGAAAGCCTAAACGCAACTTCTTAGTCCCAACCTAGAACCCAGGCATGATGTGAGGACTGACTACTATCTTCATATACCTTCATATATTGTGTTGCTTCAATAAACAAACAAGACTGGGAAACAATCAAATTGTCTTGAACAGAACAATACAAAAACCCCACGCTAGTTGAAATGTCAACATCACAAAGATCTACARCAAGTTTACATTTAGAAACAAAGGAAATGAGAATCATTTTAAAAGATTTGTGTTTAAATGATTTACCTTGAACCCTTTGTCAGTATGAAAAGAGACCTCTGCTCCAGCCATCGCTGAACAGTCAAGAAGAGGATCCCTTTTGGCATTCGTGATCAGTAGTTTTAATGTTGTGGCTGCTTGTTTATTTGCAAARATTTTCAGTTTTGTTGTTTATTTTTTGTTGGTTTTTCTTCCCTTCCCCCTCTAGGGGGAGTTCAGGTTGCTACCTGTCCTGTTGGAAGATTTTCTTAAGCATTCAGAAGTTTTTTTTTTCCCTCTCATTTTACAGGTATAGGTATTACACCTTATTGATAATTTGTTGAATTACTTTTCTCTGCTCTGTTTTWCTGTAGTAAGCACAGTGGTCATGTTGGTCCAACACAACTGGATATGAAAATGTCATCCCGAGAAGACAGCCCCCTGAAGTGACCTGTGAATGTACCTGCTTTCAAAGCGCAACGTAGAAATCATGAAAATCTTGGAAAATTCCTTCGCAGTGTTTTACACACAACTCTTCAGCAGTTTGAAATTTATTCATTTAAGTTGTTTAACAAATCAAACAMTTAACATTCATATCCACTTTGCTGTATTTTCTTTTGTTTAACTGCACATTGATGTTTGTTGTTTATATTAGAGCTAAGCTCTTCATGGCTTTCTAGCCCTGATTCTCACATAATTACTGTTCATTAACATCTAAACAACCTGACAACAAGCTGGAATATATATATAATTGTGAAATTACTTTTCCTAAATATGTATATGAAACATCAAAAAAAAAAACTTGTTTCATAAATTTAGGAAAAGTCATTTCACAAATATACATATTTTCAGCTTGATGCAGAAACAACTGTTAGATGACAAGTGTTGACTTGTCATCATTTGTGTTATCCAAAAGGAAATGGTTTTGTTTGTGCAGAGGAGAAGTTCAGTCAGAATAACAGTAGGAACTTTAAAATACTGTCTAAAGAAAGAGGCATGTTTTAGTTGCCTTTATGCAAAAAGCCAAATGATTTTCCCTCTCATTAAAGAAAATTATWTTTCTTTGAATCAACATTGTAGTAGTTGTTGACCACCACCTGTCCACAAGATGAATATTTTCAGTATTATGTGCAGATTGACTGTGGTCACATAAACATACACTGACTGTTATTGTAAAAAATATGTTTGCACCTTAGCTTATTTATGGAAATTTTCAGTTTTTTATATTATTTGGAGGCAATCAAAAAATAATTTGTAATTTAAATAAAAAAAATTAAAAAAGTCAAATGTTTACCGTTGTATTTGTCATTTACTGTACGACTGTTAGCTCAAGTTCTCAAACATATTTTTGGTAGAACATTTWGATGTTTTAGAACTATGACACTGAGGTTAAAAGAACAAAACTTTACCTGCTGCTGCTTTTAGTTAAAACCTTCTCGTACCTATTAGGGTGTAAGAAAATATAGATACACTGAAATATCACAATAGTTACATGTGACCCATCACATCGAAATGAGGATTAAGTTTAAAAGTGGTTTATGGAGAAATAGGCAAATATAGAGTTGATTAAAACATTTGCAAAAAGTGAATTTTGTCAAAATAAAATGAATTAATTTTGATGTATCATTTGAATGAACTGTCTGAAATTTAATCATAATACAAATTTTTGAAGCATTTTTCGAGCAGTCGTAACAAAAACACTGATTTTGAGCAAAACCGCTTTAAATTTTTGAGATTTTCCCTGTGAGCTAGAAATGTTTTGTTTTATTCCAGCTGGGAAATCTCAAAATTCAAAAAATATTTAGAAGTTTCCTCTTTATAAGGACATCAAAAGTTCCTCATTAAAATGGCATAAAATTTAGTTTCAGACCAAGTATATTGGATTATTGTAACCAACAAGACAAATTAAGGCATATCTCTGGATCCACTTCTGATATCAGGATGATCCAGTATCAAAATGTAGCTTTTAAAGCCAGAAATCTGAAAATGCAATTAGGTCATTTTGACCAAATTTGACTTAATCCTCATTTCGAAATGATGGGTCACATTTTTTTTCCTGAAGCTGTATCGATTTTTAATTAAAGCTTAATGGATGTAAGAAGAAATGCAGTTCTCACTGTTCAGTGTTCTGAGTGCATAAAAATAAACAGCATTTAATCCATTGGAATGCATGGTGTGCTCTTACTGAGTTTAAAAATTAGAATCTTTTGTAGAAAAAAAATGCTGCCAAAGGGGTCAGGGTAAATTATATATTTTTTGTTTCGCTGGAATTTTGCTTCATCTTTCAGTTTTAGCATATTTCAGGATTCACACTAATAAAACGTCTGGTAACAACTAGGACTCAAAAATATTTTTACTTCATCATATCCATTGTTTATCCGTCTTACTGATGTTTGGAGCAGAGATAATAAAACTTGACCATTGTGCAAGCAAATAATGTAAAATTAAAGTAAACTTCATGTTTAGACGTCAGAAATTGGAAAAAATAGAGACAAAGCTGTACTAAGCTCGGACGACCTGTTAACTCCTCCCTGCATAATGGTTTTTACAAGYAAAAGAAATGAATGTAATTTAAAATTAAAACTTGATAATCAGGAATTAGAGAGGGTAACATGTTTTAAATTTTTGGGAATGTGGTTAGATGAAAAATTAACATGGAAGATACACATTCAGAAAGTTGTAGGTAAATGTAAAACAATTCTAAATATAATGAGATGTTTAACAGGAAGTGGATGGGGTGCAGATAGAAATGRATTAAAGAAAATTTACATTGGATTAATTAGGTCAGTATTAGATTATGGATGTGTGTTATTTGAATCAGCAGTAGATCAAATTCAGTCTCAAGCATTACAACTCTGTTCAGGAGCATTCAAGACACCAGCTGCTGCTTTCCAAGTAGAAATGGGAGAAAWGCCATTAGAACTGAGAAGGATACAGATAWCAGTAAATTACTGGGCAAGTTTACAAGGCCATAATACATCTCATCCCACGCACAATACTCTAAAACCATGTTGGGAGAAGGAGAAGAAAAAAGTTAAAAGCTTTGGATGGTCAGTACACTGTAAAAATGAAATGTTGGATTTACTTAACCATGTTATGTTACCTGGTTCCACTTAACTGAGTTGAGTAAATTCAAAGCAATATACCAGGTTTTTTTTTTTTTTGCCAAAGAACATGAGTATGTAGCTTTGAATTTACTCAACTCAGTTAAGTGGAACCAGGTAACATAACATGGTTAAGTAAATCCAACATTTCATTTTTACAGTGTACTGACTATAATAGCCAGGACAAAAATTAACTGAAATATCTTACAGTATTTAAGAGTAAAGAACATTTATTTTGTCCACATGGGATAGAAACTGTATAGCCTTGAAACAACCTCTGAAAACTGTTTCACTGCTCTTACACTGCAAAAAATCTCCACCTAACCAAGTTTTAAAATCTTATATCAGCCAAAAAGTCTTTTTGATCTTGTTTTGAGA
>NW_013952474.1:1904700-1907743 GCF_001266775.1 Austrofundulus limnaeus
ATTTTCTTAATATTTGCCTCATTAGTCTTTACAGACAACAGGAAGTGAAGTTTGACTTCAGCATCTGAGGTTTAGGGGGTAAAAAGTGAGACCAGATCCTGTGGGCCATCACATTGTGTCATTTTAATATGGACACATTCATTCCTCTCTGCTTTGGCTGTTATTACACAACAATGTGTTTTAAAGGTTTTTAAGAAAAATAAGTACATATTTTTTATTAAATACATTTTAAAATTCATCAAAAAACGCTTTAGTTAAAAAATATTAAAGGTTTAATTTCACAGGAAGAAGTCCTCCCTGCAGCAGGGGGCGCTGCTGGTGGCGCCGCTGCTGCGGGGTCAGAGGGCACCCGGCTGTGGCAGTAACCAGAGGAGAGTGGACCTCTGAAGGACGCATGAAAAGAGATTATTTTCAGCTTTTTWAAATAATTTAACAGAATCTCTCTACCTAATAAGACCTACACTTTATTGGTGAAGAGCGGTCACTTCCGGTAAGCTACTTTTCTGCTTCGGCTAACCAGTTTAACTACAAACATCATGACTGAAGAAAGAATTAACACAATAAATTATTAGTGTTACGTTATTTAAACACATTGCGTTATTTAAACACATTACATCTCATCAGACTAGTAGTCTAATACAACTGAAAAGCGGGTTTAAATCTGTTAGGATTAAATTTGCATGTTTATATTCATTTAAAAACAAAATTAATTTAACTTAAGCCATAAAAATGTCTGGATTCCTTTATTTACTTTTTTGTTTGCATTATGCTGCTCTTATATGTGAATTTCCGCAGCTAGGGATAATTAAAGTTATATATATTTATGAATAACTAAATATCTGACTGAAGCTGGATGTTTGAATCATTCTGTCACATAAATTTCATTCACAGATTTACTTTAAATGTGGATACAAATACTGCCTGAACCTATTGTAATATGGTTATGTTATTTTTTGGGTCCTGTTTACACAGTGACTGCAGATTGACTTAAAGAACTGCATGTGGCCCAGAACCACAAGTTGAAGACCCCATGACCTATTTTAATGGAAACCAATAAATATATTAAACACAATTCCTCTATAAAGTGAGACAAATAATTTGAAATTATGTTTTGCTTTGATGAATAAGTACAATAACCTAAATAGTACATTTAAAGCATGAAAAACGCTTTATAACCTGCATGAATCAACGTGAGCAGTCTGCTCTTCTAAATGCTTCAGGATGACTTGCAACACTTTTAAAGGAAATATCTACCTCAAACTGGAACAAAAGGGAGTGAATAAAATATCTTAATAAACACGTAATTCAAATATTTTGTACATATATTCTTTAAAGAATCTTTTGCTGAGTTATATTGAGATTTTATACCTGCATGCATCTTTTGATCGTAAGAAGAGTGAATGTAAACACTGCAACAATTGTTGCTGCTAGCATAACACATAGACAGAGCAACGCTAACTGTCAAAGGTTTGGTTTATTTTGATTGATTGATT
This sequence comes from Austrofundulus limnaeus, assembly GCF_001266775.1. Classification (NCBI taxonomy): domain Eukaryota; kingdom Metazoa; phylum Chordata; class Actinopteri; order Cyprinodontiformes; family Rivulidae; genus Austrofundulus; species Austrofundulus limnaeus. Next base: position 1,906,194 of record NW_013952474.1, read on the forward strand.
GATTGATTGATTGATTGATTGATTGATTGATTGATTGATTGATTTGATGATGCTGTACAGAGCATAATGAAATTACATTGAAGAACACCCATTCAAGAGACACACATGACAAGTTATAGTTTTTTCCCCTCCCAGTTTAAAACCATTAGATGTTTTAGATCTGAAAGAACTCACAAATGATGTGTGCTACATCAGGGGTTCACAAACTTTTTCCATGCCTAAGCCCCCCGAGCAGCATTAGCTTCTGGCAGGGGACCCCCTACTAGAAGCAAACAATGCTACAAACTAAAATGTATTAGAGAGACCTTTATTGTCATCGTACAGAGAGCACAATGAAATTAGTTAGATGTTATTAAATCAATGTTATTAAATCACTTTTTATAAATATTTTATAAAACATATATTTTTTTAATAGAATTATTGCACAATTTTTGATATATTTTTTATTTTTAGTAGTCATGGCTAGTCAGTGTTAATTTTGTTTTGTGTGTGCTATCTATAGTTTGTAAAATAACTAGTGTGTGAAACTCTGTACTGATGCTGTGACACCTGAATTTCCCCTCAGCGGGGCGATGAAGGCTTTTTTCTGTTCTTCTATTCTATATTAGTTTAGCATTAAGATTGCATTAACTAAAATATATTAAATGCTAATTATTTTCCCACTGAATAACCAGTTGTTGACAATAAGAACAGAACAAAAGAATCAAACTGCTCTCCTAAATGACATTTCAATATATTTCTCATAAATTATATTTTCAAATAATGATTGAAAAACGGATTCAATTTTATTGTTATAATTTAACATATTCATTCCATTAAAATTTTAAGTTTTTGCCTTTTTTCCCCTTATCATCCCCTCCAGCTTTGTGAGGACACCATAATGCTCCCTGGCGACCCCCCAGGGGGCCGTGGCCCCCACTTTGAAAGAGACTGTGCTACAGCACAGTCATTCCTACCGTTGAACTTGTACCCATGCCTTGTTATAACATGTTATGCAAGTTACTGTTTTGACTAGGGTTGGGCAATAGTGGCAAAAAAAAAAATCACGATAACTTGTGGTATTTAGCCAACGATTAATTTGACGATTAATCCCCTGGAGTCCCTTATTTCATAGTCACATGACCAATTTAGTGGGAAAGATTTGCTCTTTGTAAAAATCTGTTCCAAATTGTGTCAAAATTACAGACTTCAGGCTGTACATCAAATTTTAAATTGTGTTGATAAATAAATTACAGAAGTTTTTTTTAATGTTCGTTATATATGAAGCAGAGAGGAGCAGTGAGCGGACTCTACCTGTTGGCATTAATCGTATTAATCGTCAAGTGCCAAAAATTAATCGATTAATGTTTTTCTGATGATTAATCACACACGATACGATTATGCCCAACCCTAGTTTTGACCCCCATACACTCACCAGCTGAGTGTATTTAATATTTTCTCCAAAAGCCACAAACAAATATCTGCCTTTTAGTCCAACATTGTGTGTGTGTGTGTGTGTGTGTGTGTGTGTGTGTGTGTGTGTGTGTGTGTGTGTGTGTGTGTGTGTGTGT
>NW_013952474.1:1907753-1911398 GCF_001266775.1 Austrofundulus limnaeus
GTGTGTGTGTGTGTGTGTGTGTGTGTGTGTGTGTGTGTGTGTGTGTGTGTGTGTGTGTGTGTGTGTTTGTTTGTATTTACCTTTTTGTTTCTTTAGTATTTCTGACTAAACCTGTTTTCCACCTTATAACTGAGAATAACAGTCAGGTGTGGAGGAGGACAGCTGTAATCTCTGACTTCAGTTCATCTCAGACCCCTAGTGGAAACTCTTAACCACTTAAGAGTCCTCTGGAMCAGTCTGAACTTTTCWMGAGAKTAAGASTGATTCTTATTTTGATAACTGGCACTTACACTAAAGTCTGAGAGTAGGAGTAAATCTAAGAAATTTTCAGCACTTAAGTCTAAAAATCCACTCTAAGAAGTTTGATAAATACGAGCCCAGATTATTTAGGGTTAGGGACATTCAACACATCAAATGATACCAACTTGCATATACTTGGTATTCAGACATTTCTTTTTCCCGTTTGTTTCTGAAATTAAAGCTTGTCCTGAGAGTTTTGTCTCACCCTGAATATATGTCTTAAGATGTTAAAAATAATCCATGAATTGATTGAAAATAATCAGAAATTTTCAGTCTGTAAAATGAAGTTTAAAGTAAAACCTGTGGAATATTAGAACCCTGACTTGTGTTTGCTTTGACCCCAGAATAAACGTCTCGTTCAGCTCAGAGTGTCTGACGTCGTCACCATCTTTGCCTCTGGTGTGCGGTGTTTCTCCTCTAGCAGCTGCTCGCTCAGGCGGCCCGGGTTCTGTAGCTCTGCCATGGTTCTGTTTGCCTCCAGGCTCTTTGTTCTGGGAGCGGAGCTTCAGATGAGAAGTGTGAGCACTGCGGCTCAGTTTGTGTGTTTCTCTCTCTCTGCTGCAGCTTGGCGCCAGTTGAAGAGCCATGGATCCAGAGCCGAGCAGAACGAGCTCCACCCCGGCATATTCTGCCCCCCGAGGCTGGATGTGCACCGGCCCGACCCAGACCGCCCGGCCTCGTTTCTTCTGCTTTCTGCTCCCTGGAGTCCATGCGGCTGATGTGGGCCCTGCGCAGTTGCCCCCCTCCTCCTCCACCAGTCCTGCTCCTGGACCCGTGCCCCCACCCACCATCCTGCCAGTCATCATCGGCAAGCCAGAGTTTCCAAACACGGGCTGGGAGCGGATCAAGGAGCTCTTCAATTTAAAGTTGGTGTCGTTTCTCTTCAGTCTCTGTGTCAGGGTTCCTGCAGATCCTTAAAACGTCTTAAAAGTCATTGAATTCAGCAATCCAAAAATAAGGCCTTAATTAGCCTTAAAATGTCTTAAATCAATCTTTCCGAAGTCTTAAAAATGTTAACACATTGTAAATAGGATGATTGTAACTCATCTCAAATATTAGAATAATTGGTAAAAATTCATTTTTTTTAATATTCACAAGCAGACATTCCCCTTTGACATCACTTCCTGTTATTTCACATGCAAGTATCTCATATATGTTGATAATGTTGGCTTTCCAAAAATGCATTCACTTTTCTTACAAAAAAATGATGTCACGGGCACTTTAAGGTTTCATCTACAGCAAGTAGGGGTTAAGACCCCACTGTGGGTCCTAAAACTCCAAATGTTGGGTCGTTAGAGGATTTCCTGAAATTAAATTCAGTTTAAAACTGACTAAGAATGTTTCTGCTATAGTTAGACATGGATAAAAACAATTAGTCTATTAGCAATATTTGAATACTTCAACCAAAAATACTTTGATTCACGAGTTTCTGCCAGTTTTTATTTTTTTGTCATTTGTTTATTATGAAATTGGTCTTGAATTTAATTCCACTTGGCATTAAAAAGTCTTAAATTGAACTGGCTTTAAACTGTAGGAACCCTGTGTGTTCTCTTTTGAAAGTTTAGATGTTTGAATAAATGCTTTGGTTCTGCTGGTTTCCTCGTAGAGAGACTTGGAGACGTCCGGAGGAGTTAATCAATATACTGCAGTTGAGTTTTCTGGGCGCGGTCACCGGCTTCATCTACGGCGGCCTGCCGGCTGCTCGCACCTACAGGCAGAGGTACATCCAGGTCAGCCAGGCCGAGTTGTACACGGGCCGCGTGGACGCAGTGGTGAGTCGGTCTCATTCAGCCGGAGCTCAGTGTCTGAGCAGGTGGAGGAGTTCTGGGCAGGGTTTACTCCTGCAGGTCAGAGGGGAAACTGACTGGAAGTTTTGAAGCTGCAGTTTGAGTACAGGGCTGCACTAAAACCTGAGATGGCAGCTTAAAAATGTGATGATGATATGATTTGTGATTAAATAAACAATACTTCAGTATGCAGTGTTGATGTCTTTCAGCTCTGGGTTCAAAGCAACAAAACCCAACTAATGCGTCATTTCTATTCCAACATAACAGTTTTATTTTTAAAAAGTACAACCAGACATGTGATGTATTAGCAGTGAAACAACAAACTGCATGCAATGCAGTTTRTTAATGACTTTAAAGCATCGCCCCCATAAAACATTTCGAATGATCTAAATACTGAAAAACACCTCTTACTGCCAGGTATATGATAAAAATATCCAAAGAAGTCCATCTGATGGGCAAAATATGTGATAAGCTTCATTTATATTTGTCAAATACTTCAATCTTCCGTGTGAGTGACAAAACACATAAATGAGCCAATCATTTATTGCCGTTCATGCAGTTTTTGGCGATATGCCTATTGCACAGGCTGTTATTGTGATGACGATACATTTTAAATATATTGTGCAGCCCTTTTTAGGTTGATCAGTATCAAGTAATAAGTGTCAACGGTAGCAAACAGACTTGAGTGTGAGACCAAACTCCTGTTAGCAAACAGAGACACAAACAGACACAGATCATTTTAGTTAATTAATTAGTTTTATAAATATTCAGTTGATCATGTTGTCAGTATAAACATGAAACCAGACCAGACTGTTGGTCTCTCAGTCCTACAGGTCAAAGCTGTCAAACACACCCGAGCATCATAGATCTCTGTCCATTTTGTTTAGGATTCACATTATAAACAGAAATACTGACAGCAATCTTTAAGCTRAAATGAGAATTAAAAGACAGTAAAGAGTGAAATAATACAAATATCATAGAACTTGTGTTCTGACATGGTTCCTGTTCTCGTAGCGRTCGGCTCATAACGCAGCCCTTCGTGGTTTTATTCGATATGGATGGAGGTGGAGCTGGAGGGTGTGTCTGATCCTCACTTTGTTCAGGTGAGGAAAAATAAAAAGATTTAAATCATTTATTAATTTGCATCAAGTTTAAGAAGAAAACTGATTTGTAATTTTCAGATTGAAATGCAGTTTTATTTTATGTCTGCAGTTCTGTCAACACTGGACTGTCTGTGTACCGAGACAAAGACGCCGTCAGTCATTATGTGGCAAGTGGAGGTGAGCTGTTTGTGTTTTATGGAGAGCCGTTTTATTCAAAATACAATAAATAAATAAATAATATAAAGACATGCTAAAAATGTATTATATTTTGTTTTATTTCATGGGGACATTTATGTATTTGGTGGAATATTTATTAATACTTTATTAATTACAATATTTATTTATTTCATTATTTATTTATTGTATTTTGAATGAAACAGCTCTCCACACAATCTGTCCTACCTTGTGTCCATGTGCATGCGCAGACTGATGTTACCTCACATGTTGCTTACTCA
>NW_013952474.1:1912069-1914632 GCF_001266775.1 Austrofundulus limnaeus
ATTTAATTGAATATGTAGAGTCAATACATTTTTATGAGCTTTATACGTAACCTGCAAAATATTATGATTAACCAACTCATAAAATTTCAATAATTTCGACTGATAAAATAAAATATTTGATGGGCGACTGTAATGTTTTCTGGTGATAATTCTTACGGTGAGGTGGGGGTATATGTATCAATTCAAGTAATAATAATAATGACACTAACTCTAAATCTTGTACCTCCACAAATCTTCAGCTAAAGAACAGWAGTCCAGTTGCTTTGTCWTTTTTTWWWAATTTTCRATGTCCYGTTGAGGATCCACAGKGATAAATGGTAGTAATGTCCATCTTGGATCGTATCGACATTAAAGTTACTGGATCAATACTTTAGTTAGTTCTACTTTCAGTGCATCGCGTCAATCCATAAATACACTCTGCACCGGAGCAGCTGATTGAAGAACTTCAGAATCAACATGCTAACYTGTAGCATCCACAGGTAGAGACTTGTTTACTCCTGTAAACAGTGAGTTGAATGTGACATCATCATCTGCACATGTAGGTCACATTGATGGCATAAAGTGTTCTCACTGATGGAGGTCATATTTATAATATCCACACAAAAAACATCAGTTCCTGTTGGGGAACATGAAAACATTGGGGCATTTTGAACGAGTACTTTTAAAAATGCTGGTATTGGGCCCAATACTGATATCCAGTAACTGAACACCACTACTACCTCCCTCCTTTTATACTGACCTCCCGACATACCCACCTACTTCCTTCCTTCCTTCACCAAACACCTCTACAAGCTGCCATCATGCAGATAAAACCACCTTCTTATGGATATTTAGTTCATGCCTAAAACCGACCATCACCTGTCTGAATACACACCTGAGGACCATGCCAAGCTTCTACAAACACCACCACATTRACAGTGTTTTAAGTCATAGCGTGGTTCTCATTTAGTGTAAAGGTGACAGAGCTTTACGTACTTATTCATGTTTCTTACTGTAGATGAAAAATCTGTCAGGAAAAAGGAGGATCTCATCAGTTTTGTTTTATAGATGTAGAAAATTTAAATAATTGTAATTAAAAGTTTTGTTGAAAATGTGTGTGTCCTGTTTCAGGTGTGCAGGACTAAAATACTTGAACTTTCTAAGAAGCTACTTATTGTTAGTAAAATTTCCTTTGGTGTTTCTGATGTGTTGAACCTGAGTTGTTTTGCTCGCCCAGCTGTGTGATCTGACTGAAACTTTGTGTGTGAGCAGCCATCACGATGGGCCTTTACCGACTCAACCTGGGCCTCAGAGGTTTGGTGGCAGGAAGTGTCCTCGGCGCTCTCCTGGGGTAAGTTTCTGAACAACTTGTCTTCTCACAGCTGACTGAGCTGAACGGTCCTCCTCAGTGGGTTCTCTTCCTCGCTCCAATGCAGATGTGTGTTTGTGTTTGTGTGCGTGTAAACAATCTGGCGGCCAGCTGCGTCCCTCCCAGCAACCCTCTGTGGCCCAGCTGCACCCCAGTTCTGCTCCCAGYTCTGTTCAGTGCCAGGGGGACTCATGTGCACCACATTTGGCCCTCGTGTTTTGGATGCTGGAGTGAGGAGGCAGGCCAAGGCGTCGGCTGCCCCTCAACACATCCACCATTCCTCCTCCTCCTTCATCTGCRCTCTTTTCTTATGGACTTTTCTCACTTTTGTCGTCACGTCGTCYGCTCCTTTAGCTGATCCCTCAGAGTTAAATGCAGATTGTTTGGTGAAGATGTAGKGCAACACTTTAGTGGCACCGCGCCGTCGTTATTGCCTCCATGTTGGCTCGTCTTGTCTGTGCGACGGTCCAAGCCACCTGGAGTGTGTGATGTGTTCAAACAGCCCCCCGGTCCAGTCGGGGTAGGAATCAGTGAGGTGTTGGATAGTGAGGAGGAGTCTGTCTCATCAGAACTCTGTCTCAGACTTCTGATGAGACAGAGACAAATTGTCCAATCAGTGTTCTCTTGAAATGATATCAGGTTTGTCCTGAACATTTTAGACCCATCTCAAGTTTAGTTTCTGTGATTTTCCACCTGCACAGGACCTCCTGACAAAAAAAACAAAAAAACACCTGACACTACAGCTCCAAATGTCCAGGTCCAACCACACCGACGGTTACCGTATTTTTTCAAGTATAATACGTAAAATTGAATCCATAAAATCATCCATAAAGTTGGGGGYTAGTATTATACTCTGATAAATATTTTTACTTATGTATTTTAACTGACAAACTCACAAAATGCCTGAGTCCAGAAATGAGACAGCGTCGTGAAAAGCAGTTGAAACGAGCTTACCTGTGACACTCCTTCGTGCTTCAGAGCGAGATAATAACAGATCCAGGCAGGCGACATGATGTGGAAAAAAAAAAAGAAAACAAGCAGTCCTGCAGCTCAGTAAKGATAACGAACTAATGACATTAGTGTGTGACCGGGCCGCTCCTCAAACAACAACAAACACTTGTTCGTCTGTAATGGCTGCCATCTACCAGTGTTTTGAAAAGTTTGTATCCCTGAAAAAATGTTTCCCCACCAGAGGGGATGCTCACGAGTAGGAAG
>NW_013952474.1:1914989-1922615 GCF_001266775.1 Austrofundulus limnaeus
ACTGCAAAGGCTGAAAAATCTTGAAGTCTGTATGAAATTGGAGGTAGTTTGAGGATTAAATTTTTTATGCTTTTTAAGCTCAAAAGGGGGGGGGTCGTATTATACATGAGATCGTATTATACATGAATAAATATGGTAATAAAAATGATTAAACAACCTGGTGCCTGTCTTTGTTTTAACAGCGTACTCCAGTAGATTACATTGGTGTGTAGAGTTTAAAGAGTTTAGTGAGCAGGAGGTAGCAGGGTTTGAATCCCTGGGTCTTTGCCAAAACTCTGTGTGAGAAAGGCGCAACATCCACATCTTCCTCCATCCTCATTTGCCCCACTGTGGGCCCTTGAGCAAGCCCCGTAATCCCCCTGCTGCTGGGTGTAGGAGGCTATGATGTAGGTAAAGGTGGTTACCATGAAMAAAGATGCGACGTGGGTGAAGGTGGGTACAATGTGAGGCGTCCTTTTGAATCCAGTCCAGAGCCAGCAGAATGGAGGAGTGAAATGACACAAACATCTGGATGAATGTCTTCATTGCTGAGCTGTTCCTGCTCAAACTTAAAGAATTAATCTGCGCTTTATAAAAGTCATTGTTTTTGTTGTATTTGGAGCTGCAGCCTGTCTTGTAGCTTGTTAAAAACATTTTAACCTGCTGTTCCTCTCCAAGCTGTGAGTGTTTTACAGTAAATTTAAACTGTCTTGTGAACAGGGCTCCTTTTGGTGCTTTGGTCATCGGCTTGCAGAAACTGACCGGAGAAACGTTTCGCGAGAAGAGGAAGAGAGAACATAGAGAGCTTTACGAGAACAAGCTTGAAGAATGGTGAGAGATTTAAACATTTATTTATTTTTATTATTTGTTTACCTCTCCTGTTGTAGCATCAGTGTAAAACACAGTAAAGCATGAGGGTGGTAGCGTCATGCTGTGGTTCTGTTCGTGATCAAAAAACTTTCAGGAATAAAACTGGGTGAAAAGTTAAGATAACTTTTTTAATTTTAAATAGAAACTTAGTGACTTCTATAAAGCGTGCAGCAACAATTAACAGTATCTTACCTGTTGTAGATGGTTCTTTGAAGTTTTAATTTTGACCAGCTTAATGAGCTAACAGCTAGTCAGAACAGGTTTGATGCATCTGTTTGTTTCTTAATTCCTTCGTTCTGATCAGGCTGGCCCGCCTGAGCATGACAGATGAACTGGTATCCAATCTGAACTCCAGCACTCAGCAAGATGAGGCCATCGAAGACGATGAGAGGATCCAGGAGCTGCTCAGTCTACCTCGGAACACGGGTGTGGACCAGGACTCCAGCAGCTGAGTGTGTTTCCGTCAGACTTTGAACAGGTGAAGGAATTAAAGAGACTCTGTTTGTTTGGACTCTTAAGATTCTTTCAACCCATCCTCAGAACATCAGAAACATGCTGTGAAAATGAAAACACAACGACTGTAAATTGGTAAATGTATATTTAGGTTGCTGAATATTGGGTGACTGTCTTTTAGATGTGAAACAAAACGTGATGCTGCAGATTGTTTGGTTGAACATGACTTTAATCTGAAAAATGTTTATAATTTACTCAGTTCAATAAAATACATGACTTATAACAATAGATTAGTGTAAGCAGAAATAAAATGTTTTACTTTCCTAAATACTGAGAAAACCAGCAACAAATACAAAGACATCCTGCCTTTGGTTTGGTTCTCAAAATTACATTCAGTAACCTACATTAAGATCCTGGACTGGCCTACATCAGTGGTTCCCAACCCTGGTCTTCAAGTACCCCTATCCAGCATGTTTTACCTGTTTTCCTGCTCTTCAGCAGGTCTTCAGAAGAGTGTTAATCACTCTTCATTCAAACCAGGTGTGTCAAATCAGGGAAACATCTAAACATGGAGGAAAGGAGTCCTTGAGGACCAGGGTTGAGAATCACTGCTTTAACATGTTATCTGATTTATTATTTACAAATAAATGGCAACGAATCAGTGGCTTCCAGAGGCAATACTAAAATACATAAAACTGAGTCAATATTATATTTTGAAAATGTCTCATCAATCTCAGAGAAGCCCTTGTTGGACAACATTTAAAGCAGTGATGTTTAGATGTTTKCCTMTTTAATGTCAGTYCTTCTATTCTGAATAAAAGCCTGGTGCACGTAAACACGARCGGATTGTGCCCATGTAAACGATACATTACATACATTTCAATCCGATCAAAGAACTTTGCACATGTAAACATAGCTAGTGAGTCTGGAAAAGTCTGGTAGATTTTGCTCCTAATATTTTCAGTTGTGGATGAGTTTTGAGAACAAGCAAATGGAAATCTGTCAATTTTTATAAAAGATAAAAATGTCTGAAACTGCTTTCAAATATTTCACTAACCCCCATGAAGGTCATGACATGTAATAAAAGTCCTGCTGCTGGGAGAGATGCTGAAGCAGATGCACTGAGCCAGTCTTGTGTCATTCATTCTGGAGTTTCCTGGCTTTGTATGTGTCCTTCAAAGTTTTTATTTTTTAAAGACCTTCAGAAACCAGCAGCTTTAATCACTCCTCTGTCAGCTGAAACCTTGGCATTTCTCTGCTTGGTGTGTGTCCTTTTAAAAGATTTTGAGGAAACTGGAAAAAGCAGAAGACAAAAAATGGCTCAGGCTTTAAAAACTTTTTCTTTCAGTTGAGGGTCTTTTTTTCGCACATCATCCTTTAGCTGATCATCTGCCATAATGGTTTCAGCTAACAATATTTCAGGAATTAGCTTAATGCTTAAATGACTTATTTTTGTCCATGAAGCTATGTCTTTTTAGGACTTTATTCAAAATCCAACTAAAGAAATGAAAACTGGTCAACGTGTAAAGAACAAAAAACCTGTGTATTAATCTGATAAATAGAAGAACAACTCTAACTAAAAGCTAACAAATGCTAGTTAGAATCTAAAATAACAGAAATCTAACTGGAAGCTAAAATTTACAAAAATATTGATTAGTCTAAAACAACAGCCCCTTTGAACAAAACTAACAGATGGATCTTTGTTGGCGTTTTTGTACCCACAACAGAAAAGGCTAGTTTTAACAGTTGTTCTGTCCTTTTGTTTGCAAATATGTGTTCCCAACTATTAAAATGAGTGAAGCATGTTCAGTAGATCATGCTAATAGTTTGTTGGCCTCTTCAATAATCCATTCTCCAGCCTTATGGTACAATCTTTATTTCTCGCATCCATCAGCAATACCAGTTAGACAAATTGTTGAGAAGAAAAATAAGAAATTCATTAGATACCAATCAGAATAAAAAACAAAACAAAAAAACATTGAATTTGGTATGAACGTTGTTTTTTCTTTACATTTTTTACATCTAAACATGTAAAAACAATATTCAATGTTTAAATTCAGTGTATATTTTTAGTTGTTWAATGTCACCCCTTCAACAAACTTAAAGTGGACCATGGGCCAACAGTTGATAATTATAGTTGCAGGATGTTTTGCTGCTCCTGACACATTTTATTAGTGAGCCAAGGGGAAGAAATGACTCTTGATTGTAAAGGTTGCAGACCCCTGGTCTAAAAGGAGCAAAAACTGAACTAACTGCTGCTGAAGCAGCAAAAGGCTTGGCTGAAGCTTTTACATTTACTGTCTGCCAAGGTTTCAGRTAATAATGCCTCTGAAATCCACCTGGTGATGCTAAAATGCTATATTTTCTGTTAACCTTTATTTTAGGAATTTATCATAAATCCAACTAAATAAAACAAATGGATCAACAGGTGAAGGGCAACAGAAACATGACCCAGTCTAAGACCTGGCTCCTCTGCAAAGATGTTTTGTTTCTACAGTATTTATGAAGTACTAATTTGATAACTGACAGCTTTGAAGTCTTTAGTTGTCAGAAAATGTTCCACAGATCATCTGGATTTGGGAAGTGTGGGTCATCTAACTGCAGTCCTAGGTCTTTATAGGTCCTGACCACCTCCTCATCAGCCCCACTGATGGACACTGAAGTGTGTTCACTCCTCTAGTAGAAGTCCACCACCATCGTTACCAGCTGGTCTCTGAGGACATCACAGCTCTGATATAATAGTTTTACTGTTATTCCAACTGAAGTAATCAAGTCTTCCTGAAGGTGCGACTGAAATAATCACATTTCAAAATAAGTTACATTTCAAATTAAATTAGTTTTATCCCTGATTAGTTCTAACATTAGACTTTATTTGATAAACATATTTTAACTGTAAAATAAAGACTGTAAACATTCTGTAGGCTGTTTAGTTTTTATKATTTTTAAACTAAAAGTTTAAAAATAAACTAAACTAAAAGGGCCTCAGTTTAGCTTGTTTGTCGCACTAGCACCGAGCTAATACATATAAGGCAATATAACGTCAGCGCTAGCGCAAAGGCTAACAGGCTAAGCTGAGGTTCTTCTTCCATGAAGCAGCTCTGTTGTTCTCCATCCATATTTTCAGTTCCAGGCTGAGTCATTTCTACCTTCTCCTCTCTGTCAACGCTCTCTGGTTTCATTTAAAAGAGTCGATCATCAGATATTGTCAAAGATTAACCTTCAGGGTGGATATAGCTCGCTAGCAGCCTCACACCGAGGACCTATCCACATCATCATTTACCCAGAATGCTTTGTGTGTAAATAAAACGGCTCCATCCGTGTTAAAATATATTTTTAAAAATTATAAAGACTAAACAGCCTACAGTAMTTTTACAGTCTTTATTTTACAGTTAAAATATATGTTTATCAAATAAAGTCTAATGTTACAACTAATCGGGGATCCTTTTAATCAAATGTTGGCTACAAAAATAAATTCTTATGTAGCACAAATGCTCCAACCATCAGTTTAAAAAAMGTACATTCAAGTRAGCCATAATAAAAATTAGTAATGAATTTTAGTATTTTTATCACCCATCAAATAAACAAGAGAGTCAGAGTAGAGCTGCTCCTCCACATCCAGAAGAACCAGCTGAGGTGGTTCATCTGGTAAGGAGGACCCCTGGACGCCTCCCTAGGGAGGTGTTCTAGACATGTCCAATTGGGAGGAGACCCAGGACATGCTGTAGAGATAATGGCGTTCAGTTGGTCTGGGAACATCTTGGGGTCCTAGAAGAGCTGGACGAACGTGGTTGTGGAAAGGGAGGTCTGGACCTCCCTGATCAAGATGCTGTCCCCTTAGACCTGACTCTGGACCAAGATGATGGATGGTTGCTGAGGTCCAAGGTAAACACCTTCCAKATCAGTTTTCTGTCTTTAAAAAAATAAAACCCTCATAAAGCATTCTATCTAAACACATCTGTTTTATTCTGTTTGGACCCTCAGGCCTTTCAGTATCTGGGTCGAACGGCTCCGGCCCCTGGTGTAAACAAGATGTGACTGAGCAGCAGCTGGGGCCCCACGATGCTGCAGAGACCACTGATGTGCAGACGGGCGACCAATTAGGATGTAGCAGCTACATGAAACTCCATCTGTGAGGTAAACCGCTACAAATGTGTTTTCAGGATTTTTCTCATTGTATTTAAAAAATAACTACAGATAACCTGGATCTCTAAGGGTTGTAAGGGTTGTAGAAAGTGGACTTTAGATTTCTGTATGATTCAACAGTTTTTTCCTTGTAATTATTGACATTGAAAACAWGACCGCTGAAATAAACTCAGACTCTTTAGCCGGGCGTTGAGCTCCATCTGGTGGTGTTCTGTGGAACGGCTCTGTTTCAGTTTGAATTGTGAGTTCTTTAGTTCAGGGGTCATCAGTAAAGWTAGTTCAGTGACCAAAACTCTCCTGAGTAGACCATGCAGAGGCCAGCTTTTCTTGTAAAAATCACAATACCTGGTGAACAAATAAATTAAATCTACTTCAGGACTCTGTCCTGTTTGTAGACAACTTTTTGTCCAAGCTCTAAATTAAAAACACTTCAACACAGAACTGTCAAGCTGCACAGCTGGATAGCTCATGGGTCCAGTGTGATCTTGTATTACTTACAAGGTCAAAGGTCAAATCTTTCTCTGCTCTATCTTGACATCCCAGTAACATAGAAATGTCTAACTATTTGTCTCCTAGATTGTCTCTCCATAAGACAGTCCTCACAGTATGTTGTCCTATCTGTTCGTCCATATTAGGGTTGGACGATATTTGTAAAAAAATAATAACAACAATAATCACAATTAATTGTGGCATTTAGCTGATAATGATTAATATAACAAATAATCCCCTGGACGAGACTGTTCATCCTAGTCACATGACATCACTCTTGTGTTAAAGATCTGAGTGATAACACAGCTAGACTTACAGTTTTTATAAATAATTATGCATTTTATTATTGCTAGTTTTTTTTTAAATGATTATCAGATTTGAAGCATTGCAGCTTGAAAGATGAGCAGATTCATTGAAAGAACATCTGAATCCACCCTCTGGCCCCCTGGCAAAAAAAAAAAAAACCAATCCTGACCTCCATTCTGACTGAAACCTGAAGTTATTTGACAAGCGCCAAAATAAAAAATATGCGTGAGCGTACATGGTCAGTAAAGCTTGATTCTGATAATTGACCTCATTAAATATGAGATCTGTTGGCCCCTTTAGCMATTATTAAATCTGATGTGGGTCCTGTCTGAGTCCAGCAGTCCAGTAGAACTTCCATCAATGTGGTAAATTGAAAAAAAAAAAGAAAAAACTTCCTGTGATCAAGTTACATCACAGAGAAATGACAGCGGAAACCACAAGACTAGAAAAAAAAGTTTTGTTCTTTTTGTATTCCAGTTAGACCGGCTATTTAAAGTTTAACGTCACATTTGAAAAATGAAACCAAAAGCTTTTGAGTGTCGAAGCAGAGCTGCAGCCAAAACAAACATCTGAAGAAAAAAAAATCTGAATTCTTCTTTTCTTTCCAAAAATCTGATTCTAATCCAGGTGAGTTTACTTGTTTCTCATTTAGTTTTTACAGCCAGTGTTAACACAAAACTTAGAGCTTCCAACTCAAAAGAAGCTAAACAAATTATATTTCTGTGAAAGCAGAACGCTGAGGGCTAAAGGACTCTGATGAAATTTTCTTAAGAATTTGAGCCATAAAAGCTAAAAGGAACAGAARACAGGCTAAAAGTTCAAAAATAACTAAATGTTAGTTAGAAGCAGAAGAACACTAGTTAAATACTAAAAGGGGTAAAACACACTAGCTAAAACTTTAAAAAAGCACATGGCTATCTAAATATTTATGTAGCAAAAATACTGTCAAAGCTAAAAAAAAAGGCAGACCACTTAATTGTTAAAAATATCAAAACGCATGCTAAAACCCAAAAAACTGCTAAATAAAAGCTAAAAGTACCTAAAAGTAAAATCTACAAGCTGCCAAAATGAGCAAAAGGCTGCCTAAAAACTAAAAGTAGGAAAACTAGTTAAAAGCTAAAAATACCAAATGACTAGCTAAAATCTATAWGTAGCAAAAGGCTAGGTCACCTTCTACATCTTCTACATGGTTGGGTCGCAGAGAGAACAGATCCAGGGGAGATATACACCCCCACCCCCCAATTCAACAGTTCATTTTTTGCTCCATCAAGACCCCACCTCCAACCCAAACCGGGGTATGGCAGTCCAAATGTTTAATGCTGCCCTTAGACTTAAGAGAGCGCACACACACACACACACACACACACACACACACACACACACACA
>NW_013952474.1:1922700-1927341 GCF_001266775.1 Austrofundulus limnaeus
TCCAAATGTTTAATGCTGCCCTTAGACTTAAGAGAGCGCACACACACACACACACACACACACACACACACGTTTGTTCTTGAACCTCGTGGGGACCTTCCATTGACTTCCATTTATATATATTTTTTAGACTTTATCCTAACCCTGACCATTTACCCTAAAATTAACCTCACTGACCCTTAAACTAACTTAAACCTTGGTCCTAAACCTATCCCCATACCCATAATTTGCATTTGGACCAGTGGGGACCTGGCATTGGTCCCCATGATTCATTTTGGTCCCTACGGGGCTGCCTTTTTTGGGAAAATTGTCCCCACACTGTAGGAAAAACCTGTCCACACACACCCTACCCCAACCCCAGTTCACACTGAAGGTCATGGCTTGAAAATGCCAACAGAACCACATCATCTGCATAAAGCAAGGAGGAGACCATGAGATTGCCAAACCAGGCACCCTCCTTTTCATGACTGAGCCTTGAAATCCCTTCCAAGACCACAAACAGGATCAGAGTTAAGGGACAGCCCAGACAGAATCCAACCAGCACAGAGAAGAAACTTGACGTAGTGCAATGAACACAGTCAGAAACCTTCTCCAGGTCCACAACACATGTAAACAGGAGAGTCAAACTGCCATGAACCCAGTAAAGGTCCACTGTTACACAATCAGGATGGAAGGCCTTTCTTCTTAGATCTGAGGTTCATCAATCAGGCAGAACCTTCTTGCCAACACCCTGGAATAAACTTTTACATGAAGGCTGAGGASTGTGATCTCATGATAGTTGGAACACACTATTTAATCTACTCTAAAAATCGGAACCACCATCCTGGTTCTACTCCACAGGTGTTGTCTTTGTCTTTTTAATAATGCAAGYAGGTCTACGTCAGCCATGACAGCACCACATCTTTCATGCCTTTAACCTCCCAGTGTCGAAGCTTGTCCACCCCTGGTGTCCTGCCATTGAGGAGATGTTTGACTACCTTGGTGACCTCTGAGAACTTGGGAAGATTAGGTAATTACCATGGCAGACTGCCTCCTCAAAGCAGGACATGGTGAACAGTATAAGGATATCCTTAAAGTGCTTCTTCCACCACTCAACAATATCCTCTGTCTGAGTCCAAACCAAGCACAGCCTGGGTTTCAGTTTAATTAAAAAATACTTTATTAATCCGAAATGGAAATTATGGGGTCTGCTTTACTTTTCGAAGTTGCCAAATAATACACCAGAACCTTCTAAAGGTCACTGAAGTCCTCCAGAAAATCCCCAAATTCCTTCCATTCCCTCATATTTGCAATTGCAGGCTAAAAAGCCAAATCTTTCTTGCCACCCTGTACCTATCAGTTACTTCAGGAGTCTTTCAGGACAGTCAATCCCTGAAGACCACCTCGTTCAGTTTGACAGCTTCCATTGTCGCTGAAGTCCATCATTGGGTCCTTTGATTGCTGTCACGACTTTAGGACACAGCTCTTGAAAGTTTCCAGTTTAAGTTGCATGGACAGGGTGCTTCACCACATGTTCCTAATATACCCTCATGTGTTTGAGTTTACCAGGCCTGTTGAGCAGCCCTCACTGCTACCAGATCGAACTCAACACCAGTTGGTGATCAGTTGACAACTATGCCCCTCTCTTCACCTGAGTGTCCAAGACATACGGCTGCAGGTTGGATGACAATGTATTACAAAATTGATTGGCCTTTGGTAAGGTGGCCTGGTATCAAATACACAAATGGATTAGCCTATGCTTGAACATGATCATTATGATAGCCCACACCTACCACAGAAGTCAAATAACAGAACACCATTGAGATTCAGACCAGGGAAGTTGTTCTTCCTAATTACCCCTTTCAGTTACCTCCATCATTGCTGTCTTGGGCATTGAGGTCACCCAGTAGAACAATGAAATCCACAGAAAGCACCTTTCCAGGACACCATCTAGAAACTTTAGGAAGAATGGATAATCTGAACTGCTGTTTGGTGCATAAGCACAAACAGTAGTCAGAACCTTCCTTTCTGCAGCTCGAATCTGCAGAAAGGCAACAACCTTGTTCATTAAGGAAATCTTCTTACAAGGCATTCAGCCAGGGGCTTATGAGTATCCCCACACCCACCTGACACTGCTCCCTCCAAACAACTTCAGAGTAGGACAGAGTCCAGCCTTTCTCCAAGAGTAGAGTTTCAAAGCCGAAATTGTGCATATAGATGAGCCCAACTATATCTAGTTGGTATCATTCAACCTCACAGACAAGCTCCAGAATCTTTCCTGACAGTGTGGAGATGTTTCATGTTTCTAGAGWTGGTTTGTACTGCCAGGAATCAATGTGAGCCGAAGCTGACCCTTGCTTTCTCCAGATTTTATGGCATCTAACTTTGACAGTCCTCCTGACAGGTGGTTGGCCCACATGAAGTGGCTTCTTGTTTCTGTTTTTGGCTTGGTCCAACGGAGTCACAACTGCCAAAGCTCAACCGTCAGGCACTCGCGGGCAGGTCACCATAATTTACTGAAGCAGAATTTAAAGAGAACAAAGTTTTTYAATTAATGAAAAAAATCTGAATGTATTTATAGTCTGACACAGTGTTTAGACTATTCAACTTCAGGATTTTAGTTGAAGTGACATATTAAACAAATAATGACTTCTGAACCTGTTGTTGATTCTTTGATTCTCAGAATTCAGACATGTCTGTTGGCAGCAACCTGAGGTCTGATGATCAGTTCCTGTGTTCCATCTGTCTGGACCTGRTCACTGATCCTCTCAGCACACCATGTGGACACAACTTCTGTAAAACCTGCAWCACCCAACACTGGGACAGTAATGTTCTGTACAACTGTCCTCTGTGTAAAGAACAGTTCTCCTCCAMGCCTCAGCTCAGAGTCAACACCTTCATCAAAGAGATGGTTGATCAGTTCAGACATGAAGCTCAACAAGCTGCAGAACCAGGAGAAGTTCCCTGTGACATCTGCACTGGAACCAAACTGAAGGCCCTGAAGTCCTGCCTGGTYTGTCTGCTCTCCTACTGTCAGACTCACCTGGAGCCTCATCTGACAGCTTCACGTCTGAAAAGACATCAGCTAGTGGATCCTGTGGAGAACRTGGAGGACAGGATGTGTTCAAAGCACGATAAACCTCTGGACCTGTTCTGTAAGACCGACCAGACCTGTGTCTGCTCAATCTGCTCTGTTTTGGACCACAAGACTCATGAGTCTGTTCCTCTGAGGGAGGAATTTGAAGGAAAGAAGGRAGAGCTGAGGAAGACAGAGGCTGAAGTTCAYCAGATGATCCAGAACAGACGGCTGAAGATCCAGGAAATCAAAGAGTCACTGAAGATCAGTAAAGCTGCTGCAGACAGACAGAAAGCAGAAGGTCTTCAGGTCTTCACTGATCTGATGGACTCAGTTGAGAGGAACAAGAAGAGTTTCATGAGGGAGGTTGAAGACCAAAGGAAAACTACAGAGAAACAGGCTGAAGACTTCATCAAAGATCTGGAAGAGGAGATCTCTGACCTGATGAAGAGGAGCTCTGAGGTGAAGCAGCTCTCAGACACTGAAGACCACCTCCACCTTCTCCAGAGCTTCAGGTCCCTGAAAGATTCTTTACCAACTAAAAACTGGACCCAGGTCAGAGTTGATCCTCCATCATATGAGGGGACTCTGGTGAGAGCTGTGGCTCAGCTACAGGAGGACATTGAGGAGAAGATGATGATGCTGTCTAAGTTTGAACTCAAGAGGGTCCAGCAGTTTGAGGTGGATCTGACCCTGGATCCTAAAACTGCTCATCCTGAACTCATCTTGTCTGATGATGGGAAACAAGTTCACCACAGTGATGTAGTGAAGAAGGTTCCAGACAATCCAGAGAGATTTTCTGACTGTGTTTGTGTTTTAGGGACTCAGAGTTTCTCTTCTGGCAGTTTTTACTTTCAGGTTCAGGTTAAAGGAAAAACTGATTGGGATTWAGGAGTGGRCAGAAAGTCCATCAACAGGAAGGGACTTATCACGCTTTGTCCTGAGGGGGGTTTCTGGACTGTTGTGTTGAGGAAGAAAAATGAGTTTGAAGCTCTTGCTGATCCCGAAATCCGTCTCAGTCTTCGGTCTAGTCCCGAGAAGGTGGGAGTGTTTGTGGATTATCGGGAGGGTCTGGTCTCATTTTATGATGTTGATTCTGCAGCTCTGATCTACTCCTTTACTGGCTGCTGCTTCAATGAAGAACTCTACCCGTTCTTTAGTCCCGGTATTAATTATGGATGTGAAAACTCGTCTCCTCTGATCATTTGTCCTGTCAATCAATCAGCCTGTTTCCACTGATGAAGCTTCATGAACAAATGGCGTTTGTTCAAAAGTACYAGTGGTTTTCTTTTCCTCTTTGTTTTTGTAACACTTAAGGTTTACAACAGTAGCATGAAGAAGACCTCCTTTTAATGACAATCCTCTTTTAGAAACYGTCAAGACTGTTTTCTTTCTAAACCTGATCCTGATCTGAGTAATTCCTCTATTTTGTGGTTCCAATGTCYCGTTTGGATATTTAGGGACGTGACTATTCACTCAAGCCCCAATTTGATTATAGATTTTAAGTTAATGTYTTACGGAAACGGCTGCACCGATCAACATGAAATTTGGTAGAAATGTCGAAGTGCCTGACCTACACTGCACCA
>NW_013952474.1:1929796-1937408 GCF_001266775.1 Austrofundulus limnaeus
TGTCTGAACCAATCATTGACCAGCTGACTGATTTAAATACATCTTAACATTCATGAGGTACTTTACATTGACTGTTTATGGTTGAGTGTGGGCGTGTAGAGGGTAGAACCTGAGGCAGGACCTCGTGCGCAAACTCTGACGTGCGGCTGTGATTTATAAAGGAAAGATGCACAGAAACATGCGTACGCACGATTTTATAAATCTGAATTTTTTTTGGTGCACGCAATTTCAGCCTTTTGGCCGTATGTTCACTTTTAGGTTTCCACGCAATCCTTTATAAATGAGACCCCAGATACCTGAACAACATCTCCTGAGTTGTAGAATGGGAGGCAGAGCTTTATTACTGTGACACCCGCTCTGGGGTTAAAACAGTTTGCTGCTGCTGTCAGACATCCTGCTCTGTTCTGAAAGAACTGAAATATTACTTTAATGGAGCCAGTCTACAGCTCCATTATGTAACATTTGGTTTTATGATGTTTTACAGAAACAAATAATCCTTTTTGACAAAGTCTTTTGMGTGTATGCTGTCGAAAAGCCTGTCTTTATGAAGCAGGTCACACAGCTGTACGTCTGTTCTGTAGCCTGAAAGAAGCAGAGTCCATTATTTCTGAAATACATTTTCATTCGCCAGACTTCACTTTTGCTTCAGTCCATATTTTAAAAGACGAAGTCCACATCACATCCAGAATTGTTCTCATGCTTTCACGTCCTCTGTTCAGCTCTGTTTTCATGTCTCGCTGCCTGAGGAGACATGTAAATTSTTTTTCCAGCCTGCATGCTCAGATCACAGATTTCCTGAATTATTTGTTCTTTTCTAAACAGTTTAAAAATATATAAATTCCTTCAATGTGTTTTATATTGGATTTATACTGTCAKTAATATAAAGCAGTTTCTCRAAGTCTCAGGCCATMGTTCTCAACAAGCCCGGCGGTCCTGACACTCGGCCAAACCTCATGAACCTGAGCCGAGGGTTCTGTTCAGTTCTGAATGGTGGAGCTGTGGGATCAGTAAAGACTCTGGTGCAGCAGGAGGAACCATTCAGAATAGTTTGTCTCTTTGAACAGGGATCAGGTCCAGACTTGTTCAGGAAGGTGACTCATCAAACATTGTTGCTTTATTCATTTTAATCATGACATCAAACAAGTTTTATTAAAGTTGAACAAAAACATGTTTATTCAAGTGGTTTAACTACAGGATTTACAATCAACCCATCAGAACCAGCTGAACAGAGGAGATGATGGAGCAAAGGTTCTGAGCAGGTCTCAGATGTTGGTCCAGGTAACTCAGTCACTCATTCCATGCAGCAGCTCTGTTGTCCTCCATTATTTTCTGTCAATGCTCTGGTTTCATTTAAAAATGAACCATCAGGACAGAGCAGCTGACCTACTCTGTGATGTTTATAACATGAAGTGACAACGTTGGTTTATATTTATTTATAAAAACTAAACAGCCTGCAGTATTTGTACAGTGTTTGTGTTACAGTTGAAATAATGTGTAATGTTACAACTAGTCAGAGTRCCCTTTYAAGAACACCTGCATGTAAACAGAACCACTCTGATCCAAAGAAAAGCAGSAAAACAACTTCCTGTTTATCTGCTGCTCTGAGCACAGCTGCTGTTCTGTGACAGAATGAGCAGAATGAAGACGTCACAGCTGATAAATGGCAGCTCACCTGCAGCTGAGTTACCTGGACAGCCAGCAGTGAGGTTTYACCTGAGACAACTCCTCCTGTATCAGAACTGGGATCTCAGACCCTGCAGGTCCAGCTTTCTGATATAAATACTACGTCAGTGCAACAGTGCCTGATTTGTTAACAGAAAAAAAGGCACAACTTTGGATACAGAAAGCACTTTCAGTATTTAGAACCTTTAAAATAAATAAAGTCGTTTTCTACCTGAATAGTTTGCTAACGCAGCAGCTGTCGGAGGGCCCAGCCCCGCTCTGCAGGTCAAGTCCGGACTCTGAAAGTTTCTGAGCTCACAGAGCTGTTTCAAAGATAACTAAGTTCTCTTCTGTGGGTTCTGTAGGTCCGTTRGGAATGACGTGATGACTTCTGCTCTCGTAAGCCTGAGGAAGTTCAAACGTAAGTCAGGTTGARACAAACAGCTTTAGAAACGTGGTTCTGAAAGAGAACCGGACCTGTTTAGCTGCTTCTAGCAGAGCGGCTGCTTCCTGTTTGCCCGTCTGCTGGACCATCCTGTAGAAGATGTTGGTGTCGTCCTGCAGCAGGACGTATGGCTCGGCGTAGGCGTGGATCCTGCCTGCATCTAAAACCTGAACAGAACACAGACTCAGGTGAGAAGCTGCAGGTCTGGACTGGTCTCTGGTCTGAGGGTCAGCGTTTTGGGTCTGACCAGGATTCTGTCGCTGTCGATGATGGTGTTGAGGCGATGAGCGATGGTCAGCACCGTACATTCTCTGAACTTGTCCCGGATGGTTTTCTGGATCAGCTCGTCGGTCCTGCAGGGACAAGAGGACTTTAGAGACCGACTCAGACCTGTGTGTGTGTGAGTGGGGTTCTGGTCTCTGGAGTACCTGGGGTCCACGTTGGCCGTGGCCTCGTCGATGATGAGGATGCGGTTCTTCCTCAGGATGGCTCTGGCGAGACACACCAGCTGCCTCTGGCCCACGCTGAAGTTGGAGCCGGACTCGGCCAGAACCGTCTCCAGCTTCCCCGGCAGCTCCTCCACCACAGACTTCAGCTGGACCTGCAGGGACCACCCAGGATACCATGAGGGACACATGAAGACTCCCAAAAACTGGTTCAATACTTCAGGATAAATGCTTATTGTTCAATGACCCAGTCCAAATCTCATGTAAATTTCTTTAAAACAAACAACTCGTTCAAAAAGAAGACAGTAAAACCATAAAACTAAAGAATAAAAATGAATTTTATCTGARGGTTTAAAAGCAGCTGGAGGTCTGTGATGCAGMGGGGWCKAGTCCTGGTCCTGGAGGTCTACTATCCTGCAGGTTTTACCTGTTAGCAGGTTTCTGCAGGACCTGAAGAGGTGATTCAGTCAGTGAATCAGGTAAAGTCTGCAGGATGTGGTCCKTGAGGACCAGGACTGGACCAGCAGATGTGGAGCTTAAAGTGACCCGGTCCGTTCTGACCTCTCTCAGGGCGTTCCACAGTTCTTCATCAGTGTGTTGGCTAAAAGGGTCCAGGTTCTTCCTCATGGAGCCCGTGAACAGAACTGGATCCTGGGAGGAAACGGTCAAATGAAACTAACAGAAACAAAACATGGAACAACAAGCAGCTGCTGAAGAACCCAGTCTTTAAAGGTGGTTTTAAACTTCTGGATCTTTGAACCCTGGTGTTGGTAAAACCTCTGCAGGTCCAGGAGGCCGGGGCTCACCTGAGGAATGATGGACATCTTCTGCCGCAGGTCATGCAGGCCGATCTCAGACGTCACCACGCCGTCGATGTAGATCTTCCCCTGAGGCTCTGCCAGACGGAACAGAGCCGAGACCAGGGAGCTCTTCCCAGCGCCGGTCCTCCCCACAATCCCCACCTGGTCCACAGGAAGAGCATCAGCTTCTGTAGCGACAGAACCAGAGGTTCTGCTCTGACAAATGAATGGGTCAGACCTTCTGTTTGGGTTTGAACGTGGCTTCCAGGCTCTGCAGCACCAGCGGGCTGTCGTCGCTGTAGGAGAAGCTGACCCGGTCGAAGGTCACCAGGCCTTTGTTGGGCCAGTCAGGAGGGGGGCGTTGCTGCATCTCCCAGGGTGCCTCACTCTGCAGCTCGGTGTAGTCCACCACTCTCTCCACTGACGTCATCTGAAGGAGCAAACATCTGTGAACACTGGAACATCACAGAATCTCTGAGAACACAAAGGGCTCACCATGTTCTCCACCTCCGCGCTCTGCCTGACCCCCCACTGGAACATCCCCATCAGGGTCACCGCGTAGGTCAGAGCCAGGCCCACAGAACCAGCATCCAGCTCTGAGAACCACAACAAACACCTCATCATCTTTCACACACAGATGGCTTTTTTCTTTAGGGTCAGAACTCAAAGACACAAAGACAGGAAGGTTCCTCACGGTCTTTGAGCAGCAGGCAGCCGAACACAGTGACGGTGACAAAGATGGAGCAGATCCCATCCAGACGAACGGCAAACCAGCGAGAGGTGACCAGGAACAGGAACCAGGCCTCTGTTCAGGACCAAAAACTGTCACAAATACAGCAGCCAGACTTGAAAGGTGGGTGTATGGAGGAAGAGGCGGACCTGAGTGCAGGTTCTGGTGAGCGTCAAAGGTTTTCTGGAACCTCTCCTCAGCTCCGAAGGCTCGGATGGTCCACAGACCCTGAAGAGACGAGGACAGGTGGGAGAAGACGGGACTCCGAGCTGCGGGACAGAGAGAAAAAGTTGCAGCTTCCCTGAAACGTCTAACAGAAAACAGAACGCTGACGTGAGACTCGGGTCCACTCACTGGTGGACTCCAGCCGTTTGACGTCTCTGGAGGTTTGCAGGAAGTAACGGCGCAGGTAGAGGAATACTCCGAGGAGGGGCACGACGGGGATGAGGATCCAGGGGATGACCGATGAGGCTACAGCGATGACCCCGAGGATCTGCAGGAAGACCTGAGTAGAACAAAAACACAGAAACATGAAGCGGTGAGGAGCTGAAACATCATTRATAATATGTTCCTGGTTGTGACTGCTTGGGGGGAACGAAGAATTTAAATCTGCAGGTTTGCCAGGATATGAACATAACGCTGTACAGAAGTGCTCATGGGTTTTAAAGTCCATGTTTGTGACGGGCCATGATGCCTCCTTGGTAAAAGTTGCTMTATTTCACTTGGTTGTCCCTGATCAGGGTCGGTTTGAGCTTCAAGTGTTTTTTATTCCTCTGCAGACAAGTCCAAATGAGACAGAAAACTATTAACAAGAAACTAAGAGGTAAAATAATTATAGACACACTGTAAATATGAAGGTAAAGGTTCTGTTTAGAATCTATAACTATCGGATTGGGCTGCATTAATCGTGACTGAAGAGGCTCCGCCCTCCCTCTCTATAAATGTGTCTGGATTTCTCAACTTCCTGTTTGATGGTGACTTGTTTGGATTGATGGGAGCTCCTAGAGCAAAAATTTGGATATCTGCTCTTTGAGCCCATCAAAAAAGCTCCGTGTTCTTAGGGTCAAATGGGTGGTGTCCACCAACAGGTTCTTTGATTGCCGTCGTTACATGTTCCGATTTCAGCACCACTCCATTCACCCAAATGACCAAAGTCACGAGGCAGCAGATCTTAAGGTACACTTTATACTCAAATGTACAGCCTTTCCCAATCAGTGGCTCCTCCCTCRCACTAATCCCTCCACACTACCCTCACTGTGAAGCCCTCTCCAAGCTGAACTGAGTCCCCTTGATGGCGCTGTAAGGTATAATTATAAACAGAGTTGCACATAAGTGGTGCGCAGGTGCGCATGCGTGGTCAAAAAAAGAAAAAGTGCACCAGATGGAATGTCATGAAGCTCATTTGCGTACCTGAGATTGTCAAAACAACAGTTAGCAGGGCTCTAGAGTGCGATCAGTTTGGTTGCAAATGTGACCTGATTTCTTTAAAAAAAAAAAGAAATCCAGCCGCACTGGTTCGTTGTTTGGTGCTCACCAAGCCTTTTAGGACAGCATGACCCTGATATAAAGATTAAACTGAGACACTGCCTTCAACAAATCAGATGAAGTCCAGAGCTGTTTTATCCAATCACAGCAGAGCAGGGCGGGACTTTCAGTGAGAGCAGGTTTGGTTGAAGCAGCAACTCAGCTCGAGCAGATAGGCTCCCAGGCACCCACGGAGATTTCCGAGGGTGCAGCGGTCAGTCCTGACATCTCCTCCTGCACTTTGCTCCTGAACTACCAGAGACTTTGGTCTGTAAAASCTAACTTTATATTAAATATATGTTCAGAATGTTGTTCTCCAACAGATCTGTTCAACTCTGTGTGAGTGACAAACTCTCCTCCTGATGAGAGACTGCTGTGATGGGAGCGAGTCTTTCTGTGAGACTCACTGTCACTGCCAAAAATCCAGAAGACCAAACAGGAGCTGTCCATCTGAGGGACATGTGTTAGTCTACAAGACATTTAACCATGAAATGTTCAGTTTGTGATGTTTATATGACATACACCCAGCCCCTCGGCCACTTAGGTAGTTTACAAAATTTATGCAGAGTAAAAAAAATAAATAACTAGTAGCACTCGGAGAGTGCAAACCTCCACCAAGACCAATTTCCTCCTCCTGCAATGAAGTATTTCACAGATACCGCCATCTTTGKCTAACGCAAAGCATCATGGTCCAGTTTGGGGGCAGATTTCTATTCTGTGTTCTAAGCAATAGACCTTTATGAAGCTCTAAAGCTCCCACTCCAAATATTTTCAACTAACAAAGCCTCCCTGATGGGAAGAGAAACATCTAGTTTCAAAATAGAAGTCCAGTTAGCTTAAAAATATTGATTTATTTAATGCCTCGAACCTCATGAAAAGCTTCATCCTGATATTGAGGACATTTATTTTATACTAGTTTTCTTTTTTCAGGTGAACTATTTTAAGGTTTTTTTTTATTTTAAGTAAAATATGTATTCATATTTTTAATTCTTAGTTTTTCAAAAAACTTTTATATTTATAAGGTTCTACTAATCTTATATAGCTGGGAAATATTTAAATGAGCACAAAGCTTGGGACTCAAGAGGTTAAAACTGGTGGGGCACAGCCCCCCGTGGCCACCCCCACTTGTTGTGCCCCTGGTGACTGACAGGTGATCTTCCACAGTGAAATGATGAGCTGGAGCACCGCACATCTGTTAGATCTAGATGGAAGACTTTTCAAATTCATCTTCTGAGGTATTAGTAAACAGCTGATTTGTTGTCAGGCTGAGCTTTATGGGAGAAGTTTTCTGTTTGAAGTGACTTGGCCCTGTTAGAGCTGRTGCACTGTGCATCTCTCTGCTGAATGCCAGAGACAACAGATTTAATTCATGCAACACTAATTGGGACAAGGCATTTATTTTGTGAATTTTTAGTATTTAATAAGTGTGCCACTGTTTGTTTTAGCAGCCCGCCTAGGGTTAATGGGACTAATTTTTCTGATCTCCGCTCTTCATCCTCAGCTCAGGTGGCGCCCTGCAGCTCAAATCAGCTGTGCGGTATGATCGGCCTGACCGGTGGTGAGGAGAGTTAAAGTCATTTGATATGGCATTGTTTAGTGCACAATGAATCCAGAAAAACCTCTGGGGTTGGATTTATAAAACTGGCGTACGCACAATATGAGCCCTGAAACTTGCGTACGCCACTTCTCATGCAAAGGTTGTGATTTATAAAGTCCAAACTTGACGTGAAAATGGGCGGTGCCTCACACCAGCTCTGACCCATGCATATGCTCGTTTTGGAGATGGGAAACTGTGACACAGATGGTGAAGTGAGGAATTAGAGCCACACTGTGTAATGATCACTGTCAGATATTTAATTTACCTTCATCAGACTTAGATTTTTATTCAACTTTATCATCAGCTTTCTTAACAGTAATATTTATGCTTCTGCTGCTGAGCCATGAGGACCTTTGAAATGAAATAAAAAAAACTTAAATCTTAAATAAAAGTTCACGCAACTCATTA
>NW_013952474.1:1938669-1942212 GCF_001266775.1 Austrofundulus limnaeus
AGTGTCCACAGACAGACCGACAGAGACATACGCGACCGAAAACATTACCTCCTTGGCAGAGGTAAAAAAAACTTGGACTGATTTAACATGATGTCCTGAGACGTTGCAGCTGATAGGAGTCATAAAACAGAACAGGGGGACGTTAGATGCTCTGACACCCCTCTAGATAAATGTGTTAAATGAGTGAAGGAAAATATGAGTGAGCACCAAGCAAAAACCCCTAGGTTTTCCCCTGAGAACCAGACCAAACATTTTATGTGRAYCCCTGTTTATAAACCCTCCTCTTTTGAGACGGGCTCTCCTCCCACTTCCTGAACAGGAAGCTGTCATCATCATGGTAACAGTCCAAGCTTTGGCAGCGACAGTATGCTGGAGAACAAATGCAGTAAGATAATTTAGAAGAAGCTTTTTTTAATAAACCAAAGAAAATATTTAATTAGGCCCACATTTTAGAGAGTTTTCAGATATGACTGTATTTATAACAGTGTGATAACTTGTCAAAATAATTGCACTTTTAACATTTTTTAAAATATTTTATTTACTTTTTCTTTCTTTTTTTTCTTATTTTTTTTAAATATGGAGCAGGGTTTTGTGCCATTAATAAAGTTTTAATTGAATTAAACATGATTTATATGAAATTATATTTGTTGGTGAGGTGTTTACTTAGTTAATATGTGTACAAAACATATGTGGAACTTATATTTATATGTCCCGTCCTCCATATCGACCACTATTTGGTGCTGCACCTGCTGATCAAGTCTGCACTGGWTGCAGACTTGCTGTGGAGGGCTTAATAAGCCACTCGCCCTCGTATSTAACCGGTTTCAGATGGGACTTAATATGGCCAACCCTCCGCGGGAACGCACAGTGAGTAGGGGGTAGGGCGAGTGTGTAGCCACTGATTGGGAAAGGCCCGTAGTGTTCCCTACAAACAGTCCAAGCCCAACAACAAAACCTCACCAGGTTCAGATTAGGGACTTCCAATCACGTCTTTATAGAGGGGGTTAGGTGAATTAAATATTTATCTTACAGCAACATAAAATCTGACAGTGGATTCTAAAAGAACATTAAAATAATCTTGACTATCTCAAGTTTGAAGGAAGTWATGGATTTTTGGTGAAATCAAGCTCATGATTTAGCTGCAGTTCTGAACTGAATCAATCAGGTCTTTGTGATGATTTTGTTTTGTTTTTATTAGGAATGCAAACAATTAATCAAATTAATTGTCAAATAATGGTTTACTGGATTAAAATCCATTCCAATCAATTAATTAATTCGTCCGCTGGCACATCACATGGTCCATTTAAATCGCTCTAACCAGAAACATACACCTTCTCTGACATGCTGTTTCAATTCGAGTAGGAAAGTAGCAGAAAAGCTATAAAATCACGTTACAAGGCCCAGGTTTCAGGGTTTGACCACCAGGCAGTCAGAGGAAGCAGGGCCCCTCCTGAGCTCACCTGAATGAAGTCTGTGAACGTCCAGGGCAGGCTGGAGTCCAGCTGACCGATGTCCTTGGAGAACCTGTTCAGAACTCTTCCTGCAGTGAGACATGAGGCTAATGTCAGAATATGGAACCATTTAGTTTAGTTATTATCATGAGGAAGGAGCCGACCAAGGAGCAAAACAGTAATGATTCAGCCAGAATGTTGCCAACMTAGGTTTTCTTACCGATGGGGTTCACGTCGAAGAAACGAATGGGGGTTCTGAGAATGGAGCTGAACATGCGGTTGTGAAGCGACTGTGCACATCTCACCAGCACGTTGAACAGGAGGATGTTCCTAATGAAGCCAAACAGGATGGTGGCTACAGTCAGGCCTGAAGACAAACAAACAAACAAACAAACAAACAAACAAACAAACAAACAAACAAACAAACAAACAAACAAACAAACAAACAAACAAACAAACAAACACAGAAGGAGGAGCCTGTGATGAAGAGGACTGAGACAGGCAGCAAACAGAGGGACACTTTGTTTCTACCTCCATAAACACCCAGGTAGAAACGTAAATCCAGCTCTGTGGTGTTGTGTCCCGTCACGCTGGTGCCGTTCTGCACCAGCAGCTCTTCTTGCTTATCAGCCCTGAACAAACAAAATTGTTAAAATTGAGATTTAAGGGAGAAATCTGATATTTTTGCTGAATATATTCTTACCAATATGCCAGCCACCAGTCCTGCATGATGTAAGAAAGCTAAAAGAAAACAAATCTGGTTGTGATGATTTGATCATTAGGACTGATAAGACYGGACAGAAGTGTTGGTGTACCTGAGCCAGGAGGTTAACCAGTATGACCACCAGCAGAGTGACCACGCTGGCTCCAGCTCGCAGGTACTTTATGTACAGTCTGGGTCCAATGGTTCCCTGAGCCCGGCTCTCTTCTGGTACCATCTGCACCGTCTCTGTCTGAGAAACACACAGGCTTTAACCAATGTCGAAAACCAAATGTTTCAGACATTTCAGAGTCAGAACCTGGACACAGCTGCTGCTTAGCTTCCTGCTCCGACCACCAGAGAGAGACATACAACAAGAAACGTCTCAGCCGACTCACTGAATCAGCTGTGACGTTTAGAAAAGAAGGCGTACGAACCGGCAGGTGGTCTCCATCTTTGACCGAGTGGACAGAGGAGGTCTGGGACAGCGTTGAATTCTGGGACAGAGTTCTGTTCCTGGTGGGAACGTCTTGAGGCTGTTGCTGCTCGTCGTCTTCCTTCAGCAAAGAGGTGAAGTCCACTCCGGACCTCTGTAGGTCTGCGTAGGTTCCCTTTGCCACCATGTGACCCTGAAACACAGATCAGACCTTCGGCTGTTAACTGTTTACTGAACAGACGAAGGATCAGATGCAGCTTTTCTCTCATCAGGACATCTTTTTATCCACAAGAAGGTTAAACCAACGTAAATAGATGAAATGTCTGCTGGTTCTTCAGCTATTAAATAAGGTTTTTTTTTTAGATCAGAGTTTAAAGTATTGACCACCATAAATAAAAACAGAGTTTTAGTTGTTCTCAAGTCTTATTTGAAGCTCAGCTCAGACAGAAGGCAGTTCAGCAACATTTACGGATTAAATAATCTCGTGTCAGATGGAAAAACAGGAACAGCAGGATTACCAAGATCCCCTCAGCTCTGCTTCTTTAAGTAGTCAAACCAGTTATTGTTATTTAAAAACTCAAGATTAACAAGGTGATCAGGCCAGAGTGGCAACTATTACAGAGAAGAACCAACCTCCTTCAGAACCACAATCTGATCAGCTGCCTTCAAATACTGCAGCTGGTGGGTGACCAGCACACGAGGCTTCTTCTTCAGCAGGCCGCAGATACACCTGTAACACAACAGATACACAACATAAAACTGAAACACAACAGATACACAACATAAACCTGAAACACAACATAAACCTGAAACATAACAGATACACAACAAATAAACCTGATACACAACATAGACCTGAAACATAACAGATACACCTGTAACACAACAGATACACAACATAAAACTGAAACACAACAGATACACAACATAAACCTGAAACACAACATAAACCTGAA
>NW_013952474.1:1942882-1945481 GCF_001266775.1 Austrofundulus limnaeus
ACTTGAAACACAACAGATACACAACATAAACCTGAAAAACAACAGATACACCTGAAACACAACAGATACACCTGAAACACAACAGATACACAACTAATAAACCTGAAACACAAAAGATACACAACAAATAAACCTGAAACACAAAAAATACACAACAAATAAACCTGAAACACAACAGATACACAACATAAACCTGAAACACAACAGATACACAACAAATAAACTTGAAACACAACAGATACACAACATAAACCTGAAACACAACAGATACACCTCAAACACAACAGATACACCTGAAACACAACAGATACACAACAAATAAACCTGAAACACAAAAAATACACAACAAATAAACCTGAAACACAACAGATACACAACATAAACCTGAAACACAACAGATAAATATGAAAAAAGGACACAAAATAACACATATTATGTTGTTAAAAATGATGAATAATGACTGCCATGTACTACTACAGTTCACTACAAACTGATAAAAAGGTAAAACAYATTAGTCACCAGCAGAAATAACTCAAAAACATCAGTGTTAATTAGTGTATATATTTACCGTCAGTGAAATAAATCAAACAATAAGAGAAGTGAATCATGACTTGTTCACAGGATGTCTTTAGTTAGTTTAGATGTTTTCGTCGCTGTTAGAAGTGGAATTTGAAACATCTTTATTTAGCAGAGCATTCATTTCACAGAGTCAAACACGAAGGCTGAAAGGGTTAACGTCCACTCACTGTTCAAACAGGTGTCTCCCAACCTCAGCATCTACAGCACTTAGAGGATCATCCAGGAGGTAGATGTCTGCATCCTGATACACGGCCCTGGAAAACAATAAAAACTTATTTTGACCTCAGGGCAGCAGGAGGGTTCACCCCTGATCTGAGCTTTGACCTCATAAACCTAATCAAATGTTGGTAAATAAACAGAAATGTCTTTTTAATCATTCAATCTAAATACAGGAAATGATTCCTCTGGTTGTTATGATAAACTCATGGTTTCATTTGGACCTGGCCAGGTTGACTCGAGCTTTCTGTCCCCCACTGAGCGTGGCTCCTCGGTCCCCAATCAGGGTCAGGTCCCCATCTGGGAGCAGCTCCAGGTCCTGCAGAAGTAAGTAAAGTAAGTAAAACTTTATTTATATTGCACATTTCAAGATTGGGYTCACAAAGTGCTTCAAAAAACACAAACAAAAATAAAATAAAGTTAAAATTAACAGAGCAAGTTAAACAAATGCAGATTTAAAAAGGTAAGTTTTTAACTGAGCTCTAAAAGAGTCCACAGAGTCAGCTGATCTTAAATTCAGAGGAGGAGAGTTCCAAAGCCTTGGAGCCACAGATGAAAAAGCTCTGTCTCTTTTAGTCTTTAATATTGTCCTAGGAACAATCAGCATGTCTTTATCACAAGACCTCAGAGTCCTGACAGGAGTGTAAAAATGTAACWGTTCAGAAATGTAGTGTGGTGTCTGTCCATGCAGAGCTCGCCAAGTCAAAACCAAAATCTTGAATTTCACTCGATAATGAACTGGGAGCCAATGAAACTGCATTAACGGTGGAGTCACATGACAAAACTTAGAAGATCTAGTCAGGAGCCTGGCAGCCACATTCTGCACAGACTGTAACCGGTTAAGAGAGGTTTTAGTTAGGCATGTYTACAATGCATTACAGTAATCTAAATGAGATGAAACAAAAACATGAAGTAAAGTTTCCATTTCTGAACGAGATACAATGGGGCTAAAAGCTTTGCTATATTTCGTAAATGGAAAACCACAACATTCATTATAAAACTGGAACCTGGAACAAGAAATCATAATGTGGACATGGTTCTGCTCCTCTGTGGACCACAGTGGGTTTTGTCTCCAGCACTGCAGAACCTGTAGGGTCTCCTGTGGTCATTTGGTTTTTGGGTGAGGAATGGTTCACTATACATCCTGGACCACCCTGCTGTGGACCCACCACCTACAGGAGGCACCACAAGAAACTGATGGATCGTGAATCTGAGGTGGAGACCTTGGTGGTCCAAACCCCGTCAGTCTGAGCCTGTACAGGAGGTTCAAAGATCCTGACTAGATAAAGTCAGGCTCATCTTAACCCCCAGCTTAAGCTTTAGAACCAACTTCCTGCAGAGAGGCCGGACTTTACTCCACTCTGGGTCCCCCTGAGTTAGAGGTGTCCCGGTGGACTCCAGGTGGAAGAAAGAATCCTGGATTTAACCATCGTTATAAAGTTGTATTGAGTTTTAACAGCTGAGTAAAAACAAGGAAAGTGAGGCGAGAAAAAAAGAAAAACTCAAACTGTTCAACAGTAAAAGGCTCGACACACGGGCAGCGACAAACTACAGCGAWMKYCGGCTGTCATCGCAGCCAGGGTGAAACCCGACACAAGGGATGCGATAGCGATCACAGCGTTGTGAATCGCGCTCTCAGGTCGCTTGTCTTCACAAAATTTGATTGGTTCTTGACTCTGAAGGCGGGTGTGCATTACGGACGTGTAAACTCCCGTGTGTCGAGCCCATTAATTAAACAAA
This sequence comes from Austrofundulus limnaeus, assembly GCF_001266775.1. NCBI lineage: Eukaryota > Metazoa > Chordata > Actinopteri > Cyprinodontiformes > Rivulidae > Austrofundulus > Austrofundulus limnaeus. Next base: position 1,945,418 of record NW_013952474.1, read on the forward strand.
TCTTGCGATGCTAATGATATTGAAAAACTAACACACACCAAGATACAGTTTTATGAGGAAAAAC
>NW_013952474.1:1945607-1950901 GCF_001266775.1 Austrofundulus limnaeus
GCCCAGGCCGCCCTTGAAAAAGAGATCTGAGATCTCAATGGGATTTGCCTGGTAAAATAACAATAAATAAATTGGTCAGCCAATGAAACCCTCGCTGATTGGTTGTACGCTAAGCGACAGCGACAAAAGTTGAACATTTTTCAACTTTCATATGTCGCGTCGCAAGCTCGCGTGTGCACGTGTACGTGTACGAGTGTGAAATTTCACATGCACTATTTTCGCCGGTCGCTTAGCTGGAGGGCAAGCGATTGTTGCCTCACCGCACAGGCTCCATAAGAAATGAATGCAGAGCGAGCGACGTCGCCTCCCGTGTGTTGAGCCCTTAAGAYATGTAAAAAGGTTCCACCGGGGTCCATCCAGTTTTCAAAAATAACTTCATCCTCCTGAGCTGTGAAAACAAGTTAGAGTCTAAGAAATGTTTGCTTTAATTTAATAAACTGTCTCAGAGCAGCTTCRAGCAGAGTCTCAAACCAACTTCTCTTTGGTACTCATGACTTCATGCATGTCGTTTCTAAAACTCTGAAGGACAGAAAGCATTTGGTTTGTCATTAATCTCTCACAACAATGACTGGACTCCTGAGTAACTCATAAATCAGCGACCTCTCCTCCAGTCAGGTCAGTATAGATCAACARCTGAGTCCAGTCTGAAACACGAGGCACATCCGACTAGACTCATCTTAGTTCAATTATTGACTTTACCAAACTCTCAACCCCGAAGCTTCTAAAAATGAACCATTTGGATATGAATTTAAAGTAGATATAAATTTGTTTTTATGCCGAGGATGCAGAGAGAAGATACTAAAAATGAAATATTTCAGGACAATGATATTCAGCTCTGACATAACCTGGTACAGGAAAAGTCTAAAATCTAAGGGTGCACTGATTGCAGTTTTTTGATCACCTATCTTTAAAACATCTGACCTGCTGTGGCCTTCATTTTACTCCATGTTGTAACAGGGTATCTGCAGGTTTTAGCATGTCTAAGCAAGCTAATTTTAGACTTTTTGAGACCTTTTTAATGCCACCTTGAATGAAATTTAAGACCGAAAAAAATTATAAATACAGGCGATGGTTGGAGGATTCTGCTGTATTATAACCAAGCATCACATATTTCCCTTAATGAAACAAGTTAAACGTTCAGTGATTAATCAGTGCTCTCTGGTTCAGCAGCTCTTACAAGTCCAGTTATTTGGTTGGAAACATCTACTGAACTGCAACTAACTATTATTTTAATAATCGATTAATCTGTCAATTATTTTTTTCGATTAATCAATTAATCGGCCAAATCATTAAAACACTTAATTACATAAATATAAGTAGATACTGTATAAATTAATTTAACTCCTGTATAAATTAGGGATGCAAGGTATCGATTAATGTGAAGTTGTCTGAAGTTGATTTATCTTATAGACTGACTAAAGATTCATTGATAAGCAGCCATTTTCTTAAACCAGAGTTTTGTATTGAATCAATAATATGCTAAATTTTAAAAAAGAAGCACATCATAAATATGTTCACAGTTGATTTTGCCGACTGAAAAAAAAGGTGGATTTACTTATAGCTATAAAACATAACAAAACAGAAATGGAATATGTTACTGAATGAGGAAAACAGATAAAAAGAATAAAATATGACTTTTAGATGTAAAACTATTATTAATTTATTATAATTATAATGTATTTACAGTTAGCACTTGTCACATTTCTGATTATTTTGCTGAACCTTTTTGCTGCTTAACAAATAACTTTGAGCCTCGGTCAGAAAAAAAGACTGGAGGGTTTTTATACATTTAGCCTGAGAGAAGGAGGAAACAAATGGTGGACTGAGGGTTTTTTGTTTGTTTGTTTGTTTGTTTGTTTGTTTTCCCCCACGGGACGTGCTTCTTCCTCGCGACGCGGCTCGCATCAAATCAGATCGTGATTTAAAACAATTAAACGTGGCATAAACTTTTTATCATAACTTCGGATCTACTTGGCCTAACAACACAATTTAAAAACTGGTTTAAAGTTCGAAGTCTCCACTTTTCACTCGAGGGTCTCAGAGAGGGAGGATCTTTACAGGTAGAGATTTTTTTCTTCCTAAACTTTATTTAGGTCAGCCAGCCTTGACAACGCTCTGCGGGTGACGTAAACGACTCCCGACATGGCGAGGGACGCATAAATCACGTGACACAACGAACCAATAATGAAATTCGTTGGCAACGTTTTTAATAATCGATTTTTATTGATTTTATCGATTCGTTGTTGCAGCCCTAGTCTTAAGCTCCAGATTTGGCTTTAATCACAAATACATCGTCCAGCCAGCTGTAAATAAATTTACACTTTAACCAACATCATCACAACATACTGAAGGAAGAAATGGGTTTTAACAATATAATTTCAGTGTTCTGAACTGAAGTACTGACATACATTGATACTGATATATTTGAAAACATTACAGCACAGAATGTCCTTTAGGAAGTACAAATTAACTGAATTTATTATTTGCCAGTTTGGCAGACTTCTCCCCTAAAATGACTGTTTCATTCAAAGGGATTATTTACAGTATTACATGTATTTAATACTATTTATTTTTCCTATTTGATCATTTATGAATAATTGTTATCACAATTTCAATTCAGTTTATTTACTGTATATAGCACCAATTCAATTTTAAATCCAGTATAGTTTTAAATAAAAGTTTATCAAATCCAAGCAGACAAAACACCTCGTTATTGTTAAACCATCCTCATGTTGAATTAACTTGTTCTCTGTGAATTGGAGGGAAAATGACAATTTAACAGAGATAAACGTCTTTTCTGTAAGCTGGGTTTACAAATATTCATATTTTAGGGTTAGGTTCAAATTTAACACACTCAGTTTCTTTGGATTTTTTTCAGTTTAATCCTGTCTGGTGTCATAAAATAAGTAAAATCTACATTTTTCAGTTGAGTTATGCTTTTCCTCTAATCTAACCTGTGATTATTTAAACTGTAAAATTAACCTGAAGTCCAGATTAAAATCAATCTCACCCTTTTCAGGGCGCAGGCTTTGAGGGCTTTCTCGTACTTCTGGGGGTCCAGCTCTTTCCCAAATAAGATGTTGCTCCGAACAGTTCCGGGAAACACCCAGGGCTGCTGGGCCGCGTAGGTCAGCTGACCACTGACCTTCACCACGCCTTTCTCTGAAGGCAGTTCTCCCAGGATGGAGCTCAGTAAGGATGACTGAGTGGAAAACACAAAGAGGAGTTTGGGTCAGAACCGATTGAGGGGGTCAGGAACAATCTGCCTGATGGACCTGATGGATCAAACGGGTCGGACCTTTCCCGCTCCTACTGGGCCGATTACAGCCAACAGCTGACTGGAGTTCAGAGAGAAGGAGATGTCCTTCAGAGTTGGAGCATCTAGACTCTGAAAAATAAAAACAGTCTGCTTTAAATTTCCAGAAATGTATGCTAATGCTAATTTCACCAAAAAACAAAAAAAAGACTGAGTTCATTTATGTCGTCTGATGCCTCAAAGAACAGTTTTACAATGTTCCTGGTTTTCTGCAGACCTTGTCCCAGTAGCAGGTGATATCCTGGATCTCCACACCAGGATCCTTCTTGTCTTCCTGCGGCAGAGCTGAGCAGTTTTTGGTGATCTCATCCAGCAGCAGGAACTCCTTCACCACAGGGAACAGAAACAGAAAATAAGACCAACATAAAAAAAGAGCTGAAACAGAAACTGGAACATTTCCAACACTAGGAAAGGCGACTCTGTGATTTTTGTTAGCGTTAACGTTAGCACTAAGTACCGATGGTTGAATCTGAGCGGTTTATACTGGCACCCGCTGGATGGGCATTCTTCTTCTCTTTCCCCTTCTAAAACAAATAATCTATCATCTTCCTCCTTGTCAAAATCCTCACTCTCTCAGACTAGGGTTGGGCAAAACTCTATTGTGTGCAAACAACTGTCAGTAAAAAACCTACTACAATTAGTGTTTATCTGTCAGCCTGTGGCACATTGTGTTACTAATATATGCTGCCATTCCACATTGTAGTAAAGGCAAGTTTCAGTCCACTGCTTCCTGTTTTAACCTGTTAAAACAAAGAGTCAGTTTTAGAACAGAGTCAAAAACATGCAAGTGCACTTGTCATCCATTACAGTTTTTTTCCACTATTGCTAAAACACAAAGCCCTCATTTGCCAAAGCCATCAATGCAGCTCTCATGAAGGCACAATTCACAAAACTCCATCCTCCTTTTCTCAAAACTTTAAACCCATTTTGTCTTGTTAAAACACAAGTTGTAAAAACTCTGCTCAAACTCTCACATTACAACTCGTGATGCTAAATGCTAGAACAGTCAGCAATACTTAAACTCAACGAGCACGCCTGCTTTCATTCATTAAACACAATGACTCAACACTAAAGATGCTTGTTGCAAAAGATGTGTTCAGACTGCAGTTTGCTGAAGGTTCCAAACTACCACAATGTATTGGTCCAAAAGAGGATTCCAGTTGATTTTTTTTTTATTTCATCTTCAGCTTAGACAGCTTTAGTGTAGGACAAACTTTACACAAGTTGGCACAAGTTGTCTAAAACATTACAGTGTYACAGGYCCTTGAGAAAAAAGTGTTTTGTGTTTAGAGCTTTGGGAAAACGGAGGAAGGTTTTGTGAAATYTGTTTTAGTAATAGTAAAAAACTGTAATCATTATGTTAATCTTTACTGGTTATGTTAATCTTTACTGGCTAAATGCCACATTTAATTGTGATTCAATATTGCCCAACCCTAGTTCAGAGTCCAGGTTTCTGCTGCAAAGAGGACTGACCAGACAAGTGGATGTAGGAGTCTGGTTTTGGTATCCAGAGACCCTGATCTGTCCTTCCAGACAAGTTTGAATCTTTGTCCTCGTCTTCACCTCTAACTGAGCTAAAAAATATGTCCCAAAAATTACTATTAGGCAAAAAACTAAAGTCTCTCCAGGCTGTCCTGGATCTGGGTCTCTTTTCCATGTCTGTTGTAGACAACTGAACTTCTAACCCTAAATGGAGGTTGCAGGTTTTTTATCCTGCATTTATTTAGATAACAACTATAAACTGTGACCAGGATGACTGCCAAAGAACGAGTTCAAACATTCAACAGGAGCATTACGTAACAAGTTATCTTTATAGATCTGTACTTCACAGCTGTGGTGGTTAATATGAAGTTTAAAGCTCATGGGGTCTCATTTATAAAGGATTGCGTGGAAACCATACTAAAAGTGAACATACGGCTAAAAGGTGGAAATGGCGTATGCCAAAAAAAATTCAGATTTATAAAACCGTACGTACGCA